>NC_057736.1:9438002-9489978 GCF_004010195.1 Chiloscyllium plagiosum | reverse complement strand
GTTGCCCCTTAGGTCTCTTCTATATCTTTCCCCTCTCACCCTAAACCTATGCCCTCTAGTTCTGGACTCCCCAACCCCAGGGAAAATACTTTGCCTATTTATCCTATCCATGCCCCTCATAATTTTGTAAACCTCTATAAGGTCACCCCTCAGCCTCCGATGCTCCAGGGAAAACAGCCCCAGCCTGTTCAGCTTCTCCCTATAGCTCAAATCCTCCAACCCTGGCAACATCCTTGTAAATCTTTTCTGAACCCTTTCAAGTTTCACAACATCTTTCCGAAAGGAGGAAGACCAGAGCTTGCTGTCTTTTCATGGATGCTGCCTGACTCAATGTTTTGTCCAGAATTTTTTGTTTTCAGTACAGATTCCATCATCTGCAGTAATGTTCTCCTAACTCACTGTAATTCATGCACTAGAACACCTAAATCCCTCTGAATCATGGAATTCTGCAGTCATTCACTAGTAATTAATTTTGTTAACTTTTCCCCACCATCAACTTATTTAACACCTTCATATCATGCCAGGTTTTTGCCCAATCTTTCCATTAGACCGTTAGACAGAGAAGCAAAAGTAGGCCATTCAGCCCATTAGACCAATTTTTCTTATTTGTTTCCAACAACAACAACAAATCATGTGTATAGCTCCATTGGTGCAATCAAACAACCTAAGATGCTTCATAGAAGTATATCAAAGCAAAATGTGATGATGAGTAATATAAGGTGCCATTAGATCAGATGATCAACAGCTTGGATGAAGATTTAGCAGTTTTAAGAAATGCATTGGCTAAATTGAACTATCCCCCACTTTGAAGTAATTAAGGAGATGCTCAAGATATCTGAATTAGAGGAGTTGTGGAGCTGGAGGAGATAACACATACAGGGAGGGCAGAGGCCATAGAAGGATTTGAAAACAAAGATGAGAACATTAAAATCAAGATTTTGCCTCACCAGAAACTGATAGAAGTCAGTGAGTACTGGGATGACAAGGGAACAGGATTTGGCACAAGTTAAAATACAGACACCAAAGTTTTTAATGACCTCCGGTTTATGGAGTCTCGAATGTGAGAGACCAGACAGGAGTGTATTAAAATAATCAGCCACTCGATATGGCAACAAGTGTCGCATTCTGATCACTCGCTGAGTAAAAGCTTTTCTGAATTCCTTAGCCACCAATAAGTCCATCCTATCTTGTTTTGCGATCTGCCAGGGGTGGAACCATTTTCTCTATTTTTTTGATTTGATTTGATATGTTATTGTCACATGTATCTAGGTACAGCAGAAATTTTGTTTTGAATGCTGTACAAGCAGATGATACCATACCAAGTGCATAAGGGTAATAGAACAGAGCAAAGAATACAATATTATTGCTGCAGAGAAGGTGCACAAACAGCGAGATCAATATTAAATTTAAAATTTGAGAGGTCTATTCAGAAGTCTGGTAATAGCATGGAAGAAGCAGTTCTTGAATCTGTTGGCACATGCATTTAAGGTTTTGTGTCTTCTGCCTGACATAAGAGGTTAGAAAAGATTATAAGCGGGATGGGAATAGTCTTTGATTATGTTGGCTGCGTTCTCGAGGCAATGTATAGTATAGATTGAGTCAATGGATGAGAGGCTGATTTGTGTGATGGACTGGACTGTGTTTACAACTCTCAGCAGAGCAATTACCATACCAAGCCGTGATGTATCCAGATAGAATGCCTTCTATGGTGCACCTATAAAATTGATAAAAGTCTGTGTGGACAGGCTGAATTTCCTTAGTCTCTGAGGAAGTATAGGCACTGTTATGCTTTCTTGACCATAATGTCAACATGGGTGGACCAAAACAGATTGTTGGTGATCATCACTCGTAGGAACTTGATGCTCTTGACCATCTCTACCTCACCATCAACTTATTTAACACCTTCATTATTCTGACAAACATCTGTCAGACCATTTCCTGGTCTTCTTTTCTGATCAAAGTAGTTATCTCTCTTTGAACATTTAAGGAAAACCTACAAGTTACAAAGCTGATCCCAACCTCACTTTGGTCTATTAAAGGAGCACACATAGGCTAACCAATGCCTATCCTGTAGTTCTAACAGGAAATGGCCATATAACATGCAGCTAGGCTGCACAAAAAACATTTGCTACATAAAAACTTTTAAGATATCAATTTACTAACAGTTTATGCTATAAGATGTGCTATTACTGTATACCCTATTGAAGTATGGAAATGCATTGACAGCAAAGAGAAAAAAAAAACTTGCAAAAACAAATGAGAAACTTGATGGGCAGCTATTTATGCCCACATTATTGAACCTGGCGCTCAGGAACTATCAGGTGATGAACAATTAATATCCATTGAGTTTGCATTCAGAGGATATACTAATAATAACTAATGTTAAGCAATCATAGCAACTGGTCTCTATTAATTACACTGCAACAGAACCACACATGAAGACAGGGCAATGCAACACAGAGCAGGAATGCCTCCCTGGTCTGAATGATCCAGTTTCATGATGGTAATACATTAGCCTGTTGAACCAATAATTGATGTGAAAATGAAGATATTTATAATAGCATGAAAAACACATCATTCAGTATTGCAGCAGTGGAAACATAATTTCCAACTCCAGCAGTACATTTTTAAATTCTCATTCTTGTTTCAAATCACTCCATGATCTTGCCCATTCCTATCTCTGGATTCTTTTCTAGACCTACTGAACTCTGAGATCAACTCTGATCTCTTGTAAGTCTCTGATTTTCATCATTCCACCATTGATGGCTATGCCTTCAGCTGGTGGGCCTAACGATGTAGAATTCCCTCTTAAAAATTCTCTAGCTCTTTCCCTCGGTTTTTTCTACTCTATGGCACTCCTTAAAACTTACATCTTTAACCAAGCTTTTGGTCAATTGTCCTAAGATCTCTTTGTAGGGCTCAGGGTTAAATTGTGTGTCAAAATTCTCCTTTAAAATGTCTTATTACATTGAAGATTTGACATAAAAGCAATTTACTGTTGTTGAATCAATTTCCTTTCTGGGACCACTTGCCTGTAATTCAGTAAATGACAGGGAGAACATATAAACATTTATAAAATCAGGCAAGCTGACACCTGCATGGTTCCAAGAATCAGTTGAGCAGGAAGTGGAGACAAGCAGCAGATGTCTTGTCATCTGAGATTCTCAGGATTGTATCCTACAACCTAACAGCAAAGTACCCCAGCTACTACAGAAAACTACCCCATGAACTGCGATTATTTTCGACAACTACCTTATTGCATTTATATTGTCAGTTTCAGATTCTGCAAACTTTTCCAGTGTTCTCTGAAAACTTATCACTTGCACAATTTTATAGACAGAACTACAGCCAGTTAAGTTTCTCCCTCTTTTGGATGCATTCCAACAGGTAACTGAACTGAAGTTCAAGGGAGCAATAACATTGTAAAGTGTTCTATTGATTGATGGCAGACCCATGTTGACCAGTCCCAATGCAGCTGATCCAAACTCAGTAACTTGCTCAAATCACTACAGTTGATGACAGGAACCATTTTAAAGCTACTATCGGCACACACGCATGTGGATTTATACATATACCATTGAGTCCTGGACACTCTTTTAAATCAATATGATGGGTTGGTCAAATACTTTTCTGGGTTCTCACTCTTTGTACTAAACAGGAAAACTCTGGAGCACTATTGAAATGAAACTTTAATGCATAAATGAGGTGAGAGAATAAAATATGGATGTTGCTCCTTTCAGAGTGGTTCAAAATATGGTGATGCATAAAAAAGATGGAAACTTGATGAGGTTTTGAAGCAATAGGCAGGGGAAAACATGCTACAAAAAGAAACTGCTTCAAATACTGAAAACTTGAAACAGAAACAAAGAAAGCTATGTACACACACCTCACTGGAGGAGGAGACTCCACAAACATCTCCATTCTCAATCAGCATATCAGTGCAAAAAACAAGGCTGAAGCATCCCCATAATCTTCAGCCAGAAGTGCCGAGGAAATGATCCATCTCAAATTCCCCCAGAAGGCCCCAGCATTGCATGTGCCCAGCTCTTGCTAATTTCACTCCATGTCATATCAAGAAACAGCTGGAAAGACTGCAAATGATGGGTCCTGGCAACATTCCTGCAATAGTACTGAAGACATATACTCCAGAACTTTGCACACCTCTACCAAGTTATTCCAATACAAGACAACACTGGCAATTACCTCACAATGTGAAAAATTGACCCAGGTATGTCCTGTACGCAGGACAAATCCAACCTGGCCAATTCGCATCTCATCAGTTCTCTCAGTCATCAGTGAAGGAAAGTGTCATCAACAGGGCTATCAAGCAGCACCTTCTTGGGAATAAATTACTCACTAATACTCAGTTTGTATACCACCAGGGCCACTCAGCTCACTCAGTGTGGTTTAAACATGGGCCAAAGTGTTTAAGACCAGAGGTGGGTGAGAAACATAGTCCTTGACTTCAAGGTTGTATTTGACTAAATGTGGCATCAAAGAGCCTGAGCAAAACTGAAATCAATGGGAATCAAGGTAAAACTCTCCACTCAATGGAGTCATACCTGGCACATAAGAAGATTAGAGCTCAGCCATCTCAGCTCCAGCCATCTTTGCAGGATTTCTTCAGAATGGTGTCCTAGTCCCACACATCTTCAGCTGCTTCATCAATGACCTACCTCTGTCATAGGTCAGAAATTGAGATGTTTTCTGATAATGGCACAGAGTTCAGCACCTTTCACAACTCCTCAGATATTAAGTAAGTTATGACTAAATGCAGCAAGACCTGGACAATATCTAGGCTATGGCTGATTAGTGTCAGCAATGACCATCTCCAAAAAGAGAGAATTCAACTATCGTCCTTTGACATTCAGCTGAATCCCAACTATCAACATCATGGGGGTTACCTTTGACCAGAAACTGAACTGAAAAATGATTCCTGAAGAAGGGCTTATGCCCGAAACATCGATTCTCCTGCTCCTTGGATGCTGCCTGACCTGCTGCGCTTTTCCAGCAACACATTTTTCAGCTCTGATCTCCAGCAACTGCAGTCCTCACTTTCTCCCAGAAACTGAACTATCAACATCCTGGGGATTACCAATGACGAAAAACTGAACTGGACTAGTCATATGAGTACCATAAATATTTGTAAGTACTCCCACAGCCCATATGTGAAGAGATCAGTCAGTGGGCATTTTAGATGTGAATCCATTTTACAAAATTGAAAAATAACTGATGGTCAGACATTAATAGGATCAGCAAAATGGCAAAAGGAGAAAATGATATTCAGTAAATCAACACAGACACAAACTATCAGTGGAATGGTTGCTGAATGATAAAAATACAATGTCAGTTTGGTAATAAAAGAATAAAAAATAATAATAGAAATTGGGTGAAATTTCCACCCAAGATTCCATATCTCCCACTGTAACTTCAGCAGAAAAACAAAGTCAGTTAATTTTTCTGGGATTCTGACGAGCTTACATCAAGGTTATGACAGAAGAATCATGCTGAAATCCCGGAAAGTTGTGGGCAAAACGAATCTGTGAAAACTAAGGCAGGAGGAAGTCTGAAGAAATTAAAGAGATGGAAAATAAACAGGGGAAAAAAGTCTGCTGCTCTTCTTGATAACTCCATCCAATGCACTTGAGGTCTTTTGGAGTTGGAAACGTGAGGCATCTTGTTCAAGCAGCCAATCCTGCATTTGAAATGCTGAAAAGTGAACATCGGGGCATTAGTAAATAGTAGCATCATCACAGCCTGATTGCCCAATATTTGCAGTTGCACCTCTAATGCTAACTGGTGAACAACAAAACCATCAGTGGCAGGGATATCATTTTCACTTCTCACTGTGCAAATTGCAATATACCTCACTGCACTCCAAGAATTTTCCTTGATTAGTCTCAGCTAAAGCTGTCTCATTGTATGCAGATAGGCTGAGTATAACCACTAATCCAGAATCTGGTTT
Organism: Chiloscyllium plagiosum; assembly: GCF_004010195.1. Taxonomy (NCBI): domain Eukaryota; kingdom Metazoa; phylum Chordata; class Chondrichthyes; order Orectolobiformes; family Hemiscylliidae; genus Chiloscyllium; species Chiloscyllium plagiosum. The sequence goes on along the minus strand of NC_057736.1, from coordinate 9,484,013 downwards.
CCAGCATCTGCAGTCATTGTTTTTACCTGAATACAAATTGGCTTCCAGCAATATATTCATTGGCTGTGTTTTATTTGATTAGATGAAAAGCATGCTGAGTAAAAAATGATGCCAAAAAGTTAAATAACGATTAAATTACCAATGAAATTTTAAGTGGGATGTAAGGATATAGATGTATCTTGCAAGAGTTGTATTATGTCCAATTGCTAGTGATAGAATTTAATATTTGTGGTGTTAAGTTGAATGGATTTTGAACAGACCAGTGAAGTGAAACTTATAAATAGGATTTCAGATTTACTCAATTCAAAGTGAACATAAGTCTAAGCTGTATTTTTTTCTTTATAATGCTTAGCAGCTTGAGTAGGCTGTTCAGCCCATTAGGCTTGATCTACCATTTTAGTAGATCGTGGTTGATCCAATGGGGAGAAAATGAGGTCTGCAGATGCTGGAGATGAGAGTCGAGAGTGTGTTGCTGGAAAAGCACAGCAGGTCAGGCAGCATCCGAGGAGCAGGAGAATCGACATTTCAGGCCAGATCCCTTAATCAGGAATGATCCAATGCCTAATGCTATTATTATGCATATTTTCTCCATATTCCTTGATAATTTTTCTTATCAAATGAATCAGTGTCTTGCCTTAGTTTCACTCTCATTTCTCCCTTCTCACCTTCTCTAAAGCTGCCTCTCACTTGATTGTATTATCTTACTAAAATATTGATGAGTGCCTCATTTTTAAACTTTTCATCCTTGTATTTAAATCCCTCCATAGCACAATCCCTATCTGTAAACTCTTCCAGCATTTTAACTTTGCCCTCCTGAACTCTCTATTCCTTGACTCCAACACCTTTCCTTCCTTTCTCCCATACAGTCCTGCCTGAACCCACAAATCCTTTGTCTTGTTAGCTCCTTGTGCTTCCTTAAGAACCTCATTAAATTCATTTCTTTGACCAAGCTTTTCAGACACACAACATAATATTCCCCTATCTGGTTCAATGTTTTTAGTTAATCTCTGAAATAGCCATGGGACAGTTGCCATATGTTAAAGGCCATATATAAAAGTAAGAAGTTAGTTTTGTTGCTATTAAGGACTGAACGGCCCTTAAACATTTGGCAGATATTTTCTCAGGTTCAAGAAGGATTCTTGGGGATTGAAAAAGGATTTGCATGATAAGAGACTCCATAATCTGTTGGTCTGGTGGCATTGTTGACATTCTTTATTGAGGTTCAGCTCACCAGGGAATTAGAGTTTGCCAATGGACCATCAAAGATGATTGGAATCATTGTAGAGGTACAGTTAGATACAGTACCTTTTGTTTCAAAGTGCGGGATCCAATGAAGAGCACATCAGTTGATCTGAGAAGAAAAATAAAGCATGAAGAAATTTGAGGAAAGAAACCATCCACAGACATACTCTGAAAAGATTTGGTCTGTGAGGGGAGCTCAGATCGACTAATATCGTCTTTAATTTTATAAATTATGCTGACAAATCTAGGAAACTAGTAGCACGCAGAAATGTACAAAGACTTGAAGTCTGACTTGTTAATGCTACAAACAATGTTTCTATTTGATTGTGCTCTTCAATCGTTTCTGCACTTTTGAAACAAGAGTTAGTGCACCCAACTGCATTTTAGTAATGAATCTTGTTATTTGATAGGACAGGCATGTTGAAGTGACGCGGATTCAGGCATGTGAGACAATTTTACAAGTCTAAAGGGAATATATAACCTCCAATTACCACAAGTTACAGGATGATGGATATTTTTGTCCATATAATCTGTAGCTGGACAAGTAAAAACAAAAATATGTAATTCTTAAAATTCTTTGAATATTTCAATTACTGTACCAGTATAAAGTTAGTGCATGAACATCTGGAGAGCAGTGCAAAGACTCATTGATGAATTTTAATTTGGAGTCCTTCAGAGAATTGGTTTAAATGTGAGCTGGGTATATTGTATTCCTGGCTGTCGGGAATTACCATTAAAGTATGTCAGTGATATTACCGTGTTAGTTGAAGTCTGCAGAAGTAGTATAGTTTGGGCACCTATTCATTTAAAAATAGATTGGTACTTTTGCACTGTGTCTGGATAGTGACCATGCATGGCTTATATATGTTCTCTGAGCTTCTTGTTTCCATGATGCTATATTGACTTCTGTTGTATAACACTGTATAGTCACACTTTTGCTCAAAGTTATAAATGCAGGTTGCTTTGTGTCTTCTTTTCAGGAACCTTAATCCTAAGTCAGATTCATAGTTAGCACTTTTTTATGGTTTCCAAATCAGTTCAAAACAAATAAAAATAGTCAAATACCACACCATTGAAGTCTTATTTCAGCAAATACAATACTAATTCTGTACAGTTTTATTGGTAAAAATTGTTTTACTGATATTTCCTTGGAAGTCATTGGAGGTGAAGGCAATAATGAAATACAAATTGAGAGCGCCATGGAAGATGCTGCCAATTCAATCACTCTCACCTCTTTTACACTCTTTCCAAACTTTAAAACCTAAGCCAATTATTCCTGGTATTACGGTTTACAACTGCTGGAGAAAAAAAATACAACACTTGACATTGACTGCCTTTCAGTATGGTAAAGGCAACTTGAAAAACTGTCCTTTAGAAGAACAGTATTAGTGTGTTTGGGAACTCAGTGAAGCCCTAAATGGCTACAACCAGCTCAGTCTAAAGTTGCAATGGCACAATTAGTGTCTGGCTGAGCTTTTTGATCAGATAAGTATTGACTGTAATTTAATTCTTGCCATGCTGAATTTTCATCCACCCATCCCAACTGGTTGTTTTAACTTGTGTTTAAGGTATGGTAACTGGTAATGAAATAGCATATTATGTGAAGGGTCCAGATTAAATCAGCTCTGTTTATACAGAACACATCATGATATGGCATGTAGGAGCTTGAATTCTGGAAACTCAGGCTCCTGAACTTGGCTTTACTACATTGGAGAGTTGCAGAGTGGATGTCAGATGTCTCTTCAGTGAGGAAGAGAGAAAGTGAGAAAGTCAGCAAGAGAGTTTTCCTCACGCTGCCCAGAGCACTTCTTAGTTGCTGATTCAGAATGAGATTTGACTGCCCACATGTTTTCATAGCCACATTTGGCCCTGTGGTGCAGGCAAAGAATGTGAGTGTAGCAGAGCAAATAAAAAAGGTTGCATTTATATACCAGATATCAAAACATGTAATTCCACTCCATTTATGCTTCTCCAAAAAGCATGCTTTCGCATTTGCTGAAGATATAAGCCATATTCACTTTTCATCAATCATGTGCTGTGAAACTGAACAATGGAGTGGAAATGTTTGAAAACAATTCTAGTCAAAACCACAAGACAAGAGAAGACACGATTTATTGTGGTACTGACTTGCAAAATCAATGGCTGAAATTTGCTAATTCACAAACACGAACCCCTGTAGAAATCAAATTGCCTGCCTAGGCTTTTGTGTATGATGCACACTCACAGAAATATTACAATGCAGAAGAAGGGCATTCAGCCCATTGTGACTGCAGCAGCTTTCCAAATAATCATTATGACTTAGAGACATTGTCCTGTTGTTTCTCCATAGCTTTGTACATTGTTTCTATTTAAATAATCATCTAATGCCCTTTTGAATGCCTTGATTGAATTTGCCTTCACCACACATCCAGGCAATGCATTCTAGGCCAGAACCACTTCTGTGAAAAAGATTTTTTCTACATTAGAAATTCACTAAATCTGTGCCCTCTCCTTTTCGATTCTTTTCTGAGCAAAATCAGTTTCTATTATTCAGACCTCTCATAACTTTGAAACTGTCTGACAGATCTCTTCTTAGCTTTCTTGTCTCCAAAGAGAACAGACCCAGTTTCCCCAAACTAGCCCGTTATTCCCCTGTCAACATTTGCATGGATGATTATGGAGTGAATTTGTGAATTAATTATGGGCTAAATCTTACCAGAAATCGACTAAGAGTCATTTTTGTCCAGTTTCATTGCGGATGTCTCTCCGTGAGGCCTAGCGAGTATACTTGCATACTCCTCCTAAACCCATCTCATTATCTAGGTACCACACCTCTATGATACCTTTCTTGCCCGAAGTTAACTGGATTCTCCCACTCACCATTGGAAGTACTTGTCTGTGTTGGAATATCCTAGGATCCCTGGCACTGGTGAGCACTCAAACACTGGCAATCTGGAGCTGCCCTGCACAGTTGGAGATATTTGCCCTGGGCATGGATATCTGAGGACATGGCCATCTATGATTGTCCCAAAATCTCAAAGTGCTTTACAGCTAGTAAAATAAATTTGGAAGTTCAGTCAGTGTTGAATGAATACAAATAAACTTCACCATCAAGTTAGGAATAAACACGAGAAGACTTGATAAAACCTCATTAAACTTATTTTTCTAAGAAGTTTGCAAAATTGACTTAGATTAGACAGACCCACTTGAGCTCAGTTTTCCAGGCCACCAACAAACTTTCCAAAATTGCTTCTAGTTTTACTTTCCCATATGAATTCAATGCCTGGACTCAACCCACTCCCATTATTTATCAGCTTCTTTGTAAAAGGAAAATTTAATTAACTTTCCCTTCAATAGGGAGGGGGAATATAAGGCACTCACTCCACTACTGCAGTGCCCATCTCTTTCTAAAGACATCGAGTGTATTGATGGACACTGTGCTCTTCCTCCCCAAGGATATGTGGTCACGAACATAGCATTGGCCTTTTTTACTTGATCTGACTTCAATGAAAGCACTTACTGCTTTCATGACTGAGAGAACGAATTCTGTTTGGAGATTTTGTTTTGGATTTTCAGTTGGGGAGAAAGCTGCTGAAAGAAAGAAACTTCCCAGCTCTGCTCTCCTGTTTTTGAAAGGAGTCTTTGTTGTGGGTCCAATGTAGTATCTAGAGTCCTAATCCAGTGCTTTCACACGAGAAGCCTCTGAAAGAGTTTTTGATGTTTCCTGAAGAGCTGCACCAACAAAAGTCCTCAGCAACAAAAACATCTTCTCAGGGATATCTATTTTCTTGCTTTAGAAGGTCAGACCGATAACCATCTGAGCATTTCAAACCTTATCCATCTTGACTTCAAAATTGAGATTTATTGGCCAAAAATGTTTGTTTTGAATTGAAGTCCCATAGAGAAAATTCTGTTTCTTTTCCCCTTTGCGTAGGTTGCTAATGTGTTTGTGTTTGGGGCATCAAGAGTGTAAATGTTTATATTTTCATATTATAAACAGTGTGTGTTAACCAATTCAGCATCCTCATGGGATAAGTTTAGTTTCATACTAAATCTATAATTTTGTATTTATTAAAGAAACCAGTTGATGGATCTTTAGTCTAAATCTAATACAAATAAAACATACAATTAGCCAGAGCAGGAATAAGTAAAACAATTAACTTTATGTTGTAATCTATAGATTACTGGAACTGGAAGAAAGAGAGCACTCCTCCCACCTCTGTTGTAACATTATAACGCTACAAAATCCTGCTTGACATTATATTGTCATTTTTTAAAAAAAAGATATTTATTTAGACTTTCAAAAATGTACAAAGTAATATATTTAAAATTTCATTTTTATTTTCTGTTCCTTTCATAAAATGTGATTAAGCTTTTGACTACTAGTTCTGTGTACCATGGAACATTTTTCTATGTTAAGGCTGCCGTATTATGTAAAGTGTTATATCTTTGTTCAGGCTAATGCAAATATTATTTTATGTTACAAATAAGCTTTAAGAACATAAAATTCATGAGTAGGAATAAGCCAATTGGCCCTACGCCCCAACATAATAAAATCTTAGCTAATCTTCTATCTCAAGCAATAACTTGCCACAATCTCCTTTTTTGAATCCTTGATTCCCTTCTGAAATAACTGCACATTGGCTGGTATTCCATCACCAAGTCACCCTTTATTTACTTGTACACAGTACACTGGCTGTGGCCAGACAGCTCGGAGTCGGTCCTCAACTGAGGAGATTCTAATTTCCTGGTTATATTGGTCAGCCCAGGCTTTCCTGTTTGGCCCAGGTTAACAACCCCAGTCAATAACCTTATAGTCAATGAGATTTATCTGGTTCCAATCACTACAGCTTGATACTCAGAGAAATTTATCAAACTCTGTCGTGAATGCACTCAAAGACTGAGCTTCCAAAGTTGGTAGAATTCCAAACACTCACAACGTTCCAAGTGAAGAAAGTACACTGCATTTTCATTCTGAAACTGGGATCCCAAGACATTCCAGACAGGGAAAAGAATCCTCACATCTATCCTATCAAGCCCCATAAGAGTTCTATTGTTTCATTGAGATAAATGCTCATTTTTCTAAATTCATAATTAAGGCCTGGTCTCCTTAAACTATTCTGAGAACAATTCTGGAATCTGAGCATCAATCTACTGAGGCAAACATATCCTTCCTTATGGAAGTTTTCTCACTATGGACCTATACAACTGAATGAAAAATTTTCAACTCTTATACTTTAACATTTTTCTTGAAATATAGATTTACTATTTGCTTTCCAAAATTTTATTTTCTTGTTCCAATCATATTATTTTGCCTTATTTTGGTAAAGAAGCATTCCACCTTTGGGAAGCATTCCATCACATTCTTACTTGTTGCTTGTAGATAGTGAATAGGCTTTGGAAGTCAGGAGGTGTGTTGCTCACTGCAGTATACTTAGCCTCTGACCTGATCTTGTAACCATTGTATTTAAATGGTGAGTCCTGTTCAGTTTGTGTTAATGGTAACCCACAGGGTGTTGATAGTGGCAGATTCACTGATGGTAAAGCTATTGAATACCAAGGGACAATGGTTTGATTGTTTCTTGTTGGAGATGGTCAATGCTTGGCTTTTGGATGGCATGCATGTTACTTGCCACTTATCAGTTGAAACTTGATTATTGCATAGGTTTTCTGTATTTGGACATGAAATGCTTCATTATCTGAGGAATTATGAATGGAGCTGAACATTGTGCAACCATCAACAAATATCCCCACCTCTGAACTTATGATAATGGGAAAGCTATTGATGAAGCAACTAAAGATTGTTGGACCTAGGACACTACCAGAGGTAGTGTATTCCATATGCTGATTATTTGCTATTGAAAAAGATTTTTCTCACATCACCCATGCTTCATTTGTGCATCATTTTATTCCCTTTCATTCTTGTTTCTTTTATGAGCAGGAACAGCTTCTCACTGTCGACTCTCTCCAGCCCCCTCATAATTTAGAAGACTTCTTTCAAATCTCCACAACCTGTTTCTCTCCAAAGAGAACAGTCCTGACTTCTTCAATTTATCCACAGAATTGAAATTTCTCATCCCGGCATCATTCTTATAAATCACTTCTGCATTCTCTCCAGATCATTCACATCTTTCCTATAATGTGATGCCCTAAGCTCGATAAAATACTCCAGCTGAGGGATAACAAGTATCTTGTATCAGTTCAACATAGTTGCTTATTCTTGTACTCTGCCCAATTAATAAAGTGGAGGACATAGTATTCACCATTTCTGTGTTCTGTGCCCTTTATACATTCAGTACTTTAACCAAGTGGACATCAAACAGAGGAGCTCTGATTCATCAGCTAAGGGAGGGGGGGAAATCAGCAGGAGGTATCCTCGCCTATGTTTGACTCAATAACATGAAACTTCATTAGGCCTGGAGTCAATGTTGAGGATCTCAGGACAATTTCCTCCCCAGTGTATACCACTGCACCACCACCTCTGTTAGATCAGTCCTGCTGGTGGGACAGAATGTACTCAGGGGTGGCGATAGTGTAAGGTATGATATCTTGGGTATGATTATGTCAGGCTGCTACTTGACAAGTTCAGTAATAATTCTGCCAATTACTTCCATTCATAAGTCTTTACTCTCTGGAATGACCATCTCAGTAACACAAACTTGGTTCTGGCCCTATTCATTTAAGCGATTGAGGTGGATGGATATTAGTCCACAATGCTAACACAACTACAGTACAAACAGAATATTCTTCTCAAAATTTAAGAACAAGTTTCAATTCCCTACCAGCACACTGACCACACTATGTCACAACAAGTCCTTGGATTGCTCCCTGTATCGCCCCCCCCCCCCTCAACCTCCTCTCCCGACCCAATTCTAAACCAGAATCCGGTGTGGAGGTGGGGACCTACCTTAATACAAATGATAATAATTGCAAAAAAAAGATGTTGACTATTAGCTGCCGTTTGGGCAATTTGGGATTGGAAATAAATGTTGGTCTAGCCAGTGAGGCCCTCACCCCATGAATAAATAAAAAATAGCTCCTGTCTCAGCAAAGTGCCTGACATTTCAACTCCATGGGAGTTCAGCCCAGAGCATTTCAACATGTAATCACATTCTGAACTACAATCCATCCTTTCAAATAAACTATAACTTCAGGACATTCCTAGTGTGGGTATCAGGATTTACTGTCAACAGATCAACAGATCTGTATAAAATAATCCATGAAGTCAATGGTATTGGGTTCACATTATCCTTTTGCTTCTGAATTTAGCTATACTGCTGTCTGTAAGTTAGTAACTGAACGGTGTGTGACTTTGCTCCACTTCATGTGGTTTGATGATGAATTCTCCCCCAATGTACGAAACCCTGCAAAGCTACAAAACTGAAAGTGTAGGAAACTCAGTTGTCAGGTGAACAACAGTTGGATACTATAGATTGCCCTACATCAATGCCCTTCTGCACAGTCAGGCGACTTGATACAAGAACTGGTTACAATAGAACTAACAATATATCTGATTCCTGATGAAGGGCTTATGCCCGAAACGTCGATTCTCCTGTTCCTTGGATGCTGCCTGACCTGCTGTGCTTTACCAGCAACACATTTTCAGCTCTGATCTCCAGCATCTGCAGACCTCACTTTCTCCTAACAATATATCTCTCAAGTAAACAAATCCCACCTACATTTTCTACTGTTAAGAGATTGTGCACGGTACAAAATTTCTGATTCACTCAGTGATGAAGAAATAATTATTTCTAAGGAAACCTTGCTGTTAACTGTACCATGATACAACTTGGAATGCATTATAAGTAATTCATGACTCAGCTCTGCATGATCAAACAAGTATAAATGAATGACAGATGTACCAAAAGAAATAGACTTTACTTCATATTAATTTTAGACAAAATTAGAGTTGATCACACTTAGTTTATAATGGTAACTGGTTGTGCATAAAATTAATCCATTCATTTGCCCATTACTATTGCACAGTATATTGTCCAAAAGATGTTAAATCTCAGGCTTTCCCAGCGTATGTGAAATAAGATCAATGTACAGACATTTGATTCATGTTTTCTTTGATTCTTGTAATAATGCCTAGACTGTCCCTTTTCAAAAGCCATCTCATGCATGAATGTTACTTAAGGCCTTTCTAATGCTACATTATCTTCACAAAGCCCTGATAAGACTGGAGGCTTATCAGTTAATGGACATTAGTTGAAGTTACAGTGACGAGAGTCTGGTCAATGTTCTATCCATAGTTGATGCTAATTAGAAAGTGAGGAGGATTTTGCATGTATCGTCGATTCTTAGCTCCTGTGGCTGTCAAGTTTCCCAAGCCCTCCAATCTCTTTGTTCATCAACTGACTTATTTATAAGATGAAACACTGCTCGATGATTTCCCTATATTCAATATAACGTGAATATCTAACAGCCAGTGTGCTGACAGGGACAGTCTTGTTCATTGCTACTGCTTATTGAAAATTCAATGTTTGCTGTCTGGAAACATACGTGAATTTTTAAATATGTACTATTCACCAATGAGGATCTCTGACAACTGGGCTCATAAATTCCATCCAAACCAAACCAAATCTGTAAATGATTTTTAAAAGTCCAACTTTGTTAAGTAGGACTGCATTTTTATTACATGGTTTGAGACAGGGAGCTTTGATGTGCAAGTAAAGGCATAGCTCTATGATTCATGTTCTGCCCTTGTATCTCATGTGAGAGCAGGCACAGAATGCATTAGTTTTTTTGTTGTCTTCAGCAGGAAACATGCGATGTTAAATGGTACTTATCCTCAGCTTATAAAGGGTTCCAGTGCTTACTGGAACACTGTTTAAGTTCAAACTCACAAATATACCTCAGTTGAATCCAATCCTTTGAATTTACCTCCCTGGAGGGAGATTCCATCATTAAGATATGGGTCTTTAATAAAACTGCAACTTGAGTGTTACTGTGCACTCAAGATTACATTATCATAAAGTGCAAGTATTAGCAGACAGAAAAAGAACAAAGTATTTACTTATGGAACACCTTATGGAGAAGTTCTCAGTGTGGCAATCCCACTCTGAGCCAGAACCTCCAGGTTTGAATACCAAACACCAGGACTTGACAGTCAAAGATTGGCTTTAGTAATGGAGCCAAACAGATTGAGCCTCGACCTGCTGTGACAAAGCTGCTCCTTTAACAATGTTATGCTGTCCTTGGCTTTTCTTTCGGAGAGGTCGTAAAAGACACAGACTCCGAAAAGTCTGGGGTTGAAGGGTTTTAGGGCCAGTTTGATTACAGCCAACAGATACTGCCTCTGACAGAAGATTTTCCAAGTTTTTAAAAAAACACTTGGACAATGAAAGGGGAGTGGCCAGTTCTCCCAGCTCAGCTTTTCTCTGGTTTGGTTTTTAGCAGTAATGTGGAAAAAGCTGCTGTATCCAAAGAAGCAGATCCATGCTGATCTCTCTCGGACTTCTCTCCTGTACGAACTTGCTGTTTGATTTTACCTTTTGTGCCAAGGGGTGTTTATGGGGATTGTTGCAAGTATTTTGAAGTATTTTAGGATATGATACGTTATTCGGTATACTGTTCTCTTTTGTTTGCTTTATTCAGTAATCTTGTAAATAAATTCTGTTTTGTTTAAAACTAATTGGTTTGACCAGCTGCATCACTCCTGAAATATCCACATTACACCTGCTTAAAACAACGAGCAAAGTTAGGGTTTGGGCCACTTTCTTGAAATGTTTTGAGGGGGTCTGGCTTGGTCCATAACATTGCGAATCATTCCATTAGATGAAACCCAAAAGGAAGCAAATACTTGCAGACAGTATAAAACAGGACAGGAGAGACTATTTCTGGTGCAAACAGAGAACCAACTATATTTATCAGACAGTGAGGTATGCAGCAAATTGAATCGCAAGGAGGTCTGCAACACAACTAATCCTTTAATTAGTACACCAGGTAAGGATTAGAAATATTAGGTTGCACTAGATTATATGGGGTATGTGCCAATCACATTATACACGCAATGGACAATAAACTGATGGGTGCTAAGTCTCCTGTTCTTGCCTGGGAAAGAAGATTGTCATTCCCTATCCTTTAGGATGATTAACATTATCATTTTCTCCAGCTCTTAGGTTCTAACTGAAAGTATAATTTAGGCTCCCACATAGAAAGCGCTTGCTTTGACTGAGGGGCAACTCCACCACTGACTCTGTCCAGGTATTACAGCTCTTGGATTTGGAATTCCCTGACCCACCCGATCTGCTTCTGTGACATATGCAGAAAGGCGACCAGGAAGACCTGAGAAATTGTCCCAGCATCATATTTTTCAAGCATTCTCAGAGTGATGCCCCAAAGATTTCTACCCCAAATGGCTTCCTTCCCTGTGCTGCCTTCATGCTACCTTTTTTTTGAATTAACCTGTTTCAACATGATGGCCACTGAGTGTATCAGGAAGATTGACTTGAACTCCAACCTCTGTCCTGGAGGTAGGAATACTACCACCCTGCCACAAGACCCTTAATGCCATATTTATAGTGATATTCTACTGTATGAAGGGCTAGAATGCAAGTGTGAATACATTTGCCCATCACCTTTAACAACTGCTTAAAAGGTCTCAATAAGAACTAATAACTCCAAAAATTAATGTTGGAATTTTGTATTGAGATCAAGAGAAAATATATATTAAAACCAACTGGCTAAACTATCACTTGCTAACATAAATTTTTAAATTTCGTAACCCTGGTTTGCTGAGCAATTTTAATGTGTCCATGTTTAAATATTTGTTGATTGGGGATAATTTACTGTTCAGCCAAGATTAATAATTGACATAACTTTCAAAGTATGTGACTATCTTAAAGAGACACCACTTCACAAAAAATAGTTGTAAAAGAGACTAGTCATTGTTATCACACAAATTTTGATGTGTTTTCTTTTACAACATGAGGCTTATTCTATGGCTATTTATGAAGATAATGCATAACAATAAAACAAATTATTGCTTTATTCTGCTTTATCACATATTGTTGCTGATGTACAGTTTCACAGTTTAACAATGATGAGTACAGAGGCTATTCAACCCCTCAAAATCAGGACCACAATTCATGGCTGATCTGTACCTAAATTCTATTGATGCTTCTTGATTCTATTATCCCTTGACACTAATAAGAATTTATTAATATCAATTTGTAATTTTCAGTTGAACTCCAGAATTTTGGGGGAGAGAAGTCCTGTGAAGAACTGCTTTCAGACATTATCCCCAAATGACCTAATTACATTTATCTTAATCAACCTGCTTGGACATGTTATGACATTTCCAATGTAGGTGGAAACTGAAGCCAAACCTTCTGGTCACCCTACTATTGTGCCACAAGACCTTTATTTATTTCTTTTCTTTTCTAGATAGTATATATCTAGAAGTATTCTTACATACAACTGAGTATTCCTTTTTCCTGCATCACCAAATTGATTATGTTTTTAATCAATTAACCACCACAAGTAAATCACTTGTGTTTAAAAGGTAGAATCTCCATAATTTTAGAGGATCGCATTAGAGAGAGACAATTGGTAGTGGTTTAACCTGAGGATCACCACACCTCAGGTGAGGGGAGAGGTTGAGAAGGAGAGTCCTTCAGTTAACTCCGCTTGTGTGGGTATTGAATACACATTGTTAGCATCACTCACTAGCTGAGCTAAACAACCCTACGCCACAAGACCCTTATGGCTTGATTATAACATTGAGTTCTCCCTAGTCTTGATTTTTCCACAGATGGAAATAGTTCTCCCCATTTACCCTATTAAATCATTTAACCATGTTAAACACCTCAATTCAATCATCCTTTATGTGGCTGTATTCAACAGAATACAAGCTAAATTCAAGTAACCTCAACACATAATTTAACCCTTCCTAACCTTGGTATCATTCTGGTGAATCTCTCCTGTACCCTTTCTGAGACCAATATATCCTTCCTTAGGTGTGTACCAAATTCTCTGACCTCTGTATTTTGCATAATAGCATCAACTGGTGTGTTATTCTGTCTCAGGGACTTTATGGTCAATGATTGTTCTGACTTCACTTTTATTCACACAGGCACACTTCAAGGAGAGCCGGAAAACAAGTAAGAGTAGCACTGTTGGGCATATTTCGTCTTACATAATCCAGAGACATTGAAACCAGTTGCACAGAAAGAATCACTGCATAGTCACAGGCTATTTAGCCCATCATTTCAGTGCTAGTCAGAATGAGCTTTCCAGAATATCCTACCTTTCAGCTCTTAGGCTGTAGCCCTATTGGTCACAGCACCTCAAGTGAATATCCAAGTATTCTTTAAAAGCTATGAGGAGTTTCTGCCTCCACTACTTTTTCACGCAATGAATTCTAGACCCCAACACAGACTGTGTGATAAAATTACTCCCCAGCTTGCCTTTATTCTTTGTCAATTGCTTTAAATCTATTATTGACCCTATCTACGAACAGAAATAGGCCCTTACTATCCATTCTATTTAGGCCACTCAATTTTGCACATCTCAATTATATTTCCCCTTCATCTGCTGTGTTCCAAAGAAAACAGCACAAAACCTTCCTCAAAGTTCCAATTCACCATTCCTGATAAGATTCCTATGAATCTCCTTTGTACCTCTCAGGTTTGATTGCATCCTTCTTGCAATGCAATGACCAGAACTGGACATATTCCAGCACTCTGCTGTTGCTATCTGCCATCATCCTGGCTCATAAATCAGGAATGGAATCCGTGATCTCTGGCATGAGTCTGCTATAAGAGATAGATTGTTGTTTTGCTGCTGAACTTGACCCTGTTCAAGGACAGCACATCTGCCCATTACTTTCCATTCTTTCCTCAGAATCTGTAAACTGAGACAATTCTCCACTGCTTTGGCTAAGAATCTTTACACAGCCTAGATTGAACCTTCAACTGTCCTAAACTGTACAGCTTTATTCATTTTGGAATATTCAGGCAAGTCCCAATGTTATCTAACTCAAAAAAGTGGTTATTGAATAATTATCCCTTTAATTAGTTATTGTTGTGTTTAAAGTTCACCAATTCTGGTATTCCTAAAATCAAAGTGTTCTGTCCCATGGGTAAATGAAGCATGACACTGTAAATTATATTTAATCATACACTAAATACTGAAAATTAACTAAACTGCTATTTTTAAAATGACATTTTATGGTTTATATTGTTTTATAATGGAAGCTATCAGCTTAGTGGCAGCAATTATATCACTTTACTCGAAGTCCCTATTTTAATTTAAGACCCACTCCAGGGGTTGGAGTTCTAGAATCCAGACCAATACTCCTCCCTGTAAATGCTGAGGGATGACTGGACATGATATAGTGGTCAATTTTTATTGGCACTCTAAAATCACCCAGCAAGCCACTTGGTGATATAATGACAGGCAATAACTATCAGTAATGACCACAAGAATTGAATGAATGTAAGTGTAAAGCTCAGTTTGAAGCAGTCAGTCTAGAGGAGGGAAACCAAATGAATAAAGAGAATTTGAAGGTCCAGCAATAGTATTGTAAAGGGGAATGGTGCTGGCACAAGGACTGGATAAAAAGCAACAGGCAACTATTGTGGTAAATCCAATGCATTTGAATGATTTTAAGGTAGAAAGCTTAAACATAAAAATGCCTTCTAAAACTTCACTCGACTTTCCTGAACAAGCTGTGAGTCTCGTTAAGCAGCCTTAGAAATTGTTACCTCGCTGACTTTTGCCACCCAGGTTTTGTGCAACTCTAGAGAACAAGAATTTTGGCAAAATCAAGAGCATTTAATGATAAATAATCCCATGTGAAAGAGGGTCATATTGTCTTAATGACGTATTCTAAACATAGTGAACTGCAATAGCTGAAACAAAAGGTTGTCACTCCAATGTTCAATTATAGGGAGAGGGATTCTATATTTAGGGTAGGAAGTTCACCTGCATCCCCTGCACCACCCTCCCCCAAAAACAAGATGCACATTGCTAAGACAGCAGTTCACCTGAGTTCAGTATATTATGGAATTATCTGAACAGCATCTCCTCAATCTAACAGTTCCTGCTTCCAGTAGTGTTTGTTTTTTAGTTTGGATCTGGAGTCATTTTGCTGTTATTGTTATTCACACAAGTTTTAATGTAACTTCAATAATCCATGAATTAGAGCAAATTGTTTCCTCCTTAGGCCTTGGATTATTTAAACAGTAATGTCAAGATGTTCATAAACCTACAAAAACAAAACTACTGATTTTTTATTATGATAGGGTTTTTTTTAAGATATAAAGGGTATGTATTTATGTAGCAGTTTTCATGTATCTAGAGTTGGAATTGTTTCAGAACCAAGACAGCTGTCCTCTGAACCATGAGTAACCAGACAAATCTGCTGAGATCAACAAGTTGACTTTTTTCCCCTAATCTAAGCCATTTAATTAATTGTTTGAGAGCTTTTGGCACAGAATCTGCTAGTCCTACACAACAAGCAATGGAATCAATGATGAGTAATATCAATGCAAACTTTATATTTTCTAATCAACCTATTCAGAGATGTCATTACACACACCTGGAGCTGATGGGACTTGAATCCAAGCCTCCTAGCCCAGAGTTAGGCTACTACACTCTACCATAAGGGCCTTTAGAACAAACCAAGATTTGATACCCAGATAGGGACTTGAACTTTCAACCTTCAGATTAAAAGTCTGATGCTGTATTGAATGAACTATCCAGTCTCCCTGAATGCAAACTTTGGACTCACTTCAGAACTCCGACCAAATGCTATAGCACTCTCTACCTAACAGAATTGTCAAAGCACTTTCACTGCATGGATTGTGTGTGCTCAAGAAGGCCGCTTGACACCACCACCTCAAAAGAAATTAGGAGTGGGCAATAAATGCTGACTTTTCCAACAAAGCCCATTTCCCAAGAATTTTTTATTTTAGAAACTATAATGGTTGTGGCTGGGTTAGTGTTTTAACTGTATTCCTGGATTCCAGACTTGAGAACCTAAGTGATTCAATGCTGCTATTGGCTGTGGAAGAACTGTCTTTTGGGACCTGATAATGCTGGTGATTTAAGAACTGTTTATGCTGATAATAAATATTTTATATCTTTCATTCTGCATCTCTGAAGTAAATGCTCCCAGCTCAGTGCATAATTTAAATGTTTCACAGGGATTCTGCACAATTCCAAAGTATTCTTTCAGAAATATCTCGACATGGTGTAGGTTCTCTAAGTAAATGTTGTTTGTTTCTGGCAGCATCATAACATTGAAAAAAACAATTAGAAGCTGAAGTTTTTGCATTTCTCAAAGTGCTATAGAAATCTTTGTTGCAATTGAAACTTTGTTACTGTATAACTGAGCTGGGCTGAACTGAAGTACACCACTACATTTTCTCTGTTTTCAATTATCAAAATCCAAATGTGTTTGAGATTAAAAAGCAAAACTGCAAATTTTGAAATTGAAGTGAAAATAAGAAATCTTGAAATACCTTGAAGATAGCAGAAATTAATGAGTGAAGTCCCACACCACCTTTTCAGATCATCTAGAGATAGGCTTTGTTAAAACAATTCTCATCCTGAGATACAGTCAGGGAAATAATCAAAATGGCCAATGGAATGTAGCCTTAACATCATGGGTGGAATATTGAAAGGCAGAAATAATGTTTCAATTGTTCAGGGCTTTGGTCAGGTCCCAAAGTCTTGTGAAAGATATGTTACCATTGAAGATGATAATTTACCAAAACAATAATCAACTTACCCACCACTGACGTCAGATTTACAGGTGTATAGTTCCCAGACTTCTTCTAACAGCCTTTCTTAAATAAAGGCACAACATTAGCTTTCAGTCCTCCGGCACCTCACCTGTGACTAGATGATACAGATATCTCCAATTGGGGCTCTGCAACTTCTCCTGAAACTTCCCGAGGGTGGTGGTGGAGGGTTATTTTTCAGACAAGAGGCCTGTGACCAGGTGTGTTGTGCAGGGATTGGTGCTGGATCCACTTTTGTCATTTATATAAACAATTTGGATGAGAATTTGAGGCAGTGTTGTAAGTTTATGGATGACACCAAAATTGGTGGTATGCAGAGGAACCGCGATTACGGGCATTCGATTATCTGAATATCGGATTATCTGGCAAGATTGTAAGGTCCTGTGCTTGGCTAAACAATATTATCCGGCATTCCATTATCTGGAATTCGATTAACCGAACAAAATACTCTCCGCCCGTGTCCTTCGGTTAATGTCCCACCACTCCTCCACATTAAATTTTAGAGTGTCAAAACCATGAAGGTGCTTAGCCATTTAAGAAATGTTATTTATAAAATTAAGTAATATTATTTACATGTCTACTCTGCACTTTAATTCTCTCAGTGCCTATCAACTGTTCTGGGAGTCTTTCCAGATGATGACCCCAATGTGTTTATTCTGCATTCCTTGTTTTAACCTTTGAATAGGTTAGCTGCTTTGTTTACTTTTGTGCATCATTCTAGTTTCTTTGAAAGATGCAAGGAAGGATATTCTCAGAAATTTACACTTGGTGAAAATGATGTTCTTAAAGGTAAAAACTAGTGTAAGTGGTGTAGTATAAATATAAGATATGCTCTTTTCAGCATTAATTAGTACCTGCCGAACGCAAGAGTTTTCCAACTTTTAAGTATTCTTCCCCACAAAACATGTAGCCACATGCAGAAATTGCTGAATAGTGGCTACAAACTATAGAAGCTATTACAGCTCAACTCATCTACTGATGTGATAGATGAAGTTCAACAAGCAGAAGAGTTAAGGAAAATACCTTTTGAAACCGCCACAAGATCATTAAGAAATCAAACATTTATGAAGCTGTGTGTTAATTAAGGATCTTCCAACTGTGAAAATAAATCTGCCATTACTGCATATTTTTAACAATTGTGCATGTGTGTGTGTGTATTGGTCATTTTACAGGTTGGAGAACCAAGAGTAGAACAAGATTCCAATATTAGAAAAGAGTACAGTGGAATTTTAAATTTTTTTGCATCTATAATAACATTTGAAATATGAGACTGAAGACCTTGTTTTGCATTCCAGTTTCAAATGGTTCATTGTATGCTAAGCTTTACAAGGACAAAAGCAGTGTCCATTGAGGAACAATGGATTCTGCTGGTATGTAGTTGCATGACCTTTTAAGGTTACAAGGTCTAGTTGCTGTTTACTGTTGAAGTGAACATTTGGTTCACCTCTGGTCAAGCTGCAGAAAAGAAACTCTGACCTTGACTCAGCAAAGGAACTTGCAGACATAAGAATATAAGGTGTTGGCAATTTCAACCTCTCGAACTTGCTCTCCACCATTTAATATCATCATAGCTGATCTCATCTCAGCCTCAACATAGCTCTCCTGCCCACTCCCCATAACCCTTTAATCCAATACTGATTGAAAATCTGTCTATCTTCTTCTTGGATTTATTCAATATATCAGCATCCATGCACGTTGGGATATTGAATTCCACAGATTCACAACCCTTTGGGAGAAGTAATTCCTCATCTCTATTTTAAATATCACCTCTTAGCCTAAAGTTATGATTTCTCATTCTAAATTTCCCCACAAGGGAAAGCATTCACTCTATTTCTTCTTTGTCAATCCCCCTTTTGCATCTTGTACTTCAATTAAATATACTCTCATTCTTCAAAACTCTAGCATTAGGGACCTTAACTGCTCAATCTTTCCTCATAAGACAAACCTTTCAAGTCCTAATCTAGTGAAATTTGTCTGAACTGTCTCCAACGCAGTTACATCCTATGTCAAGTACAGGGACCAAAACCATAAGCAGTAGTCCAGAAGTGGTCTCAGCAATACTTGTACACTTGCAATAACACATGCCTACTTTTATACTTCATTCCTTTAGTAATAAGCGCCAAAATTCTATTTGCCCTCCTTATTACCTGCTGCACCTGCATACTAGCTTTCTGCAACTCATGCACAAAGACATATCTGCGCTGAAGTATTTTGAAATTTTAGACTGACATGGGCACATTTTCCTGCTAATATTCTGATCCAACTTGATGGTAATACTGGATGACTCAGATCATAGATTGGAAGCTGACTTTATTGACAATAAACAAATAAAAACCAAAATTTCAGGAGAAACTCAGCAGGTCGGGCAGCATCTATGGAAAGAAAACAGAGTAGACATTTCAAGTCCAGTAACCCTTCATCAGAAATTATTCTTTTTAATGTTAGTTTTTTTTCCATTTATAGACTACAAGTTTTCTATTCCCTTTTGGTAGCTAAGGAGGTCAGTCACAAGTAATACTCCCAAGAAAATGGCAATTTTAACAAGTACTTCTAACAACTGTCAGGTGGCTCAGTTGGCTAGATAGTTGCTCGATTAGATTGATCCTAGTAACTCAGAGTTCAATTCCCTCTTCTGACTGAGGTGTATTTGTGATCTGACTGGGATATGAGGGTGATGGGAAAGACAACTTGAGGCATTTTTAAGGTAGATAAGGAAAGGGGTTGAAGGTTTAGAATAGAGGTGATGGATGTGGAACTCACTTTCTTCAAGGGTGGTAGATACAGAAACCTTCAAATATTTAAGAAGGAAGTCTTGTTACAACTGTACCACATATGGTCAGTCCACACTTGCAGTACTATATACAGCTTTGGCCTCTACTTTAAGGAAGGATATACTGGCATTGAGGCATTTCAAAAGAGATTAACTAGGCTGACTTACCAAGAATGATTACAGAGGTTTGGTCTTTATTCATTCAGTTTAGAAGAGTGAAGAGTGATCTTATTGGAACATACAAGATTCTGAGGAGACTTCACAGGAAAGATGTTGACAGGTGTTTCTGATAATGATATCTCAAACTAAGGAACATTATTACAGAATAAGGGGATACTCATTTGAACTGACACATAAAGCAATTTCTTCTTCCAAACAGTAGTGAATGACTTAATTTCTTTACCCCTTTCAAGCATTTGTGAAGGCTAGATCAGTGAAAGTATTTAAAAAGGAGGTAATTGATTTTTGAACTTTGACAGTTAATGGCTACGATGAGCTGCTATGTAAGAGAGTTGAGGCCTACAGCAGATCAGCTATGATTTTATTGAATGGCAGGGCTGGCTCAATAGACCAAATAGTTAACTCCTGATCCTATTTCTTATCTTCTGACATTCATTGTGTTCTGATTATCTAATAAAACCTGAACAGTGACAGGGAAGTCCACTCCTCTGGCCCAATGCAGAATTTTACATTGACATGTGGACTGTCTGTCAATGAGCACAGCAGCAGGCCAATTGGTCCATTATGCCTCTCCCAGCTCTTTGAAAGCGACACAAAGTAGTCTCACCCCTATTTACTTTCCCATTGTCTAGAATTTCAGGTCAGGTTCAAAACATTAACTGCCAAACCTGCTGAGTTTCTCCAGCACTTTGTTTTGTTTGTTTCCCAGCATCTTGCTTTTATCCAACATGTAAATATAGTTTATACAAAAGTCAGCTTCTCTGTTACTTTTCCTAAATTACTACTAATATCCATGTTTCACCATGTTAAATTGAATGTGACACCTTTTATTTGGGTAATCTAAATGGCTCAGTAGCAGCAGTGTGTGCTGTCGACAAGATGCAATACAGAAATTCAAAGATCCTTGACAGCACCTTCCAAACCCATGACCACATCCGTCTCGAAGGACAGATAAATGGGAACACCATCACGTGCAAGTTCCCCTCCAGCCTGACTTGGAAATATCTCGGTTATTCCACTACTGCTGGGTTAAAAGCCTGGAGTAGTCAACCAACAGCGGTTCAAGAAGGTAGCTCATCACCACCTTCTCAAGGGTAGTTAGGGACGTGCAATAAATGCTGGCCAGTGACGCCCACATCCCACTAAGTAAAAGTGAAATAAAAAAAACCCCGTGAACTGCTGGCGATCCGTCGAGTAACGTGTGCTTTACATAATATCAACAAGCGGGAAGCAACACGAGCGGTACAGAGGGTTGATCTGGAAGAAACAAGCACGAAAACAGCAAATGGAAAAGCCTCATTCGTTGGTGAGAATTGTATTTTACATCGAACGTTGCATTGATGCGTTTTAGTTTAAAATGAAGGCACTCAGAACTAATGCTGGAAAATCAGCTTGTTTTTTTAATTGGCAGTTTGCATTCTCTGGTTGTGGCAATCGCACATCGTTTGAAGCGGAATCATTTCATAATTGCTGGAACATCCAATAGAGACTTCACCACACCATGGGTGCTGGGGATAAAATAAGCACTACCGCACTTAGGTGGTAGTGTGGGGGTTAAAAAGGAAAAAAAAAGAAAAAAAATAGAGACTTCACCTCGAATTCGCGGTGCGTTGGTTCTAAGGTTATTAAATGTGGTCTCGATGATTGCACACATTATCAGTTACGAACGTGTTTGGGTAAAAATGAGCGCAGTTTTACAGATTTTCTGTTGACTGTGGTATCTGAGGAGGCTTTTGGCACTGAACTGGTCAGCAACTGGTTAATCCAATCTGCATCAATAAAGAACATTAAATCCTCGGGGGACTTTTAATGCACTTCCGTCTGAACTGCAGTTTGACCTTCAGTAATGAAGTATTTTTCGGGTTTTTTTTTTGATTACTCAACCTCTCAGTAAATTTCCATCCTCGAGCTGTCTGAATGGAAACGGCTGCCAACACATAAACGTACTTTGCCCGCAAGTTTTCAAATTGTTACAGGCGTGTCTTCAGTATTGCATTTATGTTTTTCGAATTCTTAAATGTCAGCGGCATCCGAGAATGACTCACGCCCTTCCCCCTTAATCTCCTCTCCATTCAGACTGGTTAACTTAAAATGATCCCCTACTGGGAGCTGCATGCACATGCAAAACACAAAATAATATGAGTGCATAGCATTATAGGTGCAGCACCCTGTAACCAGTCGTTTGTTTTGAAGAAGGGTAATTGAACAGCCACTTGGAGGGCATAATTGTGCGGGGTTTTGGGTTAGGAGTGATTGTTTGTTTGAATAGCCCTTTCGAAGACTGAATGGCCTTCTGCACCATAACGTTCTACTGATTTCCATTAAGATTTGCTTATTCTTACACACATGGGCTGTGTGTTTATGCAGTACAACCGGATGTACCTGTGTTAATCTTCTTGAGTTTAATCAGCTTAGTTTTCCGATGAATGAAAACAGTGCAGTGGGCGATAAACTTTGAACCGACGTACAACTGCTCCTTTGCTCTGATTTGTTTTCAATGTTCTTTTTTATTTTCCGCGGTTTTTCTACTGGTGCAAACCGTGAGCTACTTTGAAATTGATTTGTCTGGCGTTTTCTGCAATGATGGTATTACCATGATTATAAACCGCCTCGAACCTTTGAATTGATGAGCGTGGCCTATTCTTTTCAAGATCTCTTCAAAATAAACACAGCTCCTGTATCCACGTGTAAATTGGTGCGAACTGAAATGCGCATCAGCCATGATTGAATGGCGGAGTGGACTCGATGGGCCGAATGGCCTTACTTCCACTCCTATGTCTTATGGTCTTAACAGTCTCGCACGCTCACCCTGCGAATTATGCAAAAAAATTGTGCTGGGAATTGCTGTAAACCCAAAATTGACATTGCTGGAAAGATAAATCTATGTTGTTCGAGGGATCGATCCTCGAGTTTCGGTATTCCATTCAAATAGACCCAGCAATTCCCGCTTCCTGACACCTGCAGCCTTCAATTTGAGAACAAGATGTGTTTGTGAGCCAGGGTTGGCTAACTAGTATCTCGATGGCCTTATTTAAATACTCTGAACTGCAGTCAAGAATAAATCTTTATAATGAAAGAAATGACTATGCTGGAGATCTGAAAACAAAAATTGCTGGAGAAACTCAGCGGTCTGGCAGCATCTGGGGACAGAAAGCAGAGTTAACATTTCGAGACTCTTCAGAACTTCTGCAGATGCTGTCAGACCTGCTGAGTTTTTCCAGCAGTTTCTTTTTGTAAATCATTAGATTCGAATTGTGGGAATGTTCGCCGATATGTTCATCTTCAGTGCTTTGGAGCCTCAGCAGCGCTGCACAGGAGGGATGTCACCTAGAAAGGGAAAGAAACGTTTTCAAATCAACTTCCCAACTCGGAGAACATACCCAGAACTACGACAACCGGCACCTGAACTACAAATCTTTACGCAAACCTTAAATCATTTAGACTTTCAGGGTTTTGTGACCAGACACTTGTCCCCAGGGGAGGGAGGATTTCCGCATGCCATTCACGAGCCTCACTTGATTGATGTTTCAAAGAGAGAAGCGATTCGAACGTGGTGTTGCCAATTGCGAGCGACCAACCAATCGTCTGTGTCTATTGGGCGAGAATCCCCACAGCCCCGCACCTACCGTTGCCTCAGGAGCGCGGTTGCCGCAGTAACGATGGTGACGCAGGAAGGGGGCGGGGGAAGCGGTTCTCTCTGCACAGCTATAAGAAGGGCACTCCAGGCGAGGCCCGATGTTCAGTCCGCCGGTCCCAGGTGGTAGGAGAGGCCGGCTTAAATTTGGAAGCGATTAATTGCACGCACCATCCCGTTCCCATTCTATCCAATTGCTGTCGGCCCGAGTGCTCCTGTGGATTGATACTAACATGGCCGTGACTGAAACCGCAAGTGACTTCACCTATTCCAAAATGAGAGGCATCGTTGTATTTCTAACTGGTATGTTACGTTTAGTCCTGTGTGTACAGTATATAAAATAGTTGCCGCACTTAAATAAAAAGGTCAGCGCCCCTCTATTAGGAAATGGGAGTTGTCAGTACTTGACTGTAACGGATCTATCGCAGATTTGCCAAACCGATCACTTACTATTTAAATATCTCCTTCTGAACAAGATGGTTCTGATGTACGGAAGTGTTGGAAATGTCTGTATCCTTTTGGTCAACTCAGTTCATTAGTATTTTAAAACCGATGTATTGTAGTTTGGGGACTTCGATTGTTTCTTAATCGCGTTGTGTGAAACTGCATGTTGCTGTAACCTAAGTGATATGCAACCTCCCAGCCTTTCCCATGAATCATGAATTGGCAGAATCAGTTGCGTAATGTATTATAATGAACATTCCTTCCTCTAAGCGTTAAACTGTGTATCATGAATTCTAAATGATAGCCTCCAAGTTCGTCAGGATGGTGTTAAGTTTAATAGATTTGACCACAGTGGAAGGATTTGAATCTTTTTAAAGTGAGTTTTGATGGCATTTTATTTTTTTTACCCCCAGCATTTATAAAGCAACGTAAAATGGGCTTGAATGACTTCATACAGAAATTGGTCTCTAACCCACAGATTTGCCAGCAGTAAGTGCTTTTATTTATTTTAACTTCAGTTTACTAGTAATCTTAATCCTCAAATTAAAGCAAAAGCGCTGAGGAAACTCGCGTCTGGCACGATTTGAGTAAAGAGTTGAGCTAATGTTTCTAGTCTGATACTGCGACTTTTATTGAAACAAAATCCTCTGTGTTTTGGGTTAATCTTTCGTTGAAACCAATACGTGATGCAAGGCTAGTGTCTGTTGGGTGAGGTATAAATCAGACATCCCAGAATATTACACTTTGAGGAAGAGGACGCTCTGTTTTCTATCCAAAGCTGCTGCTTAATCAGTATTCCAAAACAAAACTTGTCATTCAAACTTTTGGGAGCTAGCTTATGCAAAATAGCTGCCCTGTCCACTGCACTGACTGCATTTCAACTGATGGGTATTGCTTTTGAAATACTTCAATGTCAACGTGTTTTTGTTGAGAGATTGTACTTTTAAATATACAGCACCCAAATCAAACCTTGCTCATTTGGCTCATGCTATCACAAGTTTGGAATTACTAATCACGCAGAGATCTGGGAGATAGCGCCTCTCTCAGGCCATGACTTTAATATCGATTGGGAAAGTGTGCCTGAAAGTAATAGAATTTTTCAGTGTCATTAATCAGAAAGTCCACTTGTTTTGCCTTTTTAATATAACCTGTGTTTGGTCAGTGTTTAAAACTCAGGATGTTGTCTGTTTCTAGTATTCTATTCATCTTGAAACTGAAACACTCGTGTATATATTTTGTAGCCCTGATGTTCGGGTTTTCTTACAAATTGACCAAAGCCAGCCAGATGAAGCGGATGCCTATTGTAATTCTAACAGAGTGAGTATGTGTCTTAAGTTTTTTTTTAAAATAAAATTTTAAAGTGCATATTGTCATCTGAATAGCAAGCCTAACAATTTAAACATTATTTCACTGCAGTCGAGCCTTGGTTCAGAAGAACTTGACCTTTCTACAACATATAGGTAAGACTGTTGAATACTGCTTTCTATGTTTAGAAATATGTATATTTTGGTCCAATGGTTGACATCGTGTCCATTTTAACAAACCCATAAGCTTCTGGGCTCAAATCAAATAGTAACAATGGAGTGCTGCTTTGTCAGAGGTTTTATTGTTGGTTGAGATAGTTTAAAATTAAATTCCTGCTGAAAGTCTCAGAAGACACTAAGGACCCTGATAGAATGATCTTTAAAGAGCAGCTGTTTTTTGATCTACAATCTATCACCATTGAGTAGCTGTTTAGGAATCTAACTTTCCTGATTAAAATTTCTTTGTACATACAGTGTGAAGCCTTCAGACTTTGACTACCTCCGAATAATTGGCAAAGGCAGCTTTGGAAAGGTTAGTGCAAGATTCTGATTGTTGTTTAATACAGTTTAAAAGGCATCATTAGTGTTCTTTCAGTCACTAAATTTTATAACTAATGCTTTAATCTGTCTTAATATGTCCAAAAATGTGCAGGTTAGGTGAATTGGCCATGCTAAATTGTAAATGTAGGGGAATGGGTCTGGGTGGGTTGCTCTTCGGAGGGTCAATGTGGACTTGTTGGGCTGAAGGGCCTGTTTCCACATAAGTAATCTAATATAATCTAATTTATAATGGAAAGATGAATTTCTGAATCATGCAATTTGACAATGGGTGTCCTTCTTTCTAGGTACTTCTTGCCAAGCACAAAGAAACTGAGAAATATTTTGCAGTAAAAGTTTTGCAGAAGAAGATGATTCTGAAGAAGAAAGAGGTGAGCTTTCATCACTTTTTTAAGAATGATTGATTGTAGGAAGAAGTGATAGAGGGATGATGGAGAGTTTGGGACAATAATTCCTCTTTTAGGTTCACTCTAAAACTATTAATGTTGGACGACCATAGAATGTCAAGGTTAAACCTGTATTTCTCAATCACTTCTCCAATGCTGCATGAAGCAACAATCTTCAGATCTCCCTCCATTAGAGGAGGCAGTTATTGTTACTGACCTCTGGTGGCCATCAAACAAATGGTTGAGACTGGAAGAGCTGCACTTCCTAAACCTTGGCTTAGCATACTCCAACATTACTCAAGCAGAAAGTCCCATTGTTTTAAATAGGGCTGCTGAAATGAGCCAAAAATTGCTCAAACCCCTGTCTAGGTCAGCTGACTTATTGTTCCACTGAAACTTTTTTGCCCCAAATTATCAATTACAATTATACTGTTTCAACACCTGGCTAAATGTTTGTATTTCCTTCTCAGCAAAAACATATCATGGCTGAACGCAGTGTCCTTTTGAAAAATATGAAGCACCCTTTCCTAGTAGGGCTTCACTATTCCTTTCAAACTACAGACAAACTCTACTTTGTCCTGGACTATGTGAATGGTGGTGAGGTAAGTAGATTTCACAAAAGTATTTCACTGCTTGTAGCATTAAAAATAAGCCCTTAATATCGCACTCTTCTAATGCTTATCCATACCAGTTATTTTGCTAAGCCATTTGGGTTGGTGTCTTAGGATGTGTCTTGATAAACTGACTTTGGCTAGATCCCTGCATGGAATACTTATTCTGATTCCTGATGGCATTTTGAGAATTTCCAGCTAGCAAATTTTAAGGTTGGCTGCAATATCCTCTGCAAACAACCCAGTGACACAGATTTTTTACTTTGATCATTTTGTGTTTTTTGTTTTAAGGATGCCAGTTGCTTGTGACTTCACATTTTTTTGATATGATGCAAGACCATTTAAACTAATCCTATTCAACTGAGTACTTGATTTGCAAATTAACTCAAATCACTTTCTCAGTTACTCCATTCTCTTTCTGCTACCACTTTGAAGCAGGCGCTTGCACACTCAGTTTTCCTATGAGCATTGCATGGTACATTGGGAAAATTCTCTTTATCCTCAGTATCTCTGGGCAAATTTCAGTCTGTGTAGATAGGCAAATTGCTTTTCTCCCTCTTCCTTATTGGGGTTAGGACAGATTTTTCCCTCTAATCAGAAGTGTGCGTGCGTGCGCCATTGGTGTTATAACAGGATACGTACGGGAGGTACATTAGATAAGGTGGAAGTGTTTGATTGGATGTATCATTGTCACATGTACTGAGTCCCAGAGACAAGTAGTACTTTGCATACTGTACCTAGGGGCTGGGGTGAAAATATTAAAACTTTGTTTTCCTGCAGTGTTAGTGTTTTTGACCATTCAGTGTGGTGTATCCTATCTTCGGCAAGCAGCTGATTAGATTCCCTACAGTATGGAAACAGGCCCTTCGGCCCAACCAGTCCACTTCCATTTTCCCCCCTCCCCCCAAAAAGTAACCCACCCAGACCCATTTCCCTACCCTATATTTAACCCTGACTTGGCAATTTAGCATGACCAAGTCACCTGACCTCCATCTTTGGATTGTGGAGGAAATCCTGCAGACAGGGGGAGAATGGCAACTGTCTGATAGTTTGCACTAAGGTTGGAATTGAACCTAAGTCCCTGTTGCTGTGAGGCATCATGTTAACCAATGAGCCACCGTGCTGCTTTATACCAATCATGGTAAATGTTTGGAATATTAACTTTTTTTCTTTTTTTTTTTAAAAAGTTGTTCTATCACCTTCAACGGGAACATGTGTTCCTGGAGCCCAGAGCAAGGTTTTATGCTGCAGAGATTGCCAGTGCTCTAGGCTACCTCCATTCCCTGCATATTGTTTACAGGTATGTGACTGTAACCAACAGTTTTTAAATGTACATGTAAAGCTAAAACTTTTACTTCGTGCAATTGAGTGATTGTACCTCCTTGATGAAGCTGTGGGCTGACCAGTTAATTTTAACAATTAATGCTAAAATGCTGACCTGTTTTAGGGTATTTACAGGCTGCATACCATAGAAAATACATTACATGCAAATCTGAGTCCAACAGCCTCATTTTAAGTTATGAATAACTTGTGCGTCAAGGTTAATTTAGATGAAAGTGGTCATTCAGCTGATATCTCTTTGGTTCAGAAATCGTTCTTCCATTACTGGATCAAAGATGGCAATTTTAGTCCAGTTGTTTAGGTTTAGCATTGATTTGAACACCAGTTTGTGGGAGGGGACAATTTACAATTAAACAGTGACTGTCATTTGGAGGAATGTGAAACCATTTCACCTGATTCTATAGGTTTTCTTGTTAGTTGTTATAAAATTATCCTCCATATTTGCAAATGGTGCTACAAATTACCATCCTACCCAGAATTTGTGTTCTAAGTTTGAGTGGATGGGAAATCACAACCAACCTGACACTTCAACCTTGTATAAGCTTTCCTGTCCAAGACTGAAATGGTGACCTCTTTATCTTACAGGAAGTGATGTGGAAACTCAGCAGGTCTGGCGGAATTTGTGGACAGGAGCAGCTAACTTTTGTGTCCCATATCATTTTTTTTTTTGGGAACAGTTCTGAAGAGTCACTGGACTCTATTTTCTCTTTCTCTCTCCACAGATGCTGCTAGACCTGTTGCGTTTCTCAATTCTTTTATTTGATCTCCAATATATGCAGTATTTCTTGCTGCTTGTCCTTAGTAACGTTAGATCTCATGGAATAGAGGGAGAACTAGCCATTTGGATACAGAACTGGCTCAAAAGTAGACACAGGGTGGTGTGGAGGGTTGTTTTTCAGACTGGAGGCCTGTGACCAGTGGAGTGCCACAAGGATTGGTGCTGGGCCCTCTACTTTGTCATTTACATAAATGATTTGGATGCGAGCATAAGAGGTACAGTTAGTAAGTTTACAGATGACACCAAAATTGGAGGTGTAGTGGACAGCAAAGAGGGTTCTCAGATTACAACCGGATCTGGACCAGATGGGCCAAAGGGCTGAGAAGTGGCAGATGGAGTTTAATTCAGATAAATGCGAGAGTGCTGCATTTTGGGACTTCTACACTTAATGGTAAGGTCCTAGAGAGTGTCGCTGAGCAAAGAGACCTTGGAGGTCAGGTTCATAGCTCCTTGAAAGTGGAGTCGCAGGTAGATAGGATAGTGAAGAAGGTATGCTTTCCTTTATTGGTCAGAGTATTGAGTACAGGAGATGGGAGGTCATGTTGTGGCTGTACAGGACAGTGGTTAGGCCACTGGAATATTGCGTGCAATTCTGGTCTCCTTCCTATTGGAAAGATGTTGTGAAACTTGAAAGGGTTCAGAAAAGATTTACAAGGATGTTGCCAGGGTTGAAGAATCTGAGCTACAGGGAGAAGCTGAACAGGCTGGGGCTGTTTTCCCTAGTGTCAGAGGCTGAGGGGTGACCTTTATAGTGATTTACAAAATTGAGGGGCATGGATAGGATAAATACAATCTTTTCCCTGGGGTCGGCGAGTCTAGAGGGCGTAGGTTTAGGGTGAGGGGAAAGATGAGACCTGAGGGGCAACTTTTTCATGCCCCTTAGGTCTCTTATACACAGGTGGTGTGTATGGAATGAGCTGCCAGAGGAGGTGGAGGAGGCTGGTACAATTGCAATATTTGAGGCATTTGGATGGGTATATGAATAGGAAAGGTTTGGAGGGATATGGGCCAGATGCTGACAGGTGGGTCCAGATTGGGTTGGGATATCTGATTGGCCGAAGGGTCTGTTTCCATGCTGTACATCTGACTCCTGTTTTTTTTTTTGTAGTTAATATTGTCTTACATATTAAAGTCCTTTCTTATGCCATGGGTTATCTTGAGCCATATTTTCTAAATTGAGGTTATTTTTGTCTATAATGTCTAAGGACTTTTTTTTCTATTCTTTCCCCTCTCTGCCCCAAAGGACCTACAAGTATCTGTACTCCTGCATTGATTTAAGTTATTAACCATCCACGTTTTTAATGCAGAGACTTGAAACCTGAAAACATTCTCCTGGACTCTCAGGGCCACGTAGTGCTGACGGATTTTGGCTTGTGCAAAGAAGGAGTAGAACCAAATGGAACTACTTCCACATTTTGTGGTACCCCAGAGGTAAGTGACAGGAAGTCTGTTTCCTATGGTGTGGCATTATAGAATCCGTTTTATAGTACAAGAAAGGCCATTTGACTCAACATATCTGGACTGGTTCCTGAAAGAGCTACCCAATTAATCCTGTTCTCCAGCCCTAATTTTGGAGACCCCTTAAATTCATCACTTTCATATATATCCTCCATACTCCGCAGTGAATTCCTGATCTACCAACTTGCTGAGTAAAGAAGCTCCTCATTTTGGGAATACTGAGTTGATAAAATGTGAAGCTGGGAAAAAGATGCACAGCTGGTCAAGCAGCAGGAGAGTTGATGTCTTGAGTGGGATGCTTCATTGGGACTAGGGAGGGGAAAGGGGACTGAGCTCCTGATGAAGTGTCCTGCCTGAAATGTCCGTCTTCTGATGCTGCTTGACTGCTGTGCTTGTTTTTTTTCCAGCTCCTCCCCATCTCCCTCCTGACTATCCTGTTTACTGTCTTGAAATTGTGACCCTGAGTTACTGACAGCAATTTAAAATTGTTCATAAATTTGAACATTTCAAAAAGGTCACCTCTTAATCTTTGCTCCAATGAGAATAAGCCCAATTTCTCTAATTCTTTCCTTAATGTAAGCAAAGAGGAATGTTGGATACCATTCTTGTAAATCTCCTTTCCACCTACAGGGTTATTGAACATCATTGCTTAAAGTGCCCAGAATTGAATACTCAAATGTGGTCTGACCAATGATTTGTAAAGACATAACATCACTTTGCTTTCACATTGGATTCTTGGGTTTAGAAATGGAGACAATGGGCTTTAACAACTGTTTCAACTTGCCTGGCTACCTTCACACCTCCATGTGAACCCAAAATCCTTGTGTTCTTATACTCCCCTCAAAGTTGTACCATTTTTGAGCCTGTTTTCTGTTTCTACCAAAATAATATATTACCTTTGTTTCTCTGCATTTGAACTTCATCTGTCAGGTGTCTGCTCATTTGATCAAATGTGTCAATGTCCGTTTTTTTGTTTGTTGCTTAGTGTCATCTTCTCAATTCACTGTTCTTCGTAGCTTAGTATTGTCTGCAAATTGAGATTTTTGCCCTCCAGACCCATTTCCAAATCACTTTATATAAAGCAGAAAAGTAAAGGTTCCAACACCAATCCCTGGTGGACACCACTTTCAGCTACACTCATCTGAGAAATGCCCATCAATACCTACCCTCTATTTCAGCCAACTTCTAATCCATGTTGCCAAGGACCCCTCAATGCAAACATTTCTAATCTACTACCCAACCTGGCATGTAACACCACATCAAATACTTTGAAAGTCCAAGTATATAACATCAACACACTACCCTCATACACTACCAATGTCCCCCTTGTGAAAGAACTAATTTGTCAGACATGATCTGCCCTTGATAGGACATGTTGACAGTCTGTCTAGCATCAACTTATTTTTGTGTATATTTAACCTAGACCTATGTTGTCGCCTCCACCAATTTCCCCACTGTCAAGCATTCCAGTGCAATCCTCAATGGCTTGCTATCACATTAATCCTGAGGAAAGCAAATGTGTGCAAATGACTGGGAAAGATGTCCTCTAATTGGCTGTCCTTTTAAATATTAGTGAGTCCCTTTATGCACAATGTTTGGAAAATTGGGTATCTGTTTAACAGAACAGCCCACAAATCTCAAATGGTTTCCTCTCTGCATACATTATGGAATTTTGAGGTGTGTTGCAGGATAGTTGATTCAATCATCCACTTCATATTTTTGGAGCAATTGTATTTAAAGTCTTTTGTAGTTTTATGTTGGAGAATTTGGAGATCCCTCATAAATCAAAACATTATTTAAATTTGTTGTTGTTAGTGATGTGACTGTCAACTTTCCTTTCCATTTCCTGATGGGAGCCAACATTCATGAAGTGGTCAAGTATCAGTTGAAATTATCATAGCTAGGACTTGGTTTGGGAGGTCAGTGCCCTTAGGGAGGAGTACTTGAAGTTTGTAATACCTTGCTCTTTTGTATCTTGTAAATGCCTCTAATATAAATACTTGTCTTTCAGTATTTGGCACCTGAAGTGTTACAGAAGCAATCTTATGATCGAACAGTTGATTGGTGGTGCCTAGGATCTGTGCTGTATGAAATGCTGTATGGATTGGTAGGTATTTGTTGTCCATGACCTATTGGGTTTATTTAAAGGCCAAATGAACTCTAATGTATTTACTTGCCTTGGAATTGCAAATATAGATTTAACTCTGGATTCCTGCATTCCCAGGAGGGACAGATGGTTGGATTAGAGGGTCAAGTTTTTTTCAGTAAATGCTTGTGGGTTGAAGTCCCACTCCAGAGACCTGAATGTAAGCTGGCAAATCACTACAGGACTTAGAGTATTGCTCATGGTATCATATTTCAGATGAGAGGTTAAACAATGGGCCTGTCTGTTCTTTTGTTAGATGTAAAAAAAAAAATTCTTTTCCCCAATTCTTTGGATATGAGAGGTAGCTGAGGTAGTTTCCCCTGTCTGGAGTACCTCCTCTTTTTTGGCAGCTAAGACTAGGTTGGTTGTGCTTAGGTTGGGCTCTGCACTTGCTGGAGCCCAGCTGCCTTGTTGGAATTCAATCCAATATCCAGAGCAGGAAGTGTTTTGAAGTGGCATTTAGCAATCTCCTGGCTAAGATCTGAATGTTAATTCTGAATAATAGATTAGCCTAAAATAATTTGCAAAAGTGTTTTCTTTTGAGTTCACTTTGCTCTGATTTAGACTACCTTGGACAACATCTCTTTTAAAACATTATCAACAGTTCAGAATATCCCAAACCATTCACAGGATGCTGTAAAAAGATGTTATAAATCCTTTTTTTTAATCAAACCTCTTTATAAGTGTATAACGTTAAGCACTGTGCTCTGACTTAGACATTATATGCGAATACTAAACATTCACTACATGTGATCCTAGGTGTACCAGCTCTGCCTTGTGGCTTTAAATTAATCCTTACTTAATGTCTTGTCTACATGTGTCCAAGATCCTGTGCAGTGTTCTTCTAGAGTGTTCTAGAATCTACCCCACCCTATTCACACAAACTCAGTGGTGTATAGCTCATGACATTACAAAATTTCTCCACAATCCCAAATACATGATGTAGAACAGTCAAATGTGTACTGGAGCAACTGAGTAGATGAAGCATTTTTAAAGTTGATTCTAAATGTGTGCAGGGAGAATAACTGGATTGCATTAAACTGTATCAGAGCATAACATTGCTTTGGGTTTTTAAAACATTCTTGCCTGCCCCAAACATTGATTTTCTTTCACATTTTTTGTTCCTTTTTTTTTTTTGATGGATTGAACCTCCGTTTCAATTCAAAAGCTGATTGAGTCGGCATGCACACGTTCTAATCCTATCCTTTGTATTTCAGCCCCCGTTTTACAGCCGGAACACAGCTGAAATGTACAACAATATTCTACACAAGCCACTTCAGCTTAAACCCAATGTCTCAAACTCTGCCCAAGAACTCTTAATAGGACTGCTCCAAAAAGACAGAATGCAGCGACTGGGGGCAGAGAATGACTTTGTAAGTATTTTATGTTTTGGGGGTGGGGAAGGGAGGGTTTTGTTTCATAAATTTTTAAAATGGCAAACCATAGCACCCTTTGCTAGAACTTCGCAGAGGCAAGGCAACACTTTTTAAAAATATTAGTCACATTATATTGATATGTATCTGGTAATAGAATGTAACTCAATTGTATCTTGTTTCCTTTGCACTCAAATTGACATAATTCATCCCGTTTCATTTTTAAGCCACAAACCTGACCCATCCTGTGGTGTTGCTGTCAGTTACAGCATGCAGGCACAAGAGCTACTGCATGATGATTGTGTATTCAATTTGCAAGTTTAGTTTGTACCCTGCGTCTGCTTTCCTGACGGCTTTGACTCTCCTTTAAGATGCTGAGCATTTATTGGCATAAGTTCCTTGTCAGTCCAAGTGGAATTGAGTTGTTCCCCCCTTGTGGGGAACCCTCCACTAAATCCAATCACTGAATAAACTCCTCCTTTGTTGGTTAACCTATTTTGTAATCACTTTTTTTTCTTTATTTTTGGATGTCATTTTCTTCCACAGATGGAACTGAAGCTTCATTCATTCTTTTCACCAATAAATTGGGATGACCTTGTGGCTAAGAAAATCTCTCCTCCATTTGTACCAACAGTGGTGAGTAGAATCTCCTAATATTTGACACTATTCCAGTCAAAATGTATGTTTGGGTTCGGAATAAGGAAAGTTACTTCAGTTTTCTTTACAAAAGAAAACCCTTCCTTCAATTTGAATTACTTTTAATTTTGGCTTCCTTAGCTTTTTATGCTTTCCTCCAGTAGCTATTCTTGTGATATGAGAATAGATTTGAAGTGGTACTTTGAGAGGGTGAGAGAAGTTTGCCTAGTATTTATGCTCAAGTTGTCTTATTCATTATCTAATTGAAGGGGTGGTGTAATTTTTTTAAGATGAGAATAACACACTCCAGCTGCTAAATCTTATTTCAAATTGAAATATTTCTCCTTGTTATGCTTGTTTAACACAGGACTCTGATCCACTAATGGATTTTACATGGTTCAAAGGACTGGTTACTGGAATTTGGTTGATGCTCAATTCATTTTCTCCAATCTCTTGCAAATGTGGAGCTCTCTCTCAGCTACTCTAGGCTCCCTTCAAATTGGCTTTTTATTCTGTTTGCAGGCATTCCTGACTAGGTCACACTTATTGTCAATCCTTAATTGCACTTGAAACTGGTGGTTATCTACCTTCTAGAACTTTTGCAGTCCATGTATAGGAAGGAATGCCAGGATGTTTGACCTAAAACAATGAAATAGACCATCCTGACTTTCAACTGGTGTCCATATTTGCTGCACCTGTCTTTATAGCTGTTAGGGTTTCCAGGTTTGGAATGTGTTGGGTTTGAGATGGAGTGGGTTTTTTGGTATGGATAATTTACCAGAGAGCAAGACAAGACCATTCAGCACTGACACTGCCTTGCATGATTTTAGCCTAAGGTTCTGCATTAGCCTTAATTGTTTGCCTCTCATCTGTCATGCTAAATTGTTGTAGATACCAGTTTTGAAGGTCTTCCTTATATCAGACAAAATTGGGTCCTACGTTTGAAGCAGCTGCTCACATCTTGTTGCAATGTGATTACCATGGCATTTCATCCAGAATCTATTCATTAACAAATTTGACCAACTGTTCAGTGCGCCTCTGTTCTTGGTAAACTTGCTGCCTACATGCAGTTGGCAGGCAAACCCATGTAAGCAGCACAATGCTTGCTGTAAGTAAAACAGGCTGTAAATTCTTGGTATTGCTATTTTATGGAAACTTTTTTCAAAGTAAAAGAGATTAATGTGCTTTAGGAGTAATTTGAGGCACAATCTAATTTATCAACTGCTGTAAGGCACCATGTCTGCTCCAGTTATCAATTGATAAGCATATTGTTGCAAATTTTAAGTGTGCAATACACTGATAGTGAAGGGTGTCAACATAGGGACACTTGGTGCTTTTTCAAATAGCTGCTAATTTGATCTAGGTTTTGGATGCACAATCATTTCCACTTAACTTGCCACTTAAAGGTGTAGAAAGATAATAGCCATCTTTTACGCTAATACCAACTTTTAGTTAGCATTGTGAGGGCTTTTTTTTAATTTTGGATGGAAACTGTTGTGGCTACTCATCAGGAATCTCAATCTCAGGCTGATTCACCAAGAATGCATCAGTCTTGAGACTAAACAAGCAGGACTTTTCTTTTAAAATTAAACTTTTTTTAAAAAAGAGCTTTTTTCCTCAGCTTCTCTCAACCCAGTACCTGAATACTTAAGACTTTATTTCTGAATGTAATTATAATCTATTTATTGTGGCCAGAATTATTTTGATAAGCTATTGCAAATAATTACTTATATTAGCTGACAATATGAATTTTTAGTGACTGATTCATGCAAGGGAATCTTTTTCTCAATTACAAGAACTTACTGTATTTTGCAATTTCTGCTACCATTATCTACATTAGTAAAGCAGTACCCCAACATTACCCTGTTAGACTAGTTGTCATGTGGATGCAATTTGTCTATTCATGAACATGCTTATTATATATAGTGGGAATGTATCTTGAGTGCATTCCAAAATGAAGTGCTGTTTCCTATGGCATTTTAGTAGTCAGACAACACATCTTCAACAAACCTAGACTTAATGGATAGATTATCATAGAGATAAGAATGGCGTGTTAACCTGGTCTAATCAACATGTGACTTCAGATCACATGCAGTTGGCTCTTAATTACACCTTAGCTTGCTAACTCTTTGCAATCAGTTCAAGGCCATTTCAGGATGGTCAACAAACGTTGGTGTTGCCAGCAATGTTTTGGTCTTTGCTTGCCTTTCCACTCTTGGACCAATCAAGGTTCTGAAGTGAGAAGTTAATTTTTTTTGTTTGTCCTTCTGGTATTCATGTGGCAGTGGGCTGGGCTTTTTGTCCCACATAAGACATTGGTTTCCAAAGGGAAAGTGCATTGGATAACAGGTCCACTGACTTGCTTACAATTCTCTCTACTATCATCATTCAGGAGTTTGGGGCACTCAAAAATCCTGGGAGCCAGGTGAGTGCAGCAACCATCAGCTATCCTGTGACACTGCAGGAGTGAAGAGTTTCTGACCAGCAACTCTTAGAGGGCAGGATGTACAGCACTGGGGTGTTGATCCTGAGGAAGGGCAGTCACTGCAGTTAAGTGTCAACGTTAAAAGCAACTGACATTCTGGTTCTCTGGCCAGTGGGTGAGAGCTTCCATCAGCTCTATTGAATGATCCCCATAAAGGGGATAGAATTAAGCAATTTGGCTCATTGAACTGCTCCACAGTTTGATCATGGCTGATTTTGGGGGTTGAGAAGCATTCTCCTGCCTTTCCTGTAGCCCTTGATCCCATTATTAAACATAAAGTACAGCACAGAACAGTCCCTTAGGCCCACAATGTTGTGCTGAGACTTGATCCTGATGTAAAATATAGTAACCTATGTAAGTATAATATAGTAACTTATCTGTCTTAAATAGAATCATTGTTGCAGAGGGCTGTGGAGACCAAGTCATTGAGTTCCACAGATTCACCACTCCCAGCTGAAGAAATTCCCCTCCGTTCTAAAGGGTCATCCCTTCACTAAGGCTGTGGCCACAAATCCTTGGCTCTTCTGGTGGAAATAACATCTCCACATACACTACTAGACCTCTCAGTAATCTGAGTTTCAATGAGACTCCTGGCCACATCCTCCGGGTCTGTACTTGCAAGAATTCAGAGTCCTCAACCATTCATGATCCCTTCATCCCTAGCATCATTCATGTAAGCCTCTGGACCCCCTTCTATGCCAGCACATCTATCCTTTACATATTGGGCCCAAAACTGCTCACCATATTCCAAATGCACTCTAACCAGAGCCTTATACAACCTTAGCAGTACATCTCTGCTCTTGTAAATGAGTGCTAGCATTGCATTTATCTTCCTAAACACTAACTGAACCTGCATATTGATCTTGAGAGTATCCTGAACTAAGACTCCAAGTCACTACTTGTGCTTCAGATTTCTGAAGCCTTTCCCATTTTAACCAGCTTCAAACCTTTCTGCTTCTCCAGCACCATCTCCTTGGGATGGCCACTGCATACACCTCTGTTCTGTTGTGTAGTGAGTATCTTCCACTGGAGACTGATGCAAAGCACTGATACCTGCTCCTCTACCATTGCTTTGTTCCCATTATGACTTGTCCAGCCTCCCTTTCCAGCAGTCCAATATCCACTTGTGCTCATGTACCTTTGTCAGATATCTTTAGAAATGTTGTAATTTTCTTGCTATCTAGCTTACCTTATTTCTTCTTCTCAAAGTTTAGTTATCCTTTTTTCTCAATCTCCAGCTTTCCACTAATCTTTTATGTTGTCCCTTTTGCCTTGTCTTCCCCTTAGTATGTTTCCTCCTATGGGATGAATTTTTGCCTTTTTGACTTGCTGCAAAATCTCCTGCCATTGTCTTCCCCATCCAATTAACTTTGATTAGCTCCTTCCTTAGTCTTTACTCAAATATAATACAATTGCATCTGATTCCAGCTTCTCTCCCTTAAACTGCAGGGTGAATTCTTTATATTATGTCCACTGGTCCCAAGGGGTTCCTTGACCTGAAGCACCAAGTCTGTCTCATTTTACATCGAATCCAGAATTGCCTGTTTCCCTAGTGGGCTTTACCAAAAATCTCCTAGACATTCCACCAAATGCAAAGCTACATTTCCCAGTCCACCTGCATGTAGAAGCACCCCCAAACTTAGTAATTATAGTGCCTTTCTTTTCCGTTTTGATTTACTTATTCCGCACCTCTCCCTACTGCTACGAGGCCTGTTCACAATTGTCAGTCTTCCTTTTGGAGACTCCTCAACTCTACCCACAGATTTTATGCCTTCCAAATTTGTCACTACTACTTCCTAACACAGCTACCATGTCCCCATATGACTATCCCAAAGATAGAATGTGTATCCTTGGATATTTCTAGCCCTGATCTCCTTGCAGTTACATCTTTGGACCTGCCAATTTCAGTCTGTAACTCATTTGCTTTGTTTTGCATATGGAGGAATCTCTATTTATCCAGCATTCAATTAGCTGAATATTGAATTATCTGGCAAAATCGCAAGGTTCTGATGCTCAGCTAAAGTGTTATCTGGAATTTGATTATCCAGAATTTGATTAACCAAATGAATACTCCCTATCCATGTCCTTCAGGTAATTGAGGTTCCTCTACTGTTTAAGTACAACACAATCAGTCTTTCATTGACTGTCCCTTTTATCTGCTGTGCCTGCAGTTAGATTCCTGAGCCTTTCCATGCTGTGTACAGATACGTTTCCCTCTTTTGTTAGTTTGATTGTACCCTACTTGAATTAAATGGGTCATCATGTTTGAATAGCCATTGAAAGGATTTCATATATACATTTGTCTTGAGCACAAATGCTCTGAGTGTAATCTCTATTTACTGTGATGCTGTGAAAAATAAAGCATTCATCTTAATTACTTTTTTTTTTCTCCTTCAGTTTGGACCAACTGATCTTCAACACTTTGACCCAGAATTTACCCAACAACCAGTTCCAACCTCAGTTGCAAGTTCACCTGAAGACTTTCTGATTACAGCCAGTGCTCAAGAGGCTGCTGAAGCTTTCCTTGGATTCTCCTATGTTCCTCCTGGAGATGGTACCTACCTATAATAAATGAGGTCAACTATAATGCCCTTGTGTTTTAAATAGCAAAGAACAATCGAGGTAGAAACCTTCTCCATATTGTGCACCTTACATGAGAGCTGTCCTCTCAATCTCCTTTTTGAAGAGTTTCTCTGTAGGGAGTAAGAATCTTCCTATGTAGAGTTCAGGAAACAACTTCAGAGAATAGATCCTGTCAACTTGCTGTTCAAAGTTTTTGATATGAACTTTGTGTACACAATTTTCCCTTTCAGATTGACAACACTATACAAAAAAGGACTTCATGAATGACTAAGTAGTACATTCTTCAGAGTTAATCATGGTAGATGACGTCTACCCAACCAGCAAAGTATGTCAAATATTGTACCAACAAAGCTCTATCAATTTGAGCCACTAATTAGCAGTCCTCTTCAGATTTTTGAATGAAAGAATTTGGCAGAAAGAGAGCAGCATATGTGAAGGAAAATGGCATTTGCTCACACTCAATCCCATCCACAATTACCCTCAACAGACAGGAAAATGTCAAGTCTGGTCATTCACTGAATTAATGACAATAGTTAGGACCACTTGCACAAAGAAAATTATACCAGCATATCTAGACTTTACAAATCTCCTTACACCAGAGTATATTTTATTATTTTAGACAGAAGTTGTGACACTTGAGGAAATTGTTGGTATTGCATGGACTGAACTTTTTTAGACAGCAAAATTGTATTGAAACAAAGTTGAACAGCAGTTACTATAAGATGTTAACCTTTGACCCACTGAAGACCACAGTTAGTCTTTCTGCACAAAATGTAATGCAGTTACTTGGCTATCAGGTTGGATAAACACTCTGTACCAAATTGTTCCTAATTCTCTTGACTTTTCATTACAGGATAGGAATCAATCTTGAAGATTTTCTTTTAAATCCAAGATGACTATCGGGCCATCACGATATATCAAATCTGTCAATTCAATCAATCTGAGTGGCATTTAAAAGGCAGATGCTGTAGGAGGAAGGATAGATTTTGAAAGGTGGGGGAAGAATGTGATTTTTTTTTTTTTTAAAAAGTATTTGTTTCTTTATAGCAATGATAGGGAATAGATTGTCCAAATTGTTGCATTTGTAATGCAGTTGGAAGAAGTTCACGTGATACTGATAAGACCATCCTTATGGGATGCGGCAGTAACATTAACTCATTCTGCTGGTACACAACTGAGGTTGCAATCTAGAAGTAACTATTCAGCAGCTTTTTTAAGGGTTAAATACCTGCTGTCTTGATATTTCTTTCACATTTGAAAGATTTCTAATTTTATTTACATATGTAAATAAAAGGATTCCTTGGAAAAAGCTGAGGTGAGAGCAGTATTTAAAATGTGGTACATTTCTTTGAAACTGAAATATTTATTTTCAAAATACTAGTAGTACTGAATTTGAAGTGCTGTAGTTGCCTTGTGAAGCTTAGTTTTCAGTTGTATCACTGGCAAAGATGATAGGTGTGTTTTAATGATGAGTTGACTCATTGTCGCAAGCATTCTTAATGCCTGTAACTCTTCGAATGCCCAATTCCTTTTAGAAAAAGCAATGTACCTTCCATAACTTTAGGATACATTATTAGCACCAGGATCTGTTTGAAATGAATGAAGAATACTGCACTATCGTAAATTATTTTGCCCATAGGGTGGTGATTCTGGCATGTTTTCAGCTTAGTACCCAAAACTAGGTTTAATACTAAAGTGCAAATTTAATGTTTTGGGGGGGGGGGGGGGGGGGAAGGAATAGCAGGGAGAAAGATTTGGTCTGTCAATATTCCAAATTTTATTCCAAATGAAACAGCAATTTTTGCTACATGTAGCTACCACTTTTTTTTACCTTGCCTGTACTCCAAATCTGAAAAGGTAATCTTGATTAGCTTTTGTGCACATGGGTTTGTGGAGGACTGTCCTAAAGAGTTTAGTACATAAAGATATTAATATGTACATCCAAATAAAAGGAATACACATGAAATTAAGATTTGTAGATATGTTGCATCATTATAAAATGAGATGCCATCTGTTGAACCTGAGAATTGCAACATGTATTTCAAATCTTGTTATAATTTATAATGGACAAATTGATTGAACCAATAAACTGATCTTTGTTGCAAGGAAGATCCAATGAGTATGTTTCACTTTTTTTCTTCCCACCCCCTCCACTTCTTGAATGAAGGGCAGGGGAATGCTCCTTGACCTTGCTCTAATAGTGGTCTTTACTCCTAATTTCTGCTGTCTACTTCTGACTGAAATTGGTGCTCAGATGCAAGCTTTTTTTTCTGTATTTCAATCAATGGAGCTGTCAGTGGCTGCACAGAGCACTTATTGCTCATAAGAGTCACCCCCTCGCGTACTCCTTACAGAAGACGCGGACATGAGCCTTGCCCATGTCCCACCATAGCCTCAGGGAGGGGAAGCTTCCCCGCTTCCTTCTCCAGCCGGTCCAGAAATGACACGACGAGTCCCGGAACCGCTCGTCCTCCAGCAGCAGGTTGTTAAAGTGCCAGTACGCGGAGCCGAGCCTGGCTCCGAACAGAAGGAGTTCCGCCCACACCAGGTGATGGTCCGTGCACGACACCTGCCGCGTGGAGGCCTTCGGAAAACAGGAGGCATACGCCCTCGAAACGTACAGGCGGTCGATTCTGGACGCTCCGACCCCAGGCCTCACGAAGGTGAAGGCGATGGAGTCGGGCTGGAGATTCCGACAGTCGTCCACCAGGTCGAAGGACTTGACCAAGTCCCCCAACCTCTTCCCCGACGTCCAGCCAGTGCGGGCACCGCCGTGGTCCCTGCCCTCGAGGACGCAGTTA
Source organism: Chiloscyllium plagiosum (assembly GCF_004010195.1). Taxonomy (NCBI): domain Eukaryota; kingdom Metazoa; phylum Chordata; class Chondrichthyes; order Orectolobiformes; family Hemiscylliidae; genus Chiloscyllium; species Chiloscyllium plagiosum. The sequence continues at coordinate 9,441,549 of NC_057736.1, read as the reverse complement.
AAATCTCCCCCGAGGATGACGCACTGGTTCTCGTCGATGGAAGCGAGATGAGCGGACACTTCTTCGAAGAAGCTCGCTTGCCTCGGCCCGAACCGTCAGGTGAAGCAAACGGCCTGGCACTGGCTCCCTGACCCCCAAGATCTCCGGCTGAAAATGCGGGGCCAACAGGATAGCCACCCCGCCAGATCTGCGGGTGAGGTGACCCATGTAGAACCCCCCTCGAGGCGCCAGTTGGCTTCGTCTCCCGGCGTAGTGTGGGTTTCTTGCAGGAAGCACACCGCATACCTCCCGTCCCGAAGGATCGAGGGGGTCTGGAATCTGCGCTGTGACTCCCTGCTGCCGTTGATGTTGAGGCTGGCTATAGTTGTCTCCATGTCGGAAGCATCGTGCAACCACCACCAGTACAGATAACAAACCTATCTACATATTTACAGGGAGGACGAGGGAGGGGCACTGAAGTCCCTCCCCCTCACCAGGAGTGCCCCCAGGAAGTTCCTGACTCGCTTTCGCTCATTAATGTCGAGCCCAGGCGCCTGGCGGGCAGCGTGGGCCGACCAGTAAACTCTTTCAAAGGAGCTCCAGCGGTCGAGGGCCAGTTGGGCTCTATCTTGGTGACCCCGAGTTTCCTCGACAAATTCCCAGAGTTCCGCGAGGGGGATAATGGGGAGATCGGTGGGGGGCACCTGGGACTCGAAAACGTCACTGGCCACCCGGGTGTTTTCCTATCTTCCTATCTTCCTGGTGGTGGAAATTGAATAAAGATTTGTGCACTTCACATCAAAGTGCTGCCTGGGACTCCATTTCGGGGCTGCCTGGGACTTGCCTTGGGGACTCTCCCCAACAGGTCTGCCCCCTCACCACTGCGACCGAAGGCCTACGGTGGACTCGCCTGAGGCCTGCCTCCACCGTCGCTCCTGGGGCCTAACATTCAGCAGCAGAGTATGGCAAGCCCGAAGGTCGCGGGGGCCCAGCTGCACCTACGCCGGGGTAGCCGCTGCCTTGGGCTCGGCTGTCCCAACCCCGGCCGCAACCCCAACCCCCTTCAGGCACCTGACCAAACGCCTGGGGATAAAGGCCTATCCCCACCCCAACATGTCCATCGAGGCCTGCAGCAAGGCCATGGCTAGTGTGGTCGGCCCACTGGCCATCGTCGCTGCGGCCCGGATGTATGGGAAGGCCATCTTTTTCCTGAAGACCGAGCAGGCGGTCCACCTGGCCGTGGAGAGGGGGCTCACTGTGGGCGGGACACATTTACCCGTCAACCCTCTGGAGGTTACGGCCCAGAGGGTCGTGATCTCCAACGTCCCACCCTTCATTTCCAGTGAGCTCCTTCTTCCCCACCTCACCACCTTGGGGGAGAGTCGGTCAGAGATCCAGCCGCTCCTGCTCGGTCTTAAGGACCCTGCTCTCCGACACATCTACTCCTTCCGACGCCAGGTATTTATTTGCCTGGCCCGGGAGGAGGTCACCAAGGACGGCGTGAGGTGGGGCACATAAGGAAAAACTGCCCCACCCAGAATGCTGCTCAGCCCGTGCCAATGGCTGATGGTGGTGCCGCCGCACCCACTCCCCCTCCCCCGAAGCCAACACCTCAAGCTCCGGCACCGGAGGCTAAGCCGGGGGCTTCCAATGCTTCATCCTCCGGCAGGGAGGGAGTTGAATGTCCGGTTGGCCAGAAGGCGCCGAAGAAGACGCGACGCGTCAGGCCCGCCCACGGGGAGACCACCTTATCCCCTTCCCCGACACCTAGCCCACGACCTGCCCCGCCCCTGCGGCCGCGCCAGTGTCGCCACAGCGCGGGAACCCTGATCCCCACCCCGATGGAGAAACTCCTCGGGCTTCGACGCCTGGCCCGGGGGCGCCTGAGCCTGAGCCTTGCCCCACCCAACCGCACCCTGGCACTAACCTGGGGGGATCCACCGCTGCCCCACCTCCTGCAGCGACCGTGTCTCCAGGCCCCGGTGAGGGAATTGGGCCCCTGCCCCGCCCGCCCTCACCTGATAAACCAGGGGGAGGGCAGGAAGTGACATGGCTGACCCTCCCCACCCTGGCCACGCCCCCTGTCTTCCCCCAGCCAATTGTATTCCGGGAAAGGCTGGGGGGAGGGAACTCTCGCCCCATGACCACCAAGGTGGGCGGGGAGGGGAAGGCCCATAAATTTGCCCGTCTCTCTAGGGAAGAGGCACCGGCCCCTGGAGGGGAGAAACGCTCCAGCAGCGCGCCGGCGGTGCCGCCCCTCTCCGGGGAATGAACCAACGGTGCCCCACGACTGTCCCGCACCGCGGCTCGACTTACCAAAACCACCAGGGGCTACAGCAGGGCCTTCTGCTGCCTCTACTCCTCCGGCCCCTGGGGAGGACCTTAATAACCACGAGGGCCGTGGTGCGGGCGACAATGGAGGACCCTCTGCTGGGTCGTCGAGCGGTGGAGGGGAGGAAGGTGTTATCCTCGCTCCTCCCTCCCAGACTGTTTTTCCGGGGGCCTTGGCCCTGGGGGATGACCTTTTCCCGGGGGAGGACCATTTCCCCGAGGAGCCAGACGTCCCGGTGCCGGGAGAGGAGCGGGGCCCCGAGCCTCTGCCGCCCGACGACCCGAACTCGGGGCGTTCCGGGAAGGGGTGCGCCGAGGAAGGTACCGCCGGTGACCCTGGTGGTGGGGTCGCCGGGGGTTGTAGGCCGGTTGGCGGCGCTGGACCAGCCCCCATCCTCTCGGTGGGGGAGGGGTCGGTGACCGAGGGCGACCTCCCGGAGGAGGGTTCGGGATCGGTGGCGGACACCGGGGAAGACGCGGACTCTGTCTGCAGTGACATTTTTGAGTACTAGGTGCCCCCCACCAATCTTCCCCTCATCCACCTCGAGGAACTCCGGGAATTTGTCAAGGAAACACGGGGTCGCCAGGATAGAGCCCAACTGGCCCTCGACCGCTGGAGCTCCTTTGAAAGAGTTTACTGGTCGGCCCACGCTGCCCGCCAGGCGCCTGAGCTCAACATTAATGAGCAAAAGCGAGTCAGGTACTTCCTGGGGGCACTCCTGGTGAGCGCGAGGGACTTCAGTGCCCCTCCCTCGTCCTCCCTGTAAATATGTAGATAGGTTTGTTATCTGTACTGGTGGTGGTTGCACGATGCTTCCGACATGGGGACAACTATAGCCAGCCTCAACATCAACGGCAGCAGGGAGTCGCAGCGCAGATTCCAGACCCTCTCGGTCGTTCGGGACGGGAGGTATGCGGTGTGCTTCCTGCAAGAAACCCACACTACCCCGGGAGACGAAGCCACCTGGCTCCTGGAGTGGCGAGGGGGGGGTCTACATGGGTCACCTCACCCGCAGATCTGGCGGGGTGGCTATCCTGTTGGCCCCGCATTTTCAGCCGGAGATCTTGGGGGTCAGGGAGCCAGTGCCAGGCCGTTTGCTTCACCTGACGGTTCGGCTGGGGGGCGCAGTGCTTCACTTGGTGAATGTCTACGCTCCCCTGGCCGGGCCGAGGCAAACGAGCTTCTTCGAAGAAGTGTCCGCTCATCTCGCTTCCATCGACGAGAACCAGTGCGTCG
>NC_057736.1:9405088-9434370 GCF_004010195.1 Chiloscyllium plagiosum | reverse complement strand
CTGCCTGCCCCTCTCCCGCGGTTACGTTAGAGCCCGGGTGTCCTTGGAGAAGGAGCACGCGGTCTCCACCAAAACCCTGGAGTTGTTCAGGGAGAGGTGGACGCCGCAGGGAGTGGAGTGCATTATTTCCCCCTCCAACTCTATTTTGATTTAATCCCTGCCCTCCCCTGCACTGTTTTGATCACACAGCACTGTCCTTTGATGTGAAGGGCAGTGTTTGTCACTGGCCACCCAGGTGTTTTCCTATCTTCCTGGTGGTGGAAGTTGAATAAAGATTGGTGCACTTTGTGTCTTTCACTGTGTCTCACACCTGCACACACACACTAAAAAAATAAATAAATAAACAGAAGGTTCTTCCTGGTGGTGGAAATTGAATAAAGATTCGTGCACTTTGTGTCTTTCACTGTGTCTCACACCTGCACACACACACACACCATGGGTGCTGGGGATAAAATAAGCACTACCGCACTAAAAAAAAATGAAAAAAAGAAAGAAGAAGAAGAAAAAAAAGAAATGATACACGTCTGGTCGAGGCAGCGGGCCGTGGTGGGGGTCGTTAGGGCCGACTGCCTGCCCCTCTCCCGCGGTTACGTTAGAGCCCGGGTGTCCTTGGAGAAGGAACACGCGGTCTCTACCAACACTCTGGAGTTGTTCATGGAGAGGTGGGCGCCGCAGGGAGTGGAGTGCATTATTTCCCCCTCCAACTCTATTTTGATTTAATCCCTGCTGTCCCCTTCACTGTTTGATCACACAGCATTGCCCTTTGATGTGAAGGGCACTGCTTGTCACTGGCCACTCGGGTGTTTCCTTTCTTCCTGGTGGTGGAAACTGAATAAAGATTTGTGCACCTTGTGACTTTCACTGTGTCTCACACCTGCACACACACACCATGGATCCTGGGGGAAAATAAGCACTACTGCAGTTAGGCGGTAGTGTGGGGGAAAAAAAGAAAAAGAAAAAAAAATGAAAAACGCATGTCAGGTCCAGGCAGCGGGCCATGGAGAAGCGCGGGAGGCCCGATTGCCTGCCCCTCTTCCACGGTTACGTGAGAGCCCAGGTGTCCCTGGAGAAGGAGCACACGGTGTCCACCAAAACCCTTGAGACTTTCAGGGAAAGGTGGGTACCGAAGGGAGTGGAGTGTATTATTTCCCCCTCCAACTCTATACTGATTTAATCCCTGCCCTCCTCTTCACTGTATGATCACACAGCATTGCCCTTTGATGTGAAGGGCACTGCTTGTCACTGGCCACTCGGGTGTTTCCTTTCTTCCTGGTGGTGGAAACTGAATAAAGATTTGTGCACCTTGTGTCTTTCACTGTGTCTCACACCTGCACACACACAACATGGGTGCTAGGGAAAATATAAGCACTACTGCTGTAGGGTGGTAGCGTGGAGGAAAGAATAAAAAGAGAGAAACAAAACAAAAAAACAGAAGAGTCAGAGGTTCCGTTCACTCTGAGAGCTGGCTCTGAGGGAGCTGGATCAGTGTCAAGTACTATGCACGTGTCAATAAAGGATGACTTGGTAATCAGATACTGGCTACTGGCCACTGGCCTCCGGAGTTATTTTAATTCCAATCCACCAGACATGGAGAAGAAAAAAAGTTTACATTTATTTGCCTCCCTGTCCAGCTCATCTCAGAGTTCTGTGCAACAAACTAATCAATTTCTGAAATATAGTCTCTATGGTTAAGTAAGAAATTACTGCAGTTCATATGTGCACTGCATGATTCCACAAACAGTAATCAAAATGAATGATCAGCCTGACTTTGTTTTTAAGGAATTTTTTTGACTAAGAATCTTTGCTCTTCAACTTAGATTTTTTAGATCCACTTTTAAAGGAAATTAAGACTTAAGTTTGTAACCAAAAAAAGGCACCTTCAACAACCCAGCAGCCCCTCAGAAATGTCCAGAAAAACGTGGATGCGTGTTTTGACAAAATGTCACTGCCTCTGGGTTGGAAGGTCTGGATTCAAGTCCAGTGATGCATTGAATATCTCTCAACACATCTGAACAGATATGCTTCACAAAGCTTACAGAATGATTTGGTGCAGTCCGACACATCTCCCTGTAATAAGGTCCCTGCAGACAGCGGTAGTACCCCTACCTCAGAGCTAGACGTTTTGGGTTCAAGTCCTGCCTCTACCAGACATATGTCAAAACCTGTAAAGTTCGGCTTAAGGTATGATTACCATTTTATAGAATTTCTGATGAGCCTCCCAAAACCTACAAAAATAACAAGTGATTAGTCCATCTAGTCACTGTTGCTGTGCAATTAAAAGCAATATTCTTCATGGCAACAATAGTATCCTAAAACTGAGCATGGGTCGTATGTAGGGCTAGAGCTTCAGCTTCACTCTCACCTTGAACTTGCTGGAGTGACATGTTTTAGTTCTAACTGCCAATAGAACACTAGAGGGCAGTGTTGCTGCATTACTACACCAGAGAACTCTTAGTACGACAGACCTCAGCCCTTCTATTTAAATCATTGGGAATACATCGAAGAGAAAGCAGACTGCAGCTGGGTTCCAATAAAATGTGATTTGCATGTGCACTGGTTACTAACATTCCAAATAAGGGGGAGAACACAGAACAAAACACTGCGTGAATAACTTCATAAGGTTTACAGCAGCCTAACCCCTAGAATTTAAATGGGACAAGGGGTTTGAAACAGATGCATTAAAGGGGAAACCCAGGAAAGTGACAAGGTTTTCTTAAATAGTTTTGGAGAGGTTCCGAAAGAAGTAACAACTCCAGTTTAGATCAAGCATTGGCTAGTGCTGTAAGTTTTCTGTAAATTTATACAATCCATTCTGTTACATTCCTTTTATCCACAGTTTAAAGGTCCCAGAATGAATGCATTAATACCCTCAATGAACTAGCAGACACAGAATTTCAATACAATCAATGAAATTACATTTCAAGGATTATAACAATAAATCAACAAAGTCGTTAATACGTATGCATATGAAAGGCAAAAGAAAAATCAGAACTGGAAACAGGTCAGTCAGGAATACAGCAACAACAACAATTATTTATATAGAGAGAGTGCCTTTAGCACAGCAGCATGTGCCAAAGTGTTGCACAAAGGCAGTGTCAAGGAGAATTTGCTACTGAACCAGCGAAAAAGGTATCAGGTCAGGTGATCAAAATCTTGATCAAAGAGGGAGATTTAAGGAACATTTTAAAGAATGACAGTGAAAGAGAGAGCGAGAAAGAGAGAGAGATGGAGAGACTGAGGGAGGGAGAAGTGGAGAAATTTTCTGAATGAATTCAAATTTCAGGGCCAAGGCACAATGACAAAAGCTGGAGCAGTTAAAATCATAGTTGAGAAGAGGCCAGAATTTGAAGAAAAAAAGTAATTTTGAAAATTTGTTGGACAGGGGAAGGTGCAGAGTGGTTAAGAGAAGGCATGCTATGACAGCAATCAGGGTCTAGTCCATAGAGGCATTTTAGAATTGGAATTTAAGTCAACAAGTTTAAGGGTGACATGTGAATAGAACATGACCTGAGTTAAAACATGGGCAATAAAGCTTTGAATGAACACAAGTTGATGTCAAGTGAAAGGTGGAAGACTGTCAGGCATCCATTGGAATTGCTAAATTTAGAATGGCTAAAAGTTTCAGCAGCAGGTGAGTTCAGGCAGGACTGGTATTGAGTGATGGCGGCTAGGATTTCGTATGAGGAGAGATTGAGAGATTTATCGAGCCAACAACTGATATAAAGGTGATATAACCCAACAACTGGGTTAAAGACAGAACCTCTTACAGATGAAGGATAATGATCCAGGATGGCATTGGGATTTGGGGTCAATAACTCACACACTGGGATCAATCAATACAGCTGATGGGAGCTCTCACCCACTGGTTGGAGAACCAGCAGGACTGCTTTTGGGAACAATCAGCTGCTTTTAATGCTGACACTTAAATAAGAGTCTTCCTATTGCAGATTACAGGATTCATCAACTTCATCCTGTCAATTCTGCTCGTCAAAGTTTGATAACGTATGAACTTTGTGCACACTCGATTTTCCCTTTCAACTTGGCAAAATAATACAAAAGAGGGCTTCACGGATGACTGTCACTTGAAAGGTGTACGTTTGTCGAAATTACTCATGGTAGCTGACCTCCACTCAAGCAGCAAAGTGTGTCAAACATTCTACTAACTGAGCCACTATAATGGCAGTACTTTTTCCTTTGGAATCCAGGAAGAATTTGGCAGAATCCCTCCCTCTGAGGTAATTTGCGTGAGAGGGAAATTGCCAAAAGTTTTAAGGGAAACAGCATTTCTCTACGTTCATTCCAAACCACAAGATTACCCTCAGCTAAGAGGAAATTGTCTTGCATTCACACAAGAACTGACAAATTGTTAGTGGAGCCTTTTACTGAAGTGGTTAATGACAATACAGTCAGGACTATATGCAACAAGAAAATTATATCAGCTGGTCTAAGGCTTTGCAAGCCTTTTTTTCTACAAGAATATATGTTACCATTTTAGACAGAAGTTAGAGACATTGAGGATATTGTTGGTATTGCATGTTCTGAAGACTTTTTTTTAGGAAATAATTGTATTGAAACTTTTTACCCACTGAAGACTACAGTTAGAATTTCTGCACCAAATTTAATGCAGTTACTTGTCCAACAGTTTAGGTGAACACTCTACCAAATTGTTACAATTCTCTGGGTTTCTCACTGCATCATAATGTGAATCAACCTTTAAGATTTTGTTTTAACTTCAAGACTAGATGCAGGGCCAGCAGGACAACACTAAAGCTCAAGAAAATGGATTCAATTAATCCAAACTAGCTTGGGTTTAAAAGCCAGATGGCTATGGGAGGAAGGATAGATTTGGAATGGCAGGGGAGGAGACGATTTTCAGGATGTGGCATGAAATCAGTTTTGGTGAGGGGGCTGGTAGGGAACCTTTGGTATGAAGAATCCAAAAGATGATGTGGGATAGTGATCAAATTCTAAAATGATTATTAAATTGTTGGGTTTGTGAAGGGGTTTGTGATGCAGCTGGAGGAGGTTCACTCAACAATCCAATATTTGATCAGCCGTGTGTGATGTGGCAGCAATGCTAGCTCAGTCTGGTGCTGTATCACCCACTGATGAGGTTGCAAATTGGAAGTAACTATTCAGTAAATACTGCTATCTTGATATTTCTTTCATATTTGGAAGACTGCATTTAGTTTCGCTCCATTTATGCAGGTTGTAAATGTAGACATAGACTTTTATTTTTGCTGTTTTTGAGATTCTGGTTTTGTAACCAAGATGCCACCAGAGATGGTGACTTTGTATACTTTTCACTTACTTGAGCACGTGACAAAGCACTCTAAATCTAAATCTGACAAAGGACCGCTCGGAACCAGTTGAGGTGAGACACTGCAGTACTTAAAACATCTGGTTCATATCTTTGAAATGCAGTAAATATTGATTTTCATTTTTTAATTCTTACAGTCCCGAATTTAGCAGCCAATTGCAGTAGTTGCCTTGTGAATCAAACAGTGTGGTGCTGGAAGAGCACAGCCAGTCAGGCAGCATCCGTGGAGCAGGAGAATTGATATTTTGGGCTTATGACTAAAACGTCAATTCTCCTATTCCTCGGATGCTGCCTGACTGGCTTTGCTTATCTAGTGCCACACTCTTTGACTCTGATCTCCAGCATCTGCAGCCCTAGTTGCCTTGTGAAGCCTGGTCTTCATGTTGAATCACTGTGGTAAAGGGGATAGGTGCGATCCAATAATGAGTTGACTATTGTCACTAGCATGCTTGCAATGTACAACGTTGAGCATGCAATGTCTTGAATACCTGGTTGCTTTTGGAAACAGCAACTTGACTTGCATAATGTTAGGGTAAATCATTAGCTTCAGGATTGGTTTTAGATGAATGAAGAATATTGTACTAGATTGTAAATTGTGAGAACTAATTTCTCCGTAGTGTAATGGTTCCAGCATGCTTCATCAGCTTAGTGACAAAACTGGGTGTACTACTGGAGTGCTAGTTAATGGGGAAGAGTTGGCCTATAGAGATGTTCAAATGTATTCAGAAAGAATGAGTCTGCAATTTCTGCTCCATGTAGCTAATTTGTTTCTGACTTCCCTGCTCCTGTAATAATTAATTTGAATGAAAGTTCATCTCGATAAGTATTAGTATGAATGGGCTTGTGGAGGACTAGCCTAAGAATTTAGTACATAAAGACATTAATGTGTATTCCTTATTTGGTTGACGCACAGGATGTGAAATATAGATCTCTAGATATGTTGCATATTTATAAGACAAGCTCAGCCATCTCAGTGTTTATTGACTTGAGAATTGAACATGTATTTTTAATCCTATGTCATGGTTTATAATGACAAATTGTTATTGAACCAGTAAAATGGATTCTTCCAGCAACAATGATTAACAAACATGTTCCACTTTTCTCTCTATGTCTTTGTCCTTTTATTCCTTTATGAAATCAAATCTTGAATATGAGGGCAGGTGTAGGCTCTGATATCCTTGAAGGACAAAGTGAGGACAGCAGATGCTGGAGATCAGAGTCAGAAAGTGTGGCACTGGGAAAGGTAGCATCCGAGGAGCAGGAGAGTTGATATTTTGGGCATAAGCCCTTCATCAGGAATGATTGGGGGGGTAAGGGGGCTGAGAGATAAATAAGAGGGGCAGGAGGAAAGGTAACTGGGAAGGCGATAGGTAGGTGCAGGTGGAGGGTGATGGTGATAGGTCAGAGAGGAGGGTGGAGTGAATACGTGGGAAGGAAGATGGACAGATGGGTCAGTTCAAGAGGAGGACCCCGATTTGGAGGGTTGGATCTGGAATGAGGTGGGGGGAGGGGAGATGAGGAAACTGGTGAAATCGATCTTGCTGCCACGTGGTTGGAGGGTGCCAAGGAGGAAGATGAAGCGTTCTTCCTCCAGTCGCCAGTTAGCTAGAATTAGGCAGTGGAGAAGGCCCAGGACTTGCATGTCCTTGGTGGAGTGGGAGGGGGAGTTGAAGTCATCCATTATCTCTCAGCCCCTTCATGCACCACTCCTCCCCCAATCCGCAGCCCCCCCCACACACACATTCCTGACGAACGGCCTCTGCGCAAAATGTCAACTCTCCTGCTCCTCAGATGCTGCCTGACCTGCTGTGCTTTTCCAGTGCCATACTTTTCGACTCTGATATCCTTGAGCTTGTTCTGTCTTTCAATAGGATCATGACTGATCCGATTTCAAATTTCTCCTGTCTACTCCTGGTGGATATCCTTTGGCATGCCCCTTATCAATGAAGAATCTAGCTAATCAACCTGCCTGCACAGGTCTCAGAAAGTAAATTCCACACTCGAGCATCTGAGACAAAAATCTCCACATCTCTGCCTTAAATGGGATCCATTCTTATTTCTAATTCTGTTTCTCAGAGAGGGTGTACTATTCAGCAGCTGGATCTCCGAGGATTTAGATGTTTCAAGTGTGATAAAAAGGGATGTAAAAGGGCAAGGGAGTGCATTACTGTTAAAGTAGTATCTCACAGCTGTACTGAGAATAGGAATGATGAAATCATAATGGTGGGCTATACTACAGACCTCCCAACAGCCAGTGGGAGATAGAGGAGAAAATATGTACACAAATTTTGGAAAGATGTAGAAACAGCAGGTTTGTTGTGGTGGGTGATTTTAACTTCCCCTATATTGACAGGATCTCATTACACCTCTTGAGGCTTGAATGGGGCAGAATTTGTAAAGATGATTCAGGAGGGATTCTTGACACAACATGCAAACAGGGAAGGGGTTATACTGAAAATGTGTTGCTGGAAAAGCGCAGCAGGTCAGACAGCATCCAAGGAGCAGGAGAATCGACGTTTCGGGCATGAAGGGCAGCTTTTCCAGCAACACATTTTCAGCTCTGATCTTCAGCATCTGCAGTCCTCACTTTCTCCTAGGGGTTAAACTGGACCTGATTTTGGGAAATGAGCCTGGCCAGGTGAGTGAAGTTTCAGTGGGGGATTATTTCGGGAGCAGTGGCCATAATACTGTGAGTTGTAAGATACTCATGGATGGGGAGAACAGCAGTCCTTGGTTGAAAGTGTTAAATTGAGAAAGGCAAGTAGAAAAAATTTAAACAAGGAATTAGAAAGGCTAAAAGGAGTCATGAAAAGTCATTAGCGAACATGATTAAGGAGAAGCTTTTTATACATCTATAAAAAACACGATGGTAGCCAGGGCAAGTGTTGGCCCACACAAGGAGAAAGGAGGGAAATTATGTTTGAAGCCAGAAGTAGTAGCTGAGGTCCTAAACAAATACTTTGTGTCAGTATTTATCAAAAAGAAGGAATTCGTGGAGCTTGATTGCAGGGAAGAGAGCATCAAGCTTCTCAGTCAAGTTGCTATTAAAAAGGAATAGGTGTTGTGTGTTTTAAAAAATATTAAGGTAGGTAAGTCCCTGGGTCCTGATGGAATCTATCCCAGAATATTGAAGAAGGCAAGAGAACAAATTTCTGGAGCACTGACAGACATCTTTGGATCGTCTTTGGCCACAGAGGATGCGGTCCCAGAGGACTGGAGAATACCCAACGTTGTCCCATTCTTTAAGAAGGATAGCAGGGATACAAAATTTGTTCAATTGTCTTCAGACAAGGCTCACAAATACTCACCCACATTCAGGGAAAGCCAGCTCACAACTTGATGAGAAGCACAAACTGGAGGTTGGGATGGTCCTCCAGGGACAGGCACCTGCTCAGACATTGCTGATGCACCTTCAATGAAATACGATTCTCTCTCCATTCGGCTGTGAATGTCAGCAATGAATCTCCATGACAGCCTGAACCTGCTGAAGGATCGGTGCTGAGACACACACGGAAAGGTGAAGGTGTTTCTGCCAATCATGTGGTTAGACACAAAGTAAACACTTTAAAAAATATATTCACGGGTTGAGGGCGTCACTGGCTAGGACACCATTTACTGCCCATTCCCAGAACGGAACAGAAAGTTATTGTCATGTGTATTTTACATGGAAAATATAGTGAAAAGTTTTATAAGTTACTCCACTGTGCACCAACAGCTGTCCCACTACAGTGCCTACATTGCCCATGTGAACCTCCATCTTTCATGCTGGAATTCAAACCCGCGTCCCAGAAATTTACCTGGGTCTTTGGATGAACAATCCAACAATAAAATCATTAGACTATCACCTGCCCATAATAAATACAGTTCACACGACATAACAGGTTCTACTGGATGTATTAGAAAGTATAGAATGGATAAATCTCCGATCACGATCTAGTCTATCCCACGATGTGGGAGTTAGAGCGGAAATTGTGGGGCCTTTTGCAGAAATATTTGTATCATCTATTACTGTGGGTAAGTTGCCAGATGACTGGCAAATGTTGTGTTTTTGTTTATAAAGGAATGTAAGGAGAAGCTTAGGAACCATAGACCTGTGAGTCTGACTTCGTACGTTGGTAAATTACAAAGAACAATATAAATGGTTCTCATTCACAGCTATTGATTCTGCCAAGCTGCCCATTCCCAATTGATTTGTCTGTCTAACTGCTGTTCTCTCCCCCTGGGATTTAGTTCCACCTTTTGTATACTCTTGCCCTCTCTCCCCACCCTGTCGTCTGCATATTCAACAACCTTTTCAGTTCTGAAGAAGGGTCATTAGACCCAAAAAATTTAACTCTGCTTGCTCTCCAAATATGCTGCCAGATCCTCTGTGTTTTGACAGCATTTTCTGATGTTGTTTCTGATTTCCAGCATCTGCAGATGTTTTGATATTTTTAATTCTTATTTGATGTTAATCATTGACCCATTGAAGACTACAGTTAAAATTTCCGCACCAAATTTAATTCAATTACTTGTCCTTCAGTTTAGGTGACAGTCTGTACAAAATTGTTCCCAATTCTCCAAATTTCTCACTATGTGTGAATCAACTTTTAAGATTTTGTTTTGACCCCAAGAAGAGTAGATACAGGGCCAGCAGGACAACATCAGGCCTAAAGAAAGTGGATTCAATAATTCCAAACTGGGTTTTGTTTTAAAGGCCAGAGAGATATCGGAAGAAGGAGAGATTTTGAAAGGCAGGGGAGAAGTTGGTTTTGCAGTTCTTCAATTTGTGAGGCTCTGGGAGTGGCATGAAATTAGTTTTGGGGAGGGGGCCGGTGGGGACCATTTTGTATGAAGAATCATAAGGATGACAGAGGATAGCGATCGACTTCGAAATTGCCTGAAGAGTGGGGTGTCAAAAGGGTTGTGGTGCAATGGGAAGAGGTTCACGGGATAGACCTCGTGGGATGTGGCAGTAATGCTAATACAGTCTGCTGTCATATCACTGACTGATGAGACTGCAATTTGGAATTTAGACTATTCAGTCCATAAAAAGGCTTGTTATCTTGATTATTCTTTCATATTTGGAAAATCATATTTAATTTCTACTTATCTTTTCATGTTGTAAATAATAGGATTCTTTGGAAACATTTAAGATGAGATAGAACAGTTTTTAAAATGTTGTGTTATGTATCTTAAAAACGCAAGAAAGATTTACTTTCCCAAACCTACGGGACTGAATTTGACAGCCATGTGCTGCAGTTGACTTATGAAGTCTAGTTTTCAGATGGTAAAGAGGATAGCTGTGATCTAATGACGCATTGACTTAGTATTGTCACCAACATTCTGACATTGTATAATGATAAGCATGTAATTTCTTGAACAGCCAATTGCTTTTGGAAAGAGCAACTTGTCTTTAGACTATATGACCATAAGACAAAGGAGTGGAAGTCAGGCCAACGGCCCATTGAGTCCACTCCACTATTCAATGTGGCTGATGGGCATTGCATCTTACCCGCACTCTCCCCGTCATCCTTAATTCCTTGCGAGATCAAGAATATTTCAATCTCTGCCTTTAAGACATTGAACATCCCAGCCTCCACTGTGCTCCGTGGCAATGAATTCCACAGGCCCACCACTCTCTGGCTGAAGAAATGTCTCCTCATTTCTGTTCTAAATTGACCCCCTCTAATTCTAAGGCTGTGCCCAAGCACCCTTGTCTCCCCGCCTAACGGAAACAACTTCCCAGCGGCCACCCTTTCTAAGCCATGCATTATCTTATAAGTTTCTATGGCTAAAGCATTATCATTGGGATCAGTATGAAAGAACTTAAGAACACAGCACTAGCTTGTAAATTGTAAGAACTATTTTCCCTGGTGTATTGGTTCTAGCATGCTTTACCAGGTCAGTGACAGAACTGGATCGAGTATTGGAATGCCAATTAGTGGGGAAGAGTTGGCCTGTATGGTAAGATTACAAATTTAGATTAGGTTAGATTACTGGCTAGATTAGATTAGATTACTGACAGTGTGGAAACAGGCCCTTCGGCCCAACAAGTCCACACCGACCCAGCGAAGCGAAACCCACCCATTCCCCTACATTTACCCCTTTACCTAACACTACAGGCCAATTCACCTGACCTGCACATCTTTGGACTGTGGGAGGAAACCGGAGCACCCGGAGGAAACCCACGCAGACACGGGGAGAATGTGCAAACTCCACACAGTCAGTCGCCTGAGTCGGGAATTGAACTCGGGTCTCTGGCGCTGTGAGGCAGCAGTGCTAACCACTGTGCCACCGTGCCGCCCAATCTTTCTTCAGAAAGATTGAGTCCAAAGATTTTGCTACAAGCAACTACCGCTTTTGTGACCCTCATTCTCTCCAAATGGTTAATCTGAATGAAAGTCCATCTCGATTACATTTTGTGTGCGTGGGTTTGCACGCGATGTCCGAAGAACGTTGTACAGAAAGACATTAATGGGTACTTCTTGAGTTAGTTATTGTACATATGTGAAATATAGATGTCTAGATATACACTGCATATTTATAAGATGAGTTCAGCCATCTCAGTGTTAATTGATTTAGGATTAGAAATATAATTCTCCTCTTATTCTTCAAGGTGCTAATGATTACAGCTTCAAGGTTTCCTCCCTCTAGCCTCCTCATTCCAGGGAGTGGACACGTGAACTTTTGAATTGCGTCTTACGTAAACGTATTTCATTCTGTCAGTAAGGAAAACACTGAACACATGAAAACACAGGGCATCCGATTGAAATCTGCCTCGTTAAGGGGTATGGTATGGAATCTCCCTACTCTATCCCTGTTGGAATGGAATACAAGGGCTAAGGAGCATGGGCCTCCGGCTGCAAGACAGGTGATGACTGAACAACATAAAGTGCCAACCCCTGGATACGGCCTCTCCCAGCATTCCTCTACACAACACTCTGCAGGATGACACACCTCGCAGCTCCACACTACCCTCTCTCCTGGAACCTCACATCTGCATTCCAGCAGCAAATTCCTTTCCTTGTTACCTTCTCACACACATGTCTCTCTGTCTCCATCCTCAAAGTTTGTTCCATTCTCTTCAGGCAAGTCTTCACAAATACTCACTCACATCCAAGGAAAGCAGGCACACAACTTGATGAGAAGCAGAAACTGGAGGTTGGGATGGTCCTCCAGTGACAGGCACCTGCTCAGACATTGCTGATACACCCCACCACGCTATATACTCTCACACAAACACATACACAGGGACGTATACATGCACACTCTCTTACACAAACACACTCATACAGACCCTCTCTCATACACACACTCTCTCACACATACACACACAGATGCACATTCTCTGTTGATGCATATTCAGGTATCCTCCTGTATCCGCGGGTCATACGTTCCAAGACCTACCATGGATGCCCGAAATCGTGGATAGTAGCGAACCCTATCATTTAAATGGGAAATTTACCTTCCCGGCAGCCCCCTCTCATTTATTTCTGGAATGTTCCATGTAATATTTTCGGGCTGCGGTAAACTGTGGAGAACTGAAACCGTGGAAACCGAATCCGAGATTCTACTGTACTCCCTCACACACGTGCACACACTCTCTCAAACACACACATAGTATCTCTTAAACAAACATATACTCTCTCAGATGCACAGACTCCCTCACAATCGCGCACACTCTCTCTGCAACTCACACATACACACACACATATACACACGTGCACACTTTCCCCTTCTCTCACATGCACATATAAATCCGTGGGGTGAATTTGCATTTGCAGATTTGTGTTTGCAGATATATTCTATTTTGTTCAAAAAGCATACAAATTGTAGACAGTCAGTCAATGTGGCATTTTATAAACTCCTACTTTGGAAATAAAACTCCTACTTTGGAAATAAATTAATGACTCCAAACAAGACCTCATGCCAGGTAAAAACAATGACTGCAGATGCTGGAAACCAGAGCCTAGATTAGAGTGGTGCTGGAAAAGCACAGCAGTTCAGGCAGCATCCGAGGAGCAGTAAAATCACGTTTCGGGCAAATCGAGACCTCATGCCTCCAGTACATTGTCGGTCTGAAAGAAGGTGTCACCTGCGTTTTATTGATAACACCCTAAATTATCTCAGGGCAGTGGCTTAAAAGAAATTCTGGGATTGCATATTAATCAATTGAAACCTGCACCTCCATTCAAACTGATTAAAGTATGAAGAGACATTTTAGGTGTGTTCAATTCGTTTGCATGAGTTGTATGACCCTTTGATCTTTTCCTTATAAATTCTGTATCTAAGGTGGAGCAGGATCAGAAGATACAGAATTTACAGCAAATGATTACAGTTTCAGTTGCGTGACACTGTAATCTTTTGCTATAAATTCTGTGTCTTCTGATCCTGCTCCAAAGCTCATGACGAAGGAGCAGCGCTCCGAAAGCTAGTACTTCCAAATAAACCTGTTGGACTATAACATGGTGTTGAGTGATTTTTTTTAACTTTGTCCACTCCAGTCCAATATCAGCACCTCCACATCATCCTAAATTTGAGCAGATCTCAGACTGGAAAGGTTAAGATTCACTTTGACTTTGAAATTGCTGGAGCCACACTTTTATTTCCAGTTGCTGATACAACACTAGAGCCAAAAAAAACTGCAGGTGCTGTAATCCAAAATAAACGGGCAGGAGGCTGGAAGAACACAGCAAGCCAGGCAGCATCAGGAGGGAGAGCAGTCAATGTTTCAGATGTAACCCTTCTTTGCGACACCAGAGGGCAGTGTTGCTGCATTACTACACCAGAGAACTCTTAGCATGATGAGCACATCCGAAAATTTGACGCTGAACCACAAAATGAGATATCAGGCCAGTTGCTTAAACTCTTAGTCAAAGAGTGTGCTTTAAGGAGTGTTTTATATCATAACAGACAAAGAGTGAGAAAGAGAGAGAGTCTGAGGGAGAGAGAATGGAGAGGTTCTCTGAAGGAATTCAGATTTGACGGCCAGGGCAGAGTGACAAAAGCTCCATGCTGCTCAGAGATATGATCGCCTACATGCAGGACAGGGGAGCGGATGCCTGCATCATCAGCCACGACCAGGAGAAGGCCTTTGACAGGATATTGTACAGGTACATGTGGGACATGCTCTTCAAATTGGGTTTTGGCGAATTTGCAGTTGGATCAGATTGCTCTACACCAGCTTCATTAGTGCAGTCTCAATCACTGGCTGGAATCAGAAAGCTTCCTAGTCTGTCCTGGAGTCAGGCAGGCCTACCATTCTCTGCTGCCTTGTTTGTGTGTTGTATACAGTCCTTCAGGAAGGAGGCATGCCTGTCAGTGGTGACTATTCCAGGCAGTGGAACCCTGCAAGTCAAAGCGTCCCTGTACAAGGATGACATCACCATTTCTGCTCGGATCCTCTATGAATGAGCAGACTCTTGAGCGTCTGTGACCTGTTCAAACCGGACTCGAGAGCCAAATCGAGGAAAGAGTTTGGCCGTGTTCTTTTGGAACTGGACCAACCAATCTTGACAGATTACCTAAGGGTGTAGGGAATATGGCTTGGAGGGGCTGTAGTGTGTGCAAGACCTTGAGAGGAGCACGTCATGAAGGTGAGGTAGAAACTGATCCTTTGGGAATACCGCTCCTTTTTCATTGTGGATAAAATTTGGTCATCAAGTGTGAGGCACTTTTGTTATTATTGTATATGCCGCAGGTGTGGCCCATCCCCAAAACTGTGCCACTGTAATCATCTAAGCCATGTTCCACTTCATCTGGAGGTCTATGTCCACAGGGACACCCTGTGCAAAACTCTGAATAAGATGAGGGAAGAATCTACCCAACGCTACTCCCAACCTGATGGCCACCTTTATGTGTGGCTGCATCAAGTTGTGTGGAGAATCTCGGTAAGCAAACAACAATGTTACATAGTTTCCTTCAGACCCTGAGGGAAAAGGAGAGGGTGGTTCCTGTCGCGTGGTTCCCTGAGCAGACTGTCAAAGTCATTTGGCCGAATGCCTCATCACCAGAACTTTCCAGCAAGCGCCAAGATGACACTTGGCTAGTGGTGCAAAGGGCACTACCTGTGAGATCCTTTCTGCACTCCCGGTTGAGTTTCGCCACCACATGCTTCCTGCGAAGCAGCTGCAGTTTGGGTAGAGACTGTAACACATCTCCTTCTGGAATGTGCCTTTTCAAAGGAAGTCTGGAGAAAAATGCAGTGATTTTTGTCGAAGCCCGTCTGAAGCAGCTCTGTTATACAGGACTCTATTCTCTCTGGTCTTTTCCCCAGTACGCACACTGAGACAAACATCCAGTGTACCCTGAGGACTACCCACTCAGCGAGAAATGCTGTTTGGTCTGTCCAAAACCTACCGGTCTTCCAAAGTAAACAGTTGACCCCGACCAAGTATTGAGACTGGCATATTCCAAGGTCCAGGACGAAGTGCTGAGAGATGCACTAAAGATTGGGGCAACGTCCGCCAAGCCACAGTGGGGAAACACCACTGTCTGACCTTTTTCTGCTGAAGGTAAATGAGGGTCCTTTCAGTTATCAGACACTACTGGTGCCTCAAGTGCATGCAGGTATAGTCTTGCACGAGTAAGTGGTGCCTTTGGCTTGTTTGTTGGATAGTGTCAAACTCCAATGTTTGTTTGTTTCCTTGATATGCTGCAGTACAGAACTGAACTGTGTTTGTGACCATGTGAATACATAAAGGTATTTTTATGATAAAGGATATTTTTGAAATATTGGTGAGAGAAGTCTTAGGTGTGTTTGTTGGACCGAGTCAAACTCCAACGTTTGCTTGTTTTTACCATATGCTGTTGTTCTAACAAACACAGGAGACTGTTAATTCTCAGCTGTAAACTGGTATGCACTGACAGGTTTTGAGCCAAATCAGCATTTGGAATGCAAACATTAAAACAAGTTTTTAATCAGCTCTCAGAAAGAGAAATCCAAATGTCTTACAAGTTTACGTGTTTATCTACTAGAGTTCAGAATGAGAAGATGCAACTTGATTGAACAATATTAAACTCTGAGGGGCTTGGCAGACTGGATGGTGGGAGGACGTGTCCATCCTGGGACAATCTCAGTCCTCCAATGAACACTGAGATGAGATGCATCTTTTACCCTCAGAGAGCCATGAATCTTGGCATCGCTGTGACTCAAAAGTTGCTGGAAGTAGGTCTGAATATTTTGAAGGCAGAGATAATTAGATTTTTCACAAGCAAAGGGGTGAAAGATTATTGGGACTAAGTGGGAATGTGCCGTCCAGCTTACACTAAAATCATCGTTGTCTCATGAAATGGCACAACAGGTGTGTTGCTGAATGACCCACTCCTGTTCCTAACCTGTGAGTATGTTTGTCAGTAAGGAGTCAGAAACCAAATAGATGCCGAGTAAAACATGAATTCTTCATGATTTTTAAATTTGCCTTTTCTTTCTGCTGTGTCTTTCAGCAATTCTCTTTTTAGTCCACACAAACAAAGTACAGTGCATGTCAGAACAATAAAAGACAGGCTTTGTCCATGGTCACTACTGAACAAAAAAGTCAAATTCCATTTAAATTGCAAAGCATTTCTGACAGTTTCCTTCATGTGTAAACTTCACAGTCCTAAATTGGATCTGCATTCACATGGTTTCCGCAAAAGCCTATGTATAGGGATCGGAATCACGCTGCATAATATCACGAACTGTTGTGGGAATGTGTGATTGTGAGGTTCCACTGAGTAATAATCAAGTCCCCCCTGGAGCTATGTCAAAACCTGTAAAGTCTGGTGAATTAACATTCCATTAATGGGGGAGAACACAGGAAAAAACACTGCATGAATAACTTCGTGAAGTTTAGAGCAGCCCAAACTCTGGAATTCAAATGGGACTAAGAGTTTGAAATTTCAATGAATGATGGTACGAAGAGATGCATGAAGGAGGAAGCTCGGAAAGTGACCAGTTTTGGAGGAGATGCCTCAAAGACCAACAACTCCAGCTTGGATCAAATATGGGCCAGTGCTGCAGGGTTTCTGTACATTTATACAATCCATTCTGTTAAATTCCTTTTGTCCACTGTTTAAACCTCCCAGAATGAATACATTAATACCCTCAATTAACTATTAGACATAGAATTTCCAATAATACCAAGTAAATTACAGCGTCAAGGGTAATAGCAATGAAACAGCAAAGCAGTTTATGGGGAGGCGCCGAAACGGCAGAAGGAAAACCAGAACAAACCAGCAATGAGGTCACTTAAGGAGATAGCAATAACAACAAAAACTTACATTTATAGTGCACCTTTAACACAGCAGAATGTCACAAAGTGTTTCATAAAAACATTGTCAAGGAAAGTTTGCCACTGAACCAGAGGAGACATCAGGTCATGTGATTAAAATCTTGGTCAACCAGGGAGGTTTAAGGAGTGTTTTAAAAAATGACAGAGAAAGACAGAGCGAGAGAGAGAGAGAGAGAGACTGAGGGAGAGGGAAGTGGAGAGGTTTTCTAAAGGAGTTCAGATTGGAGGGCCAAGGCAGAGTGACAAAAGGTGCAGCAATTAAAATCGTGGTTGAGAAGATGTCAAAAATAAAAAAGAAATTTGGAAGATTTGTAGGAGAAGAGGAAGTTGCAGCGTTGGTGGGGGAGGGGGGGGGCTAGGGGAGCACTCGGGGCAAGTCCGTGGAGGCATTTCAGAATTGGTATTTTCCCAGACTGGAAGGCAATTTACACCAACAAGTTTAAGGGTGACATGTGAACAGAACATGACCTGAGTTAACATATAGACAGCGGAGTTTTGGATGAACACAAATTGATATCGAATGAAAGGTGGGAGACTGCCAGACATCCACTGGAATCACTAAATCTAGAATGGCTGAGAGTTTCAGCAGCAGATGAGCTCAGACAGGACTGACTAACCATTGAAAGGATTCCAGAGGAATGTGCTGAGACTGACTGCATGAATGCTCAGAGCTTAATCACACAATATTTATTGTGACTGTCCTTCTGACTGATAAACAAAAAATCCATCTTAATATTACTTCATTTATTTTCCTCTTTCACAGTTTGTCCTACATTCGACACAAGAACTGACAAAATGTTGGTCGGGTCTTTCACTGAAGTAATTATTGACAATACAGTCAGGACTATTTGCAACAAGAAACGTACTCCCAGCAGATCTAAGGCGTTGCAAGTCCTTTATTTCCACAAGAATGTATCATACCATTTTAGACAGAAGTTCAGAGACATTGAAGATATTGTTGGTATTGCAATGACTGAAGACTTTGTTCAATATTTTAGAACGATCAATTGTATTGAACAGGAGACATGGAAGATGGTGCTCAGGCCCTAAAGTTATTGAACTCTATATTGATTCCTGACGTTTGCAGAGGATCCCTTTCTCCAAATCACATGCATTAGACCTTGTCATTACACGGGCTGCTACCACAATAAACCTATTGTTGGCGATTGGTACCGTTGGTTAGCAAATGGTCCCGGGTTTGCAGCAATTGACTCTGCCAGGCTGACCATTTCAATTGATTTGTCTGCCCAAATGCTGTTCTCTCTCTCTGGGCTTCATCTCCATCTTTTGTTTACTCTTGCCCTCTCTCCCCACCCTGTCGTCAGTGTATTTACCAACCTTTGCCCAGCTACAATCACTTTTGAAGAAGAATTACTGGATCCAAAACATTAATTACGCTTGCTCTCCATATATGCTATCAGGTCTGCTGAGTCTTGACAGCAATTTCTGATTTTGTTTCTGATTTCCATCGTCTGCAGTTGTTTTGATTTTCTACAGTCTTATTCCCTGTCACTCTTTGATCCATTGAAGACAAAGTTAGTATTTCTGCACCAAATTTAATCCACTTACTTGCCCCTCAGTTTAGATGACACTCTATATCAAATTGTTCTCAATTCTCGAAATTTCTTATTACATCATAATGTGAATCAATCTTTGTTTTAACTCCAAGACTAGATAAAGGACCAGCAAGACAACACCAAACCTAAAGAAAGTGGATTCAATAAATCCAAACCAGGTTATGTTTTAAAGACCAGAGGAATATAAGAGGAAGAAGAGATTTTGAAATGTCGGGCAGATGCTGGTTTAGGAGTTCTTAAATTTGTGAGGTAAGACATTAGTTTTGGAGAGGAGGCTGGTGGGGAACATTGTGTATGAAGAATCATAAGGATGACGGGGAATAGCGATCAAATTCTAAATTCACTGCTAAAGAGTGGGGCTTGAAGTGGGGGAAGAGGTTCAATACATAGTCCTCGTGGGATGTGGCAGGAATGCTAACAGTCTGCTGGCGTATCACTGATGAGGTAGCAATTTGGAAGTTAGACTATTCAGTCACTAAAAAGACTTAAATAACTGTTGTCTTGCGACTTCTGTTATATTTGGAAGATTATGTTTAATTTCTCCTTAGTTTCGCACATTGTAAACAAAAGGATTCCTTGCAAACATTTGAGATGAGATAGAGCAGTATCTGACATGCTGTGTTACATTTCTTAGAAACTCAGTAAATATTTACTGTTATAATTCTAATGGCATTGAATTTGACAGCCATGTGCTTTTTGAAGCCTAGCTTTCAGTTGGACATTGTGGTACAGATAATAGCTGTGATCTAATGATGCTTTGACTCCGTACTGTCACCAGCATTCTGAAAATGGAGAAACGTGTCATTTCTTGAAAACCCAATTGCTAGTGGAAAATGCAACCTGGCATGCACAGCAGTAGCATTGGGATCAATTTGAAAGGAATTAAGAATACTGCACTAGATTATACCTTCTAAGGATAATTTTCCCCTGGTGTATTAGTTCAGCATGTTCTATCAGTTTCGTGAAAAAAATTGGGTCTAGTATTGGAATGAAAATTAACGGGGAAGAGTTGGCCTGTGAGGAGACATTAGAAATATACTTAGAAAGAATGAGTCTGCAATTTTTGCGACAAGCACGTACTGCTTTTGTGACCCTCATGCTCTCCAAATGGTTAATCTGAATGAATGCCCATCTACATTAGATTTTGTGCACACGGGTTTGTGGAAAACTGGTTTAAGAATTTAGTATATAAAGACATTAATGTGTATTCCTTAAGTTGGTTGATGTACGTATGTGAAATATAGATCTCTCAGTATATATTGCATATTTGTAAGAGGAGTTCAGCCATCTCAGTGTTTATTGATTTAGGATTAGAAACATGTTAGAGATTAGCTGAGGCTCTTTCATTAGCACCCAGCCTCTAGGTTCTTCAACCAGTCAGTGAGGATGGGCAAGAGAGTACATCCATTCCAGTGAGGGGAGAATTGTTAATTGAAGAGCTACATCATTACAAGAACTAAGGAGCAATGACCTCCGGCTGCAAGACAGGTGATGGCTGAACATTGCTGGGTGCCATCCCCTGGATACTGCCTCTCTCAGCATTCCTCTGCACAGCACTGCAGGATGAAGACATGAATTTTAATGTTTTGATGACATCAAATCAATGATATTTTGGGGTATATAAATTCGATATTTTGAACAGTTAACAAGAGCAGTAAAGGGCACCAACAAACACTGACGGCCTGTAGAATCGCTCCCTGAAAGCTAGCTTTTCATATGAAATTTGTGAAGCAGAAAACCGAAGAAAAGACCCAGGAAAGTATCGACGAGGATGCCAAGGGAACAGCAACAACTAGCTGCGTTTGAAATTTGAATTTTTTTTTTGTTAAAATTAATCGGGCCATTTTAATCAGATCAGTATATTGTTGTAGAGTGGAAGACAGGTAAATTGATCAGACAAAGGAAGATTGCCGTGGAGATAGTTGTTGTTTAATGTTCTTGTGTTCCTTGGACTTAAAGAATAAATTGATTTTTTTTACAAAGAGGGATTTAGGTGGGTTTTTTTGTTATTCATACTTTAACAGATTATGAGGCGAATGGGTCTGGTTCAAATTAGCGGATGTGTTTACTCGGCGTTGTAACACAACCAACATTTGCATCATGGTTATGATTAGGCTTTTAATTTCAAATTTATATTCAATTCAAATTCCACCATCTACCAATACATAAATCATGCAGAAATGACAGTGGGGTCAAAATCAGATTGAAGATTTGAGCTAATGCCATCTGTCCCCAGTCTAACAGTGACCAAATGATTTGAAAAGGGCTTGCTGAAATGAGGGATACAAACCTGACCCAATTCAAAAGAGAAATCTGTGAGATTTCCTGAAACAGGAGGTAAATGTCATGCAGAGACGATCTCTTAACCACATGATGGTGCTGTACTCTGAGACCTTCACACTGCTCAGAGATATGATCACCTATCAGTAGGTCAGGGGGAATGCTGCCTGATCAGCCTGGACCAGGCGAATGCCTTCAGCAGGAGATCGTACATCTACATGTGGAACATGCTCTCCAATTGGGATTTGGGGAGGGAATTCATAGAACATGGAAAAATACAGCACAATACAGGCCCTTTGGCCCTCGATGTTGCGCCGATCCAAGCCCACCTAAACTACACTAGCCCACTATCCTCCATATGCCTATCCAATGCCCGTTTAAATGCCCATAAAGAGGGAGAGTCCACCACTGCTACTGGCAGGGCATTCCATGAATTCATGACTCGCTGAGTAAAGAATCTACCCCTAACATCTGTCCTATACTTACCACCCCTCAATTTAAAGCCCCTCGTAATAGCTGACTCCATACGTGGAAAAAGGTTCTCATGGTCAACCATATCTAAACCCCTAATCATCTTGTACACCTCTACCAAGTCACCCCTAAACCTTCTTTTCCCCAATGAAAACAACCCCAAGTGCCTCAACCTTTCCTCATACGATCTTTAGTTTTCTTAAGTAGTCCTGACCAGTCGTTGCTCAATTGCAATACTATAGGTCGTAAAATAATCAGAGCTGCGTTAAAAGATTGTCTATTCAAGTTTTATAAAAAAAACTTCTAATGCATGAACAATGGCTGAATGCAAGGTTACAGATATCAACCATAGAATTTTGTTTTTACTACAATCTAATGTTGAACTGAAACTTCAACTGTCCTCCATAAATCGCTTTTATGTAAAGATAAAAGAGATTAGTTAGAAACTGATAGTAAGGCAGTAAAAAGAACAGGAGTTATCATTCTTTTTTTTCAAAATCTCGATAGAATCCTTAACCTTAAAATAAATCGTGTTAAGTTTCCATAATAAAAATCAGATTTAAAACAGTCCTGGAACTCAAGCTCCAGGGAATAAATCATCAACAAACAAATGTTCATTCAAACCAAATCACAAAGGGTTAAGCTTTCTACCAGCTGTACAGCTCTTTACATTCTCTCTCTCTCTCTCTCTCTCTCTCGCACATTGACATATAAACTCAGATATTCACAAACCCAGTCTTCGTCCGATCTGTACTTTGGCCAGAAGACAGCGGGACGAAGAATGGAGTCCTTAGTCCATACAAAGCAATAATATTTAATCATCTTTCTCCCTTGTACAAGTATTATTTTGCCCAATTCCACAACATCCTGCCCAAAGGACGTTCTGGAGGTATGTTGTAAGGGACCCCGCCTCCATTTCCTTTGCTTTGTTCTTTTGTTTTCCCGGAGGCTTTTTCCTTACCCACGGCACAATCCATATTGAGTTCCTTCGTTAGTCCCTTATTAACTACTAAAACTCAATCCCGGCCACCAAGGCAATACTTAAAAGTCAATTTTCTTACCTTGGTCTGTGCACAGAGTTGTCTGGCCCCTTTTTGCCGTATTTTCTATCAACCTCCCATCATTCAGATGTCTCTCTTGTGGGATCCGTACCAGTCGCCCAAGGGAGCAGACCAAACCGGTACATGAGACCACTCCTCAATGGGGAACCCCCCCACGGCGATGGAAGAAAATCCCGGACAGCCCCCAATTGTGAAAAACAAAACTCACACACTTCAATAATTCCAGTCCAAGACAAGATCTGAATCAGGAGTGTCCTTTATTTTTACACTTGCAAGTGGATGTAATGTCTAGTGCCAGGCAAGGCAGAGGACAAACACACCAAATTCAACAAACTCTCGATATTTATATAATTAATGTCCCTATATATTTTTTCTTATTTCATTGTTTTCCCCCCTGTTTACATCCTCCATTTCCCTAAGACTGGTCCCAAAATTCCTGCTTATCCGGCCTTGTCCATGATAGAATGCTTAACTCTGGCCTCATAAGGTCGTTTGACCTCATCCCACTGCAGGTCATCGTAATTCTAACACCTGGCCTGGTTCGTTACCCAGAACCAAATTCAGTATGGCCTCACCTCTTGTTGGCCTGTCTACAATTCACAATTGGTTCTGATTGCATTACATGAGCATTGTGAGTGCAGTCTCAATTGAAGTGTAGGAATCAGAAAGCTTCCTGATCAGATTGGAGTCAGGCACGGTTGCCCACTGTCTCCTGCCGTGTTTGTGTGTTACATAACGTGTCCTTTGCTGACCCCATCAGGAAGGATGCAAGTCTGAGAGCGATGATTATTCCAGGATGGAATGGATGATCTTGCTATTTTCTGCTCAGATCCGTTGTCAGTGTGTAGACTCATGAGCATCTGCGACCAGTTCCAACTGGTCTCGGGAGCCAAGGTAAATCGAGGCAAGAGCGACGCCATGTGCTTTGGGAACTGGGCCAACACATCGTTTAACCTCATCACTATCAGGACAGATTACCTGAAACTGGTCTTTTGGGAACACCACTCTATTGCTATTGTGGGTAAAAATCTGGTCATCATGTGTTTGGCACTCATTGTTGTTGTATTAGGTGCAGTTCTGACCCATTCCCCAAAAACTGTGCCGTTGCGGTGTTCCACCTCATCTGGAGGTCTAGCATGAACTGGGTCCACAGGGACACCATGTATAAATGTTCTGGACCAGGCCAGACCTCCTTAAAACATTTCAAGAAGGCATCCCACAAAAGTGAACCGAATGTAGAATTACGAATAATCTGAAAACCCAATTGACTCTATTGCAAATTAATGGTGCTGTTCCAAATTCTTGCAACATCCCCACACACACTCCCTAGGGAAAGAAAAATCAAACATAGGTTCGTTGGAGAGAGATAGCAAAGAGAGAGGATCAGCATGGAACTGCTTCTTTGGGTCCCCAGCAGCTTCTCTGGGTTCCCAGATAAAACTTGGAAAGCAATTGTAAACAAAAATAGCTTGCTCAAACCAAACCAAACCAACCCCTGAACTGGGATAACTGCTGACACCCCTTTCATTGTACAAGTGTTTTTAAAAAAAAATCACTTAAAAGCTTTTTAAAGTTGATACTTCCAGACATAGCAGAACGTCTGCCTTGACAACTCCTCTGAAAAAAAAACAAGGACAACATAACACTGCTGCCTCACAGCACCAGGATCCCAGGTTCGATTTCAGCCTTGGGCGACTGTCTGTGTGGAGTTTGCACATCCTCTCTGTGTCTACGTGGGTTTCCTCCGGGTGCTCCGGTTACCTCCCACAGTCCAAAGATGTGTAGGTCAGGTGAACTGGCCACACTAAATTGCCCATAGTGTTCGGTGCATTAGTCGGGGGGGGGGGGGGGAGGGGGTGTTACTCTTTGGAGGGTCAGTGTGGACTGGTTGGGCTGAAGGGCCTGTTTCCACACTGTAAGGAATCTACTTTAATCAAATAACTTCGTTAAAGGAGTGGCAATGTCACACAAAACATTGGACAAGGGGTAAGAATGTTCCCAATACCACCCCAATTTTGATGGCCTTTGTGTGTAGCTACATCAAGCTGTACGTAGTCCCTCAGTATGCAAACACCAAGTGTCACTACATCCGGAGGTTCTACCGATCCCTGGTGTTGTGAAGAATGAGACTTGTCTCATTTCCACTGAACACTCGAAGTAGTTACACCATTCTGCATCACTTGCACTTTGTGGATAAACTGACAAAAAAAAAACCTTTGACCACAAGTCCAACTGGAAGTGGTCAGCATGTTGTCAGCTTGAGACCATGTGGGAAACGGACAAGCTAGATCCCATTGCATAGTTCCCTGAGCAGAATGTCAAGCACCAAGACATCATTTGGCTGGTGGTGAGAAGGGCACTACCTGTGAGTTCCTTCATGGGGGGATGTGACTACAGATTGATAGTTTGGTTGGTCTCCCAACTGTGCCTGTGTAGTCACCTTTGCAATCATTCTTACGTATTTTTACCAGTTGCAAAGTTGGTCAAATCTCCACGTGGTTCCCCCTGAAAACGACCTGAAAGAAGAAGCTCGATAACGGAAGAGTGATTTTAGCTTGCTTGAGGTGGTTTTACTGACGTAGGTTTTAATCATTGGTTTTATTGTTGATTTTACCTTTGGTTTTATCCAGCGCTGTGTGGCCACTGGTGGTTTTAATTTACTCTTTCCATTGCAAGAGCATTACTCTTATCAGGTCAGCTAATACGACCAGAGCAAGAATATGAGACGGCTGGTGACCTTTTGGTCAATCTATTAACAAATTGGCGATTATGTCGAGCTCCAAAATTTCCGGTTGGGTGGGAGACCGGGAAAATAACTGCCCCGCACGGTTGCTATTGGCGGCACTGTGCACCAAATGTATTAGCCAAATAAGGACTCGGCCATTTGTTTCCACACAAACGGAAGAGACCCTCACGATCGTCCCGACAAGGTTACCCTCAGGCAGGCATGAGGGGACCGCTTATAAGGTCGGGACAAGACTGAATCGAGTTGAAGGATCCAAAGAGAAGGCCCTTCTCGAATCTTGTCCGCTCGATATCCTGACAATTTTTAATTCAAATTTTAAAGGGCCATTCGATTTTAGTCATAATAGAGAGTCAGTGAGCGATAGAGAGTCAGTGAGCGATAGAGAGAGAAGTGAGAGTAGGGTTATTCCTCTGATTGTTACAGAGAAAGATAAAGTAGAAATAATAATAAAGTACCCAATAGATAATTTTATATATAAATTTTGTAATAACATTTATAATACGATAGAGCAATATAGAAAACATCTAAACCAATGTAAAGGGATAAAATCAGTAAGAGTAAAGTGTAGCAAATGCAACTGGGAGGGTAGCTACCACTCAGTCGCTTGTCACTATCCTAAATGCAATAGTAATGAAAGAAATAATGATGTAGATAAATTGTTCCAGTGCGAAGTTTGCCCACTCAGGTTTACGAGGAGAAAGTGAGGACTGCAGATGCTGGAGATCAGAGCTGAAAATGTGTTGCTGGAAAAGCGCAGCAGGTCAGGCAGCATCCAAGGAACAGGAGAATCGACGTTCCGGGCATAAGCCCTTCTTCAGGAATCGGGTTTACAACACTCAGGTTTACAACAGCTATAGGTTCAGGGCAGCACGAGAGGCACGTGCACCCAAATTTAAGGAATACTAAAAGAAATAAAGATAAAAAAGATAATTTGGAAAAGGTTGAAAAAGGTAGAAGAGGAGTCTGGTCCAACTCTGAAATAGAAATGTTAAAACTGTTAGAACAGGAATTTTTAGGCTGTAAAAATATTAATAAACTTATCGCAGTAAAACTAAAAACTAAAACACCAAAGCAAATCTCTGATAAAAGAAGATTATTATTAAAACAAAATAGGACTAGCGATAAAGAAGTGGGCATTAGTCAAGAAATAGTCCCCATTAATAATAATAGAAATGAGGAGATTAGTGACATTGATTTAGATTCTCCAACGGAACTTGTAGTAATAGAAGGAAATAATCGGCAAGAAAATATTAATATTAATGGGAGTTCAGAATCTATAAATAGGCCACTAATAGAATTATTCGACATGATGGAGGACAAAATAAGTAAAAGCAAACTTATAACAATAAATGACTATGATAACATTATGAACATAGTAATTGGTGAGTTAGGAAGTAATAATGATAGTAATAAATCGGATAAAAAGAAATGCAAAAAGGATCTAACTACCAAGCATAAGGATAATAGACAAAGATATAATATGAGATTAAATAACGCTAAGAGAAGACATAATAAGAAAAAGGGAAAATTTAAAGAGATACAGGTTTTATATAAAAATAAAAGACAGTAACTCGCAAGATCTATGATGGGAGCTCCATCCAACTGTATGTGTCCACTCAGTAAGGAGGAGCTGGAAGAATATTTTAGAAACAGGTTGTCTACTCCGAACGATAAAAGTAATTTAAGAGGCTTTGCCAAATATAAAGGTGAAATTGAGGGGTCCCTGTGTGACATGCTGACCCGCCCTGTCATGGTGGAAGACGTCAATCAGGCCTTAAAGGTGATGGATGTTAAAACCACGGCGGGACCGGATCAGATGACACTCAAAGACGTAATTAGAATATTTAGTAAAGATAATACGGTAATCCCTAGAATTTATACTATTTGGCTTAAAATAGGCAGTATCCCAGATGTATTAAAGATAAGCTGAACAGTATTAATCCCTAAAGTCAATGATGAAGGTGGTTAAAAAGATATTAATAATTGGAGACCCATCACAATAGGCCCAATTTTATTGAGACTTTTCACAAAAATTATTGCAAATAGGTTAAGTAAGGTAATAAATCTAAATGAGCGGCAAAAAGGTTTTTTGGCAGGAGTCGCTGGTTGTGAAGAGAACATCAAAATACTTGAAAACATTATTAATGGAGCTAAGAAAAAGAAAATTGACTTCGCTGTGGTATTTGTCGACCTGGCTGAAGCCTTTGATACCGTGGGGCACAAATTGATAATTAATGCCCTCAAAAGAATTCAACTTCCCACAGTTTTTATTAAATTAATTATAAGTTTATACAATAATAATTTTACAAGGATTGAAGGTTTTAATTGTAAAACAAATTTGATCAAAATTTTAAAAGGGGTTAAACAGGGTGACTCCTTGTCACCGATTCTTTTTAATATAGTTATGGACCCTCTCATAAACACAATTGAAGAGGGTAAAAAAGGAACATTTTTAGGTCAGGATAGGGACAGTCACCATTGTGCAACCCTAGCTTTTGCCGATGATACAGCATTGATCAGCCAATCTTATGAAGGAATGGCATACAATTTAAAACTCTCAGAAAGATTTTGCAATAATACTGGTATGGAAGTTAATGTGAGAAAAACCAAAAGGATTTTACTTTGCTTATAAAATCAAAACATTTATTTAGAATAATAGGGCCATTTAATAGGAAATTTAATCAGGGAGAGATACAGTTTATAGATCCAGGAAGCACCGATAAATATCTAGGTGCAAAAATTGAACCATGGATTGGGGTAAGCCAATCGTGTTAGGAGGACCAGCTAGGAAACTGGATAGATAATCTTAAAAAACCCATACAAAAATTGGAACTCTTAAAAGTATATTTTATCCCGAGGCTTTATTATTATTTAATTTTATCAGAGGCATCACAAAATTATCTAAATAGACTTGATAATATAATTAAAAGTGCGGTCAAAGAATTATTACATCTTATCGCAGATGGGTTAGAACATAGAACATAGAACAATACAGCACAGAACAGGCCCTTCGGCCCAGGATGTTGTGCCGAACATTTGTCCTAGCTTAAGCACCTGTCAATGTACCTATCCAATTGCCGCTTAAAGGTCACCAAGGATTCTGACTCTGCCACTCCCACAGGCAGCGCATTCCAAGCCCCCACCACTCTCTGGGTAAAGAACCTACCCCTGACATCGCCCTTATACCTTCCACCCTTCACCTGAAATTTATGTCCCCTTGTAACACTCTGTTATACCAGGGGAAAAAGTCTCTGACTGTCTACCCTATCGATTCCCCTGATCATCTTATAAGCCTCTATCAAGTCACCCCTCATCCTTCGCCGTTCCAATGAGAAAAGGCCTAGCACTCTCAACCTATCCTCGTACGACCTATTCTCCATTCCAGGCAACATCCTGGTAAATCTCCTCTGCACCCTCTCCAAAGCTTCCACATCTTTCCTAAAGTGAGGCGACCAGAACTGCACACAGTACTCCAAATGTGGCCTAACCAAAGTACTGTACAGTTGCAACATCACTTCACGACTCTGGAATTCAATGAACGCTAATACACCACAGGCCTTCTTACAAGCTCTA
>NC_057736.1:9316875-9405057 GCF_004010195.1 Chiloscyllium plagiosum | reverse complement strand
TATCGTCTGCAAATTTACTGACCCACCCTTCGACTCCCTCTTCCAAGTCATTAATAAAAATTACAAACAGCAGAGGACCCAGGACTGATCCCTGCGGAACTCCACTTGTAACTGAGCTCCAGGCTGAATATTTACCATCTACCACCACACTCTGACTTCGACCGGTTAGCCAGTTCTCTATCCAACTGGCCAAACTTCTCACTATCCCATGCATCCTGACTTTCCGCATAAGCGTACCATGGGGAACCTTATCAAATGCCTTACTAAAATCCATGTACACTACATCCACTGCTCTACCCTCATCCACATGCTTGGTCACCTCCTCAAAGAACTCAATAAAACTTGTAGGGCAAGACCTACCCCTCACAAATCCGTGCTGGCTGTCCCTAATTAAGCAGTATCTTTCCAGATACTCATAAATCCTATCCCTCAGTACCCTTTCCATTACTTTGCCTACCACCGAAGTAAGACTAACTGGCCTGTAATTCCCGGGGTTATCCCTATTCCCTTTTTTGAACAGGGGCACAATATTTGCCACTCTCCAGTCCCCTGGCATCACCCCCATTGACAGTGAAGACGAAAAGATCATTGCCAATGGTTCTGCAATTTCCTCTCTTGCTTCCCACATAATCCTAGGATGTATCCAGTCAGGCCCAGGGGACTTGTCTATCCGCACGTTTTTCAAAATGCCCAACCCATCTTCCTTCCTAACAAGTATCTCCTCTCGCTTACCAGTCTGTTTCATACTTTCCTCTTCAACAATATGGTCCCTCTCATTTGTAAATACTGAAGGAAAGTACTCATTCAAGACCTCTCCTATCTCTTCTGACTCAATACACAGTCTCCCACTACTGTCCTTCATTGGAGAGAAAATGAGGTCTGCAGATGCTGGAGATCAGAGATGGAAATGTGTTGCTGGAGAAGCGCAGCAGGTCAGGCAGCATCTAGGGAACAGGAGAATCGATGTTTCGGGCATTAGCCCTTCTTCATTGGACCTACCCTCGTTCCCGTCAACCTCATGTTTCTCACATATGCATAAAAGGCCTTGGGGTTATCCTTGATCCTACCCGGCAAAGATTTTTCATGCCCTCTCTTAGCTCTCCTAATCCCTTTCTTCAGCTCCCGCCTCGCTATCCTGTATCCCTCCAACGCTCTGTCTGAACATTGTTTCTGCAACCTTACGTAAGCCTCCTTCTTCCTCTTTACTAGACATTCAACCTCCCTCGTCAACCAAGGTTCCCTCACACGACCATCTCTTTCCTGCCTGACAGGTACATACATATCAAGGACACATCGTATCTGTTCCTTGAAAAAGTTCCACATTTCCACGACATCCTTCCCTGACAGCCTATGCTCCCAATTTATGCTCCTCAGATCCTGTCTTGCAGCATCGTATTTACCCTTCCACCAATTGTAAAACCTGCCCTGTTGCACGACCTATCTCTCTCCATAACCAAGGTGAAAGTCACAGAATTGTGGTCACCATCACCAAAATGCTCACCCACTAACAAGCCCATCACTTGTCCCGGTTCGTTACCAAGTACCAAATCCAATATGGCCTCCCCTCTGGTCGGACAATCTACATAGTGAGTTAGAAAAGCTTCCTGGACACACTGCACAAACACCACCCCGTCCAATCGACTTGATCTAAAGAGCTTCCAATCAATATTTGGGAAGTAGAAATCGCCCATGACTACTACCCTGTGGCTTCTGCACCTTTCCAAAATCTGTTTCCCAATCTGTTTCTCCACATCTCTGCTGCTATTGGGGGGCCTATAGTAATCACCCAACAAGGTGACTGCTCCTTTCCTATTTCTGACTATATACTAGGACTCGCGATGGTGGCCTTGCACTGAATAAATTATTAACATTTATTCCAATTGCCATTTTAAGAAAATATGAAATGTTATACAGGTATGCGGATGAAATTTTACATGCTTCATTTTCATTCGAGAGTACTAGTATAACAACAAAAATGCAAA
Source organism: Chiloscyllium plagiosum (assembly GCF_004010195.1). NCBI lineage: Eukaryota > Metazoa > Chordata > Chondrichthyes > Orectolobiformes > Hemiscylliidae > Chiloscyllium > Chiloscyllium plagiosum. Next base: position 9,403,075 of record NC_057736.1, on the reverse strand, counting down.
AATTTAGTAAATTGAATGCATTAAAAGAAATCTGAAATCCAAACATAAATGGGCAATTGGAAGAAATGAATAATACCAATGAGGAGAACAACGGTGTAGAAGAATTTAATAATAAAAATTATACCAACTGGAGGAATGTAGAACTACAGAAATGGATGGCCTTGCCCTGTCAAGGAGCAGGCATCCATTATTTCAAGAACGATAGTATCTCCAATAATTGGTTAACAAAGATACACATATGAAGATGTCCAAAGTAATAAATTTGATTTTATTACGAACAAATTTATATCCTACAAGAGCGTCGTTAACTTATAGAAGGCCATTTAACATCAAAAATTGTCAGTGATGTAATGAGACTTCAGAAACGATCGCGCATATTTCGGGCTGGTGTCCCTATGTAAAAAATATGAGGATTAAGAGACACAATAGAATAGTAGAAGAATTAACGAAGTTTATTAAGATAAAAGGATGGATGACCTACGTGGAACCAGGCATTAAAGATAAAACTGGGAAATTATGGATCCCAGACTTAATATTTAAAAAGGAAAATCGCATATTAGTGGTAGATGTGACAATTAGAATGGGCACTTAATCTAACTCACTTGATCAGGCTTGGGAGGAAAAGAAGGACAAATATAAACATCTAGAGAGCGAAATTATGGCTCTCACAAAAGGAACAATGGTATCCTTTTATGGATGCGTGATGGGATCCCGAGGAAAATTGTTTGAGAAGAACAATGAGTTAACGAAAGACCTCGGGATCGAGAAATATAAGACCTTCGCCCAAAACATCACGAATCTGGTTTTATCTTTGACTCTTGAGTTTTTAAGGATTTTTATGGACTCTTAGGAATCTCTATTTGACATAATTTAATAACTTTTTAGAATTTTTTAATGTTCAATTTTACATCAATTTTAGCTAGGATTATATGTTAAATTTTACTTAGTATTTTAATATTTTAATGTTTTAGTAATAAAAGTAAACTATTTTAATTCACTAATTAAGAGTGGTGGGTAATATGGTTGTATTATAATTAAAGTGCACTAAATACACGACAAATGATGAACGAGAATATGACCCAACGGTCGAAAAACCCAGCTCACTCCTCGCTTTATCGGTAATTCTGACTTACAATATTTTATCCCATTCCCTTTAAGATCATCTGGCTGTGGTTAGCGAGATAGGGGTACACTTATGTCGACGAGCGACGATAAAACTCGAAAAGGACACGATTCATTCATATGGTGAGTGGACGAAACAAGCCTGGTCAGTCTGTGCTACTGCATGGTGCCCTCCAAGCAGCTACGGGGTGGGGTGGTGGGGGAATGATTATCATAGACCTCCTACTGGAATGTGCCTTTTCAAAGAAAGCCTGGAGAAAAATTAAATGATTTTTGTTGAGGTTTGTCCTAAGCAGCTCAACAGCACAGGAGTCTGTGCTCTGCAGTCTGTTTCCTGGGATGCACACCCAAGACAATTATCGACAGTGCCTCGAGGACCATCAACTCGGTGAAAGATGCTCTTTGGTCTGATAAAAACCTGGTGGTCTTGAAGGGCAACAAGTTGATCCTGACAAAGTGTTGCAGACTGACACATTCCAAGGTGCAGGACTACGTGTTGAGGGAAACACTAAACCTTGGGGCAGCTGCAACCAAGGCACAGTAGGGAAAGACCACTCCCTGAGCTTTTTCTGCTTAAGTTAAATGGGGGTCTGTTCGGTTATCAGACCTTCCTGGTGTTCTAACCGCATGCACGTATAGGCTTGAACAAGTAAGGGATATCTTTGTTTGTTTAATATAGTCGAACTCCAGTGTTTGTTTCCTTGATATGTTGCAGTTTAATTTACAATTTAATGCAGTTACATGTCCTTCAGTTTGGATGAACACTGTACCAAATTGTTCCCAATTCTCTGGATTTCTCACTGCATCATAATGTGAATCAACCTTTAAGATTTTGTTTTAACTTTAAGAAGGCTAGATGCAGTGCCAGCAGGATAACATTAAGGCTCAAGAAAATGGATTCAATCAACCCAATTGGGTTAGGTTTAATAGCCAGATGGCTATGGGAGGAAGGATAGATTTGGAATGGCAGGGGAGGAGACGATTTTCAGGATGTGGCATGAAATCAGTTTTGGTGAGGGGGCTGGTAGGGAACCTTTGGTATGAAGAATCAAAAAGATGATGTGAGATAGTGATCAAATTCTAAAATGATTATTAAATTGTTGGGTTTGTGAAGGGGTTTGTGATGCAGCTGGAGGAGGTTCACTCAACAATCCAATATTTGATCAGCCGTGTGTGATGTGGCAGCAATGCTAGCTCAGTCTGGTGCTGTATCACCCACTGATGAGGTTGCAAATTGGAAGTAACTATTCAGTAAATACTGCTATCTTGATATTCCTTTCATATTTGGAAGACTGCATTTAATTTTTTTTTGCAGGTTGTAAATGTAGACATAGACTTTTATTTTTGCTGTTTTTGAGATTCTGGTTTTGTAACCAAGATGCCACCAGAGATGGTGACTTTGTATACTTTTCACTGTACTTGAGCACGTGACAAAGCACTCTAAATCTAAATCTGACAAAGGACCGCTCAGAACCAGTTGAGGTGAGACACTGCAGTACTTAAAACATCTGGTTCATATCTTTGAAATGCAGTAAATATTGATTTTCATTTTTTAATTCTGACAATACTGAATTTGGCAGCCAAGTGCTATAGCTGCCTTGTGAAGCCTCGTCTTCATGTTGAATCACTGTGGTAAAGGGGATAGGTGCGATCCAATAAGGGGTTGACTATTGTCACTAGCATGCTTGCAATGTACAATGATGAGCATGCAATGTCTTGAATACCTGGTTGCTTTTGGAAACAGCAACTTGATTTGCATAATATTAGGGGAAATTATTAGCATCAGGATGGATTTTAGATGAATGAAGAATATTGCACTAGATTGTCAATTGTGAGAACTATTTTCTCCATGGTGAATTGGTTCCAGCATGCTTCATCAGCTTAGTGGCAAAACTGGGTGTACTATTGGAATGCTAGTTAATGGGGAAGAGTTGGCCTATAGAGATGTTCAAATGTATTCAGAAGGAATGAGTTTGCAATTTCTGCTCCATGTAGCTAATTTGTTTCTGACTTCCCTGCTCTTGTAATAATTAATTTGAATGAAAGTTCATCTCGATAAGTTTTAGAAAACATGGATTTGTGGAGGACTAGTCTAAGAATTTAGTACATAAAGACATTAATGTGTATTCTTTACTTGGTTGAGGTACATGATGTGAAATATAGATCTCTAGATATATTGCATATTTACAAGACAAGGTCAGCCATCTCAGTGTTTATTGACTTGAGAATTGAACATGTATTTTTAATCCTATGTCATGGTTTATAATGGACAAATTGTGATTGAACCAATAAAATGGATTCTTCCAGCAACAATGATTAACAAGCATGTTCCACTTTTCTCTCAATGTCTTTGTCCTTTTATTTCTTTATGAAATCAAATCTTGAATATGAGAGCAGGTGTAGGCTCTGATATCCTTGAAGGAGAAAGTGAGGACAACAGATGCTGGAGGTCAGAGAAGTAAAGTGTGGCACTGGGAAAGCACAGCAGGTCAGGCAGCTTCCGAGGAGCAGGAGAGTTGACGTTTCGGGCATAATCCCATCATCAGGAATGTAGTGGGGGTGAACGGGGTTGAGAGATAAATAGAAGGGTAAGGGTGGGGCAGGGGAAAAGGTAACGGGGAAGGTGATAGATAGATGCAGGTGGGGGATGATGGTGATAGGTCAGAGAGGAGGGTGGAATGAATACGTGGGAAGGAAGATGGACAGATGGGTCAGTACAAGAGGAGGGCCCCGATTTGGAGGGTTGGATCTGGAATGAGGTGGGGGGAGGGGAGATGAGGAAACTGGTGAGATCGATCTTGCTGCAATGTGGTTGGAGGGTGCCAAGGAGGAAGATGAAGCGTTCTTCCTCCAGTCGCCAGTTAGCTAGAATTAGGCAGTGGAGAAGGCCCAGGACTTGCATGTCCTTGGTTGAGTGGGAAGGGGAGTTGAAGTCATCCATTATCTCTCAGCCCCCTTCATACCCGCCTCTCCCTGCTCCCCCCAACCCGCAGCCCCACTCCACACACACACATTCCTGATAAAGGGCATATGCCCGAAACGTCAACTCTCCTGCTCCTCAGATGCTGCCTGACCTGCTGTGCTTTTCCAGTACCATACGTTTTGACTCTGATATCCTTGAGCTTGCTCTGTCTTTCAATAGGATCATTACTGATCCGATCTCAAATTTCTACTGTCTACTCCTGGTGGATATCCTTTGGCATGCCCCTTATCAATGGAGAATCTAGCTACAGTATGGAAACAGGCCCTTAGGGCCATCAAGTTCACCTAACACTATGGGGCAATTTAGCATGGCAAATTCACCTGACGTGCACAGCTTTGGACTGTGGGAGGAAATCAGAGCACCCCGAGGAAACCCACGCAGACACGGGGAGAATGTGCAAGCCGGAATCGAACCTGGGACCCTGGTGCTGTGAGACAGCAGTGCTAACCACTGAGCCACCGTGGTCTCAAAGTAAATTCCACACTCGAGCATCTGAGACAAAAATCTCCACATCTCTGCCTTAAATGGGATCCATTCTTATTTCTAATTCTGTTTCTCACAGGGAGGATGTACTTTTCAGCAGCTGGATGTTACTATCTATGCTACTTAACTATGTGATCTGCCTGTATTGCTCGCAAAACAAATGTGGGTGACTTTTGACCAGATCAATAAAAGGCAAACTTTGTCCATGGTTACCACTGAACAACAAAGTCAAATTCCATTTAAATTGCAAAGCATTTCTGGCATTTTACTGAGGGTTCAGACTTCAAAGTTTACAGTTGAGTCTATTTTGACACGACATCTGCAAAAGCCTGGGTGTGGGGATCGGGATCACGCTGCATAATATCAGGAACTAGTGTGTGAATGTGTAATTATAAAGTTCCTCTGCCTAACAATCAAGTCTCATCTCAGCATAAGTATGTCAAAATCTGTATAGCTTGTTAAAAAGGCTGATTAAAAATTTACAGAATGTTCAAGAACCACAAACCGTGCAAAAAATAATAAGTGAATCGCCATATGCAGTCACTGTTGCTGTGCAATTGAAATCAATATTCTCCATAGTAATATCCTAAAGTTGAAAATCACACAATACCAGGTTATAATTCAACAGGTTTATTTGGAAGTACGAGCTTTCGGAGTGCTGCTCCTTCATCAGGAAACTATGGTGCAGGATCAGAAGACAGAATTTACAGCAAATTATTACAGTTTCAGTTGTATGACACTGTAATCTTTTGCTATAAATTCTGCATCATGAGGTGGAGAAGTCGATGTTTTGGACTTCTTCAGGACACCAGAGGGCAGTGTTGCTGCATAACGACACCAGAGAGCTCTTAGCACGATGAGCACGAGAGACCTCAGCCCTTCCATTAAAATCACTGGGAATACATCAAAGAGAAAGAATTGCTGCACCTTGGTTCCAATAAAGTGTAATTTGCATGTGCTCTGGTTACTAACATTGCATAAATGGGGAGAACACAGGATAAAACATTGTATGAATAACTTCTGGAATTCGAATGGGGCAAAGGGTTTGAAACTTCATTGAGTGATTATTAGATTAGGTTAGATTCCCTACAGTGTGGAAACAGGCCCTTCGGCCCAACAACTCCACACCGACCCTCCCGAGATACTCAGGAGATACATTAAGGAGGAAGCCAAGAAAATGGCAAAGTTTTCTTGAATAGTTTTGGAGAAAGTTCCTAAAAGAGCAACAACTCCAGCTTGAATCAAACATGGGCCAGTACTACAGATTTTCTGAAAATTTATACAATCCATTCTGTTAAATTTCTTTTGTCCATTGTTTAAACCTCCCAGAATGAACACATTGGTACCCTTAATGAAGTAGCAGGCATAGAATTTCCACAACTTCAATTACAATGTGAAGGATTATAACGATGAAGCAGCAAAGTAATTTATGGGCAGCACAAAAATGACCAAAGAAAAACCACAACAGAAATGAGGTCATTAAGGGATACAGCAATAACAACAACAATTTACATTTGTAGTGTACCTTTAGCACAGCAGAAGGTCCAAAAGTGTTTCATATGGGCATTGTGAAACAAAATTTGATACTGAACAACAGAAGTAGATATCAGGTCAGTTGCTTAAAATCTTAGTCAAAGTGTGGTTTAAGGAGCATTTTTTAAAAATATATTTTTATTGAAAAAAATAGATTTTTTAATATTACAAACACAAAACAATACAATTCAAAACAGTACAAAAAAACAACCCAAGTAAAATAAAATCCCCAACCTACCCTCACGTACAAATGTATAAACATATACACAAAAACAGAATTAAAGAACTATTTTAACTAAATAAATAAATAACCAACAACAAACTAATAAATAGTAATAACTCAGCCCAGCCAAATAACTCATATGTTCACAGTTCCTCCCCCCTGGATATTGGACGCTCAAAACACAATTGTTATGGCTATATTAAAACCCTTGTTAGTGTGGCAGATAAATCTGTGTCAAGGTATTCCAAAAAGGGCTGCCATGTCTTGTAAAAATTTCTCAGTTTTGTGTGAGAAAACCAAGGGGAATATGCTCCATAACAACCTTCCACCAACCCGACTTCCGGGGGGGCAGCAGAGTTTCAGATATCCAAACCTAGCAAGATATTCTTTTTTGCATAGAATGTCAGAATATTGAAAGGTTTTTTCCTTTGCGCACCTGCAGAAAATAGTGGGCAGGCCCAAAAGAAGAGAGATAGGGTCCTTCTCCACCCTTACACCCAAAATCCTCTCGATTATACCTGCCACAGCACTCCAATATGTTTGAAGCCTATCACAAGACCAAAGACAATGGGTAAGAGTGCCTGTGCAGACCTTGTACTTGGGACATGCTGAAGATATCCCTGATTTAAATTTTGACAAACGGTCCAGAGCCAAGTGGACCCTGTGGAGAATCTTCAACTGTAAAGCATGGGTCCTATTGCAAAATGATATCTTCCTTGCATTCATCCAAATATCCTCCCAAGCCTCTGAGGAGACTTCAACACCCAGCTCTCTTGCCCACATCCTGCAGAGTCTATCAAACTCACCTGAGGGAGCACCCCCCCAATTGATGATATAAAGTACTGACAGAAAGTGTACTCAGCACTAAGCACTCCCCTCTTTGTATTTGCATGGATCAGTCATAAGTGTGGTCTTTTTTGAATAAAATCCCTAACTTGAAAAAAACGAAAGGGGTATCTATTAGATAACTCGTACTGCTGTACTAACTGATTGAAGGACATAATTACGTTTCCCTCAAATAAATCACCCATGCAAAACACCCCCCCAGCTGCCTAACATTTAAATCCTGATTAATCATCACCGGTTGAAAACCCGGCATACCCACTAAAGGTGTAAACAAAGATGTTTTGCCAATATTGCCTCCCCTCTGCTGAATTGCCCTCCATGCTTTAACAGTATTGATGACTATTGGGTTATGGCAATATTCCCTAACTGTCCTCATTTTGTCCAAAAACAGCAAACTGGTAAGGGGGCACCTTGCCTGGGAGATTTCGATATCTAGCCATATTGAAAGAGGGTCCCCACAAACCCAATCACACACGTAGGACAAAAGCGAGCTTAATTGGTAATTTTTCATGTCTGGAAGGTTCACTTCCCCCTCATCTGTGACGCAGTTGCAGTTTGGCTAATTTAATGAGGGGCCGCTTTGATGCCAAATAAAGGAGTTGAATCAGCCGTTCAGCCTCCTGAATATTTGCATATTGAAAGTCAGGGGGAGCATCCGTGTAGGGTGCAGCAAATGAGGGAGAATATTCATCTTAATAAGTACTATCTGACCCAACCACGAGACTGGAAGTGCCTCCTATCTTTGAAGATCTTGTTTAATTTTTCCAAATAATTGTTCAAAATTGGCTTTGAACAACCGATCCAGAACTGGAGTAATGAGGGGTAAACGTAGGGGAATGGGTCTGGGTGGGTTGCGGATCGGTGTGGACTTGCTGGGCCGAAGGGCCTGTTTCCACACTGTAAGTAGTCTAATCTAATTTAATATGCCCAAAATCCCTCCTGTGGCCACCTAAATGGGAATCTATAGCCGCCCTCAAGAGCCAGCTCCTTCATAAGACCACCCATAGGCATAGCCTCTGATTTAGCAAAATTAATCTTGTATCCCGAAAAAGCGCCAAAAGCACGAATACATTGTATCAGGCAAGGCACTGAATCTGCTGGATTTGTCACAAGTATTAGGACATCGTCTGCATACAATAAATCTTATGTAATTTTGACCCCACTTCTGGAGTTGATATATTGGGATCCCCACGAATGGCGACCGCCAATGGTTCAATCACCAACGTAAAAAGCAATGGTGAAAGGGGACAGCCCTGCCGGCTGCCCCTAAAAATATTAAAATTGCTTGGTCATTCTCTGTTGGTGATGATCGCTGCAAGAAGGCCACCGTAGAGAACTTTTACCCATCTTATAAAAACTTCCCCCAAACCAAACCGCTCCAGAGTGTAGAAAAGATACGACCACTCAACTCGGTCAAATGCCTTATCTACATCTAGAGAAATCACCAATTCCTGTATTGACTGCTGTTGGCGTGCTTGAATTACATTACGCAGCCTCCTAACATTATTGGAAGATCTGCGACCCTTTATAAAGCCCATCTGATCCTCTTTAATAATAGAAGGTAACGCAGTCTCCAGCCTTAATGCGAGTCTTAAAGAGGATTTTAAAGTGCATTTAAAAGCAAGATGGGCCTGTACGAAGCACAGCCTTCCGGGTCTTTCCCTTTTTTAAGGATAAGTGAAATATTGGCCTCTCTCAGAGCTGGTGGGAGACAATCATGACTGTATGAGTCATTAAACATATTGAGCATCGGGATTGACAGTATACTTATAAATTCCTTATAGTATTCACTGGGAAGTCCATCAGGACCAGGCGCCTTTCCACTCTGAAGCTGTCTCACAGCTTCCTGCACTTCTTGCTCTAATAACAGGGCATTGAGAAAGGACTGTTGTTTGGGGGTCACACCTGGGAGCTTCAGATCCCTAAAAAAAAGGATTCCATTTTGGCCTGCCCCTCCTCACAACCCTCAGACTGATATAACTTAGAGTAAAATCTCTGGAAAGTCACATTAATCTTTTTAGAATCGCATGTTAGGTTCCCAGACCCCTCCCGAATTGCTGTAATGACTTGTAGAGCACTCCTCCTTCTGGCAAGTAATGCTAAGTATTTGCCTGGCTTGTCATCATGCTCATATAACCTTTGCTTTGCAAAAGCCAGCTCCTTCTTTGCCGTCTGCGTGGATACGGAATTTAATGCAGACCGCAGCGCCATCATCCTTTGTAGTTGGACCAACGAGGGTCTGTTAAAGTAGGCCTTCTTGGTTGCCTTCAACCGTGCTTCTGCCGCTTCCTACTGGCAGAATATGAAATAACTAACACCGTCGCATAGGCTTTGGCAGTTTCCCAGAGGACAGATGAGCTACCAACCGAGCCTATGTTGATGTCTAGGAACGCCCGAAATTCCCTAGAGAAATACTCCACAAAATTATTATCCTTGAGGATAAAGGGATCCATTCACTAGTACCTCGAACCGACTATAACGTCCTTAATCTTAACCATAAGGTACATTGGAGCATGATCAGAGATGGTAATATTACCAATCGTACAAGATGCTACCAAATCCAGAGTTACCGCAGGGGTCAGAAAAAAAATTCAATCCTGGTGTGACATCTGTGCAGATTGGAGAAAAACATAAAATTCCTACTTGTAGGGTGGAGACACCTCCAGATGTCCACCAACTCTAATTCCCCACACAGACCCACAAACTATTTAGTTTGTATTGAGGGACCTTTGGGCAACCTGTCTACTGTGGAATCCATGAGATAGTTAAAATCTCCCCTATAATGATGTGCCGGGACTCAAAGCTTATCAGTTTAAAAAAAGCATCTACCAAATATTTAAGGGGATGAGCTGGGGGACAATAAACACTTAAGACACCATATTCTTCCCCATTTATCAAGGCTTTAAGAATTACAAACCTCCCATATGTGTCTTTAACACACTCCAACAACTTAAATGGGAGATTCTTCCTAACCAATCTAGCCACTCCCTTACTTCTGGTATTAAATGATGAAAAATAAACTCAGTCAAAACCATTCTGCTGTATTTTCAAATGCTCCTTGTCATCCAAATATGTCTCCTGTAATAAAACAGTATCTACATTCTCCTTTCCAAGACTCAAGAGTACCTTCTTCCTCTTAATTGGTGAGTGACTTCCCTTGATATTCCAGGTACACCATTTAATCAGATCATTAGCGATAATCTTCTGCAATAATATTTAAATTCCAGAGGAGGAACCCGAACCACAAATCGCTGAGCCTTAGTGTCACATGATCCACCAAATATAAAAACTACATAAACTAAAACCACTACATTTAACAAACCTGCAAAACGATTGAGAATAAATAAACATCAAAATAAAACCCAACATATAAAGTGCCAACAGCGGTGAGTAGGGGAAATTACCCCCTACCCAGAGGGGGCAACCACCCATCCCAAACTGCCCATAAGTAGGCATCTAACCATCACAACCACCTTCACTTCTCCCAGCTAGAGCCGCACTGCAAACACAATCAGAAAAGAATAAACACCCCATCGAATACCAATATAAATAAAAAACATTTTTCTTTAAAAACGGGAATAAATACTCCACCCATCCTTTGGTATATCCTAACTTAGAAATTGAAAATGTACATCTCAACCGCCGCCAAACATAGTTTAAACCAAATTATCATCAATAGAGGGGAAAAGAAAATAAAGCTCCAACCGGACTTCCTCCATTTCTTTTACAGAATAATAACCACATACCCAAACAACACTATTTATACATACTAACATTGTTCAAATTAGGTTAGTTTGTCCACAAAGTCTCTTGCCTTCTCCGACATGTCAAAGAGATGTATGGATCCACGTAAGGTTTACCGTAGCACCGCCGAATACCTCAGGGAGTACTGAATCCCAAGCTCCCTCAGTCTTCACTTGACACCGTTGTAAGATTTTAGTTTCTGGATCACCACCGCTGAGAAGTCCTGAAAGAACATGAACTTAGAGCCCTCGTAAATTAGGACCTTCAGATCCTTCCCCTGGACTCCAAAAGCCTCCATGACCCCCTCCTTATCCTGGTAATGATGGAACCGCACCAGGAGAGGACGAGGACGAGGACGTTGACCCAGAACCGATCTCTGCGCAGTGACCCAATGAGCCCTCTCTATCTTCAATCCTCCCATGCCAGCCTCCACATCAAGGAATTTCAGCAGCCAGTCCTCAACAAATTCCGCAAGCCACTCACCTTCCTTACCCTCAGGCAGATGATCCAAATGTTTTTTTCTCCTGCCCCTGTTCTGAAGATCATCCACTTGGCCACACAAATTGCAGACGTGTGTCCCCAGGGCTTGGATCCTATTCTTGGATGAACTGGCATCAGCTTCCACCACTGTGACCCTGTGCTTACCCTCATCTGTCCACTTCTCCAGGTCTCCCAGCTGCTGCTCATGTTTCTGCAGCATGAGAGAGACTGGAGCCAGCTTCTCTTCAAACCTGTTTCCCCAGCATCTCACGAGATTTCGAGAGCTGGTTCACCAGGGCCTGGAGAGTAATCGTCTCTAAGGCTGCTGCAGGCTGAGCTGCAGACCCAGCCTCGGATGCTGCTCCTCCCTTTTTGCAGATGGGCCACACCTGCACCATATACAGTAACAAAGAGAGTGCCTCACATCTAATCACCAGATTTTAGGCATCTCTGGACAGCTGAAAACACAGGTAAGTTAATTTTTAGAGGTTTCTTGGGACTCCACGATCTTTCCAGAGTCCCAAGATATCGCGATGACCTGGTTTGGGTAAGTTAAAGATCATTCTGCTTGCGCTGTGATGCGGAGCTCTGCAGTGCGAACTTCTCAGATTGCCGCCATCTTGGATATTCCTTCAGGAGCATTTCAAACCATGACAGACAAAGAGTGAGAAAGAGAGAGTGTCTGAGGGAGAGAGAAGTGGAGAGGTTGTCTGAAGGAATTCAGATTTGAGGGCCAGGGCAGAGTGACAGAAGTGTCATGCTGCTCAGAGATATGATTGCCTACATGCAGGACAGGGGAATGGATGCCTACGACATCAGTCTCGACCAGAAGGCCTCTGACAGGATATTACACCAGTACATGTGGGACATGCTCTCCAAATTGGGCTTTGGGGAATTCGCATTTGGATTCGAGAGGGGCACCAGCATCGTTAGTGCAGTCTCAATCACTGGCTAGAATCAGACAGCTTCCTGATCTGACCTGGAGTCAAGCAGGGCTGCCATTCTCTCCTGCCTTGCTTGTGTGTTGTACAGAGTCCTTTGCTAAGCCCATCAGGAAGAAGGCAAGCCTGAAAGTGGTGAGTATTCCAGGCTATGGAAGCCTGCAAGTCAAAGTGGCCCTGTACATGGATGACATCACCATTTCTGCTCGGATCCACTATCAATGGGCAAACTCTTGAGCATGTGACCTGTTCAAACCGGACTCGAGAGCCAAGGTAAATCGAGGAGAGTTATTCCATGTTCTTTGGGAACTAGATCAATCAATCCTGACAGACTACCTGAGGGTGTAGGGAATATAGTTTGGAGGGGCTGTGGTGTGTGCAAAACCTTGGGAGGCGCACATCATGAAGGTGAGGTAGAAACTGGTCTTTTGGGAACTTCGCTCAGTTTCCATTGTGGGTAAAAATCTGGTGGTTAGATGTGAGGCATTCTCTTTATTACTGTATATGGCGCAGGTGTGGCCCATCTGCAAAACTATGCCACTGCAATCACTTGAGCCATGTTCTATTTCATCTGGAGATTTATGATGGACTGTTTCCACAGGATACAGTGTGCAAACCTCTGGATAAGATAGGGGAAGAATGTACCCAATATCACCCCCATCCTGATGGCCATCTTTGTGTGGCTGCATGAAGTTGTGCATAGACTTGGTAAGTAAACACCAGTGTCACTATAGTGTGGAAACAGGCCATTTGGCCCAACAAGTCTACACTGACCTTCCAAAGAGTAACCCATCCAGACCCATTCCCCTGCCCTATTACATCATATTTACCCCGATGAATGCACCTAACTTACAAATCCCTGAACACTATGTATCTTAATCTAAGATCAGTTTAAGATAAACGCTTGGGCCAAAGGTGTTCTATATTCTACTATGGGCAACTTAGCACGTCCAATTCACCTAACTTGCACTTCTTTGGATTGTGGGGAAAAAAACGGAACAGCAGGAGGAAACCCATGCAGACACAGGGAGAATGTCTGTGTGGAGTTTGCACAGTCACCTAGGGCGAGAATCAAACCTGGGTCCATGATACTGTGAGGCAGCAGTGCTAACCACTGAGCCACCGTGCTGCCTAGTGTCACTACATACTGAGGTACTACCTGTCCTTTTGTTGTGAAGGATGGGACTGGCCTCTTTGCTGCAGAACACTCAAAGTGGTTGGACCGTTCCGAATCACCTCTCCTTCATGGAGAAACGTACAAAGAAAAACACCTTTGACCACAAGTCCATCAGGAAGTGGACGGCACATAATTTTACTGAGACCCTGAGGGAAAAGGAGAGTGTGGTTCCTGTCATATGGTTCCCTGACAGCCATGACTATTCCACGTAGTGGAGACCTGCAAGTCAAAGTTTTCACCATATGCTGTTGTACACAACCAAACTGCAACTTGGGACTCCTCTGAAAAAGCACAGGAGACTGATAATTCTCAGCTGTAAACTGTTATGCACTGACATTTCTTTTGAGCCAAGTCAATGTTTAGAATGCAAACATTAAAACAAGCTTTCAATCAGCTCTCAGAAGGAGAAATTCAAATGTCTAAGTTTTTGTGTTTATCCACTAGAGTTCAGAAGGATAAGATGCAACTTGATTGAACAATATTAAACTCTGAGGGGCTTAGCAGGCTGGATGGTGGGAGGATGTTTCCTTCCTGGGACAATCTCAGAGTCTTCCATTGAACACCGAAATGAGATGTGATTTTTTTTCTGAGGGTCATGAGTCTTTGCATCGCTGTGACTCAAAACATACTGGAAGGAGGTCTGAATATTTTGAAGGCAGAGATAATTAGATTTTTCATAAGCAAAGGGGTGAAAGCTTATTGGGATTAAGTGGGAATGTGCCATTGAGCTTACGGTAAAATCACCATGGTCTTACAAAATGGCACAACAGGTTTGTTGCTGAATGACCTATCCCTGTTCCTAACCTGCAAGTATGTTTGTCAGTAAGGAGTCAGAAATCCAATCACAAGCAGAGTAAAATATGATTTGGAGATGCCGGTGTTGGACTGTAAAACATGAATTCTACATGATGTTTAAATTCACCTTCTCTCTCTGATGTGTTTTTCAGTAATTCTCTTTTTACTCCAAACAAACAATATACACTGCATGTCAGATCAACAAAAGACAAACTTTGTCCATGGTTACCACTGTACAATAAAGTCAAACTCCATTTAAATTGGAAAGCATTTCTGGCATTTTAGTAAGGGTTTAAACCTCAAGTTTGCAGTTGCATCTGTTTTCACAGATGTAGAGATCTGGGTGTAGAGATCTGAACCACGCTGCATAATATCAGGAATTGTTGTGTGAATGTGAGATTGTGAAGGTCACCTACACAACAACCATGTGCCGCCTCTACCAAAGTAGAGTTCAGGTTAAAGAATCATTAACAATTTAGACAATGTTTAAGGGAAGCAGCTTACCAAAATGGTTCAAAAATAACGAGTGAATCGCACACCCAGTCACTGTTGCTGTGCAATTGAAAGCAATGTTGTCCATGGCAACAATCAAGACATATCATAAAACTGAGCAGGGATCAGATGTCAGACCTGAAAGTTTCAGCTTCACTCTCACCTTGAACTTGCTGGAGCGATAGGTTTCCAGTTGCCAATAGAACACTAAAGAGCAGCGCTGCTGCATAACACTACCAGAGAGCTCTTAGCACAGTGAGTCCCTGAATACAGACAACTGGGAGAAAGTGAGGACTGAAGATGCTGGAGATCAGAGTCGAACGTGTGGTGCTGGAAAAGCACAGCTGGTCATGTGGCACCCAACAAGCGGGAAAATTGACGTTTCGAGCATAAGTGCTTCATCAGCAATGAGGGGGTGACCCAAGGGGGTGAGAGATAAATGGGAGGGGGGTGGGGTGGCACTGGGGGTGGGTGGGGGAGAAGGTAGCTGAGAATGCGATAGGTAAATGATGTTAGGGGTGAAGGTGATAGGTTGGAGAGGAGGGTGGTGCAGATAGATGGGAAGGAAGATGGACATGTAGGACAGGTCAAGAGCGCAGTGCCGAATTGTAAGGTTGGGGGTGGAGAAATGAGGAAACTGGTGAAATCCACATTGATTCCGTGTGGTTAGAGGGTCTCAAGGTGGAAGTTGAGGCATTCTTCTTCCAGGCTTTGGGTGGTAAGGGTTTGGTGGTGGAGGCGGCCCAGGACCTGCATGTCTTGGCAGAGTGGGAGGGGGAGTTAAAGTGCTCCGTCACGGGCGGTGGGGTTGTTTTGTACATGTAGGCATCCGGTCTCCCCAATGTACAGGAGATAATATCAAGAGCAACGGGTATAGTAGATGACGTGTGGGGAGGTGAGGAACAGGTAAACCTCTGTTGGATGTGGAAGGCCCCTTTGGGGCCTTGGACGGAGGTAAGGGTGGAGGTGTGGGCGCAGTTTTTGCAATTCCTACAGGGGCAAGGGGAAGGTGCCAAGAGGGTAGGGTGGGTTGGTGGGGGGTGTGGACCGAACAAGGGAATCGCGGAGGGAATGGTCTTTACAGAACGCAGATAGGGGTGTGGAGGGAAATATACCCCTGGTGGTGGTCCCTGAATACAGGCCTCAGCCCTTCATTTTAAAATCATTTGGCGCACAAAAAGAAAGAAATGCTGCAACTTGGTTCCAATAAAATGTGATTTGCATGTGCACTGGTTACTGACATTGCATAAATGGGGGAGAACACAGGTCAAAACATTGTATGAATAACGGCTGGAATTCGAATCAGACAAAGGGTTTGAAGCTTCATTGAGTGATATACTCAGAGATACATTGAGGAGGAAGCCAGAAAAATGACAAGGTTTGAAGTAGTTTTGGAGGAGCATCCTAGAAGAGCAACAACTCCAACTTGGATCAAATATGGGCCAGTGCTGTAGGTTGTGTGTAAATTTATACAATCCATTCTGTTAAATTCCTTTTGTCCACTCTTTAAACCTCCCAGAGTGAATATATTAATACCCTCAATTAACTAGCAGACATATAATTTCCAATACCAAGTAAATTACAATGTCAAGGATAATAGCAATGAAACAGCAAAGTAGTTTATGGTTAGGCACATAAACAGCAAAAGAGAAATCAGAACATCAGGAATGAGGTCACTAAGGGATACAGCAATAACAACAACTTACATTTATAGTGCACCTTTAACACAGCAGAATGTCACAAAGTGTTTCATAAAGGCATTGTCAAGGAAAGATTGCCACTGATCCAGAGGAGACATCAGGTCATGTGATTAAAATCTTGGTCAACCAGGGAGGTTTAAGGAGTGTTGTAAAAAATGACAAAGAGAGAGAGAGAGACACACACGGAGGGAGAGGGCAGTGCAGACGCTTTCTGAAGGAATTCAGATTGGAGGAATTCAGAATGACAAAACGTGCAGCAATTAAAATCATGGTTGAGAAGCCACCCGAGGGAAAAGACTTTGTCTGTTTATCCTATCCATACCCATCATGGTTTCATAAACCTCTAAGGTCACCCCTCAGCCTCCTACGCTCCATGGAAAACAGCCTCAACTTGTTCAGCCTCCCCAATAGCTCAAATCCTCCAACCCAGGCAACATCCTTGTAAATGTTTTCGGAGCCCTTTCAAGTTTCACAACATCTTTCCGATAGAAAGGAGACCAGAATTGCATGCAATATTCCAACAGTAGCCAAACCAATGTCCTGTACAGCCGCAACATGTGACTCTACTTTCAAGGAGCCATGAACCTGCACTCCAAGGTCTCTCTGCTCAGCAACACTCCCTAGGACCTTACCATTAAGTGTATAAGTCCTGCTAAGATTTGCTTTCCCAAAATGCAGCACCTTACATTTATCTGAATTAAACCCCATCTGCCACTTCTCAGCCCAATGGCCCATCTGATCAAGACCCTGCTGTAATTGGAGGTAACCTTTGCTGTCCATTACATCTCCAATTTTGGTGTCATCGGCAAACTTACTAACCGCCCCTTCTATGTTCACATCCAAATCATTTATACAAATTACAAAAAGTAGTGGACCCAGCACCGATCCTTGTGGCACTCCACTGGTCACAGGCCTCCAATCTGAAAAACAACCCTCCACCACCATCCTCCTTCTTCTACCTTTGAACCAGTTCTGTATCCAAATGGCTAGTTCTCCCTGTATTCCGTGAGATCTAACCTTGCTAACCAGTCTCCCATGGGGAACTTTGTCAAACGCCATACTGAGTCCATATAGATCACAGGAGTCCAGAACTAGAGGGCATAGGTTTAGGGTGAGAGGGGAAAGATATAAAAGAGACCTAAGGGGCAACTTTTTCACACAGAGGGTGGTACGTGTATGGAAAAAGCTGCCAGAGAAAATGGTGGAGTCTAGTACAATTGCAACATTTAAAAAGCATTTGGATGGATATATGAATAGGAAGGGTTTGGAGAGATATGGGCCGGACGCTGGCAGGTGGGACTAGATTGGGTTGGGACACCTGGTTGGCATGGATGGGTTGGACCGAAGGGTCTGTTTCCATGCTGTACATCTCTATGACTCTATGTCAAAAGTAAAAAACGAAATTTTGATGTTTTGTAGGACAGGGGGAGGGGGTGGCGAGGGGAGCAATTAAAGGCAAGTCTACGGAGGCATTTGAGAATTGTTATTTTACCAGACTGGAAGGCACTTTAGACCAACAAGTTTACGGGTGACGCATGAACAGAACATGACACAAGTTAAAACACGGGCAGCAAAGTTTTGGATGAATACAAATTGATGTCGAGTGAAAGGTGGGAGACCTGTCAGGCATCCACTGGAATCACTAAACCTAGAATGGCTGAGAGTTTCAGCAGCAGAGGAGTTCAGACAGGACTGGCATCAAGTGATGGCTGCTGGGATTTTCTTAGAAGAGAGATTGAGTAGGTTAGGCTTGTATTTATTAGAGATTAGAGGAATGAGAGGAGACCTTATCGAAACATAACATTCTTTGGTAGCTTTGCTGACCTCTGATAGACCTGCAGCTCATTTCTTAGAGGACAGGATGTCTACTTCAATGGTCCTTGGGAAGGTCTGTCGCTGTGCAATTAACAGCCAGCATTAAAAGCAGCTGGTCTTTTTGCCAAATAAACTTTGGCTGGTTCTCCAGCCACTGGGTGAGAGTTCCCATCAGCTACACTGAATGATCCTAGTGTGTCAGTTATTGATGCCACCACTGACACCACCCTGGATCATTGCACTTAACATTTTAAAAAGTTCTCTTTAACCCACTTTCCATCATGTCAGTTGTTAGCTCGATAAATTACATCCCAGGCTTTCATGGATAGCTTGTGGCTTCACTTGGCCCTTGCTCTTGCTGATACCCCAATTTGCATGATTTATCAGGGTTTAATGTTTAATATAGGGTAAATGTCTTAATATTAGACACTTCTGGTGACTTGCTTAGAAACATTTTGATACGTTTCAATGCAACCTTCTTTGTTAATCTAAAATGATTGCAATCTATGTCATTTAAATGGGTTAATATTAACCTTAAATAATCATTGAAAGGATTCCATAGGAATGTGCTGAGACTAACTGCACAAATGTTCAGAGCTTAATCATACAATATTTATTGTGACTGTCCTTCTAACTGATAAATAAAAAAATCCATCTTAACATTACTATATTTCCATTCATTTTTCGTAGATTGGACCCAGTGATGTTCAACACTTTGACCCAGAATTTACATAACAACCAGTTTCAACCTTCCACACATTGTGCACCTTACATCATGAGAGCTGTCCTCTCAGAATCTCCTTTGTTGAAGAGCTTCTCTGTAGGAGTAAGTATCTTCCTATTGCAAACTTCAGGATCCATTGATGAATGCCGTCAAATCTGCTCTTCAAAGTTTGATAACGTATAAACTTTATGCACACTCGATCTTCCCTTTCAGTTGGGCAACATCTACGCAAGGGGGCTTTGTAGATAACTGTCAATCTGAAATATGTCAAGGCTAAGGGGTGCATTCTTCAGAGTTGCTCAGAGCAGATGACCTCTGGGAGAAAGTGAGAACTGCAGATGCTGGAGATCAGAGCTGAAAGAGTGTTGCTGGAAAAGCACAGCAGGTCAGGCAGCAAGGGCATAAGCCCTTCTTCAGGAATGGCCTGATGCCCGAAACGTCGATTCTCCTGCTCCTTTGATGCTGCCTGACCTGCTGCACTTTTCGAGCAACACTTTTTTCAGCAGATGACCTCTGTCCAAGCAGTGAAACATACTAAACATTCCATTAACAAAGCTTTATCATCCTGTAATGGCGATACGTTTTTCTTTGGAGGAAGGAACAGTTTGGAGAAAACCTGTCCCTACTTCTCAGATGGTTTGTTTGCAAAACTCATTTGCCAAAAGAGTTAAGGAAAATGGTATTTCTCCACAGTGAATTCAATCCACAAGATTACCATCAACTGACAGGAAAATGTCTTACATTCCACACAAGAACTGGCAAATTTTCAGTCGAGTGTTTCACTAAAGTAATTAATGACAATACAGTCAGGACTATTTGCAACAAGAAAAGTATACCAGCAGATCCAAGACTTTGCAAGTCCTTTATTTTCACAAGAATGCATGATACCACTTTAGACAGACGTTAGGTGACATTGAAGATATGACTGAAGACTTTGTTTGATGTTTTAGAAAGATCAATTGTATTGAACAGCAGACATAGAAGATGCTGCTCAGGCCCTAAAGTTATTGAACTCTATATTGATTCCTGAAGGCTGCAAGGGATCTCTTTCTCCAACATCCATACGTTAGCTCTTGTCATCACATGGGCTGCTATCACAACGAAAGTATAGTCAACTGCAAATGGCCCTGATTTACAGCTATTAATTCTGCCAGGCTGACCATTCCAATTGGTTTGTCTGCCCAGCTGCTGTTCTCTCCCCTGGGATTCATCTCCACCTTTTGTTTACTCTTGCCCTCTCTTGCCACCCTGTCATCAGTGTAATTACCAACATTTGCCCAGCTACAATCAGTTCTGAATGGCCACTGCACCCAAAACATTTACTCAGCTTGCTCTCCACAGATGCTGCCAGATCTGCTGAATTTTGACAGCAATTTGTGATTTTATTTCTGATTTCCAGCGTCTGCAGTTGTTTTGATTTCGATGTTATTCTTTGATCGATGTTTTGCTCGATGTTATTCTTTGATCCATTGAAGACTATAGTTAGTTTTTCTGCACCAAATTTAATCCAGTTACTTTTGCTTCAGTTTAGAGGATACTCTGTACCAAATTGTTCCCAATTCTCTAAATTTCTCATTACATCATAATGTGAATCAAGTTTTGATTCAACTCCAAGAATAGATAAAGGACCAGCAAGACAACACCAAGTCGAAAGAAAATGGATTCAATAAATCCAAACTGGGCTATGTTTTAATGGCCAAATGGAAATTGGAGGAAGGAGAGATTTTGAAAGGCAAGGGAGAAGTTGGTTTTCGAGTTCTTCAATTTGTGTGGCTCTAGGAGTGGCAAGAAATTAGTTCTGGAGAGGTGGCTGGTGGAGAATATTTGGAATGAAGAATCATAAGGATGACAGGGGATAGCAAACAACTTTGAAATTGCTTGAACAGTGGGGTGTGAAAGGGGTTGTGGTGCAATGGGAAGAGGTTCATGTGATAGTCCTTGTGGGATGTGGCAGAATTACTAACACAATCTGCTGGCATATCACTGACTTATGAGACTGCAGTTAGGAGTTTAGACTATTCAGTCACTAAAAAGACTCAAATAACAGTTATCTTGCTATTTCTATCATATTTAGAAGATTATATTTAACTTCTCCTTATTTTAATATGTTTAAACAAAAGGATTCCTTGGGCACATTTAAGATGAGATGAGCAATATTTAAAATGTTATGGTACATATCTTAGAAACTTAGTGAATATCTGTTTTTATAATCCTGACAGCACTGAATTTGACAGCCATGTGCTGTAGTTGCCTTATGAAGCCTAGTTTTCAGTTGTACCACTGTGGTAAAGAGAATAGCTGTGACCTGATGATGCATTGACTCAGTATTGTTACCAATGTTCTTACAATGTATAATGATAAGCACGTAATTTCTTGAACACCCAATTACTTTTGGAAAGTGCAACGTGGCTTGTATAACATTAGGCTAAAGCATTAGTATGGGGATCAATTTGAAAGGAATTAAGAATACTGCACTAGAGATTGTAAGAATAATTCTTCCCCTGGTGGATTGGTTCCAGCATGCCTGATCAGTTCAATGACAAAACTGGATCTAGTATTGAAATGCCAATTAATGAGGAAGAGTTGGTGTATTTGACAACATTAGATACTTATTCAGAAAGAACGAGTTGACACGTTTTGCTCCAAGCAGCTACTGCTCTTGTGACCCCCATGCTCTCCAAATGGTAATCTGAATGAAAGTACATCTCGATTAGATTTTGTGCATATGGGTTTGTGGAGAACTGGCTAAAGAATTTAATATCAAGACGTCAACATGTAGCCCTTGAGTTGGTTGATGTACATAGGTGAAATATAGATCTCTAGATATAAACTGCATATTTATAAGAGGAGTTTAGCCATCCAGTGTTTATAGATTTAGGATAAGAAATATGTGACAGTTCACCTATTATTCTTCAGGACAGCAATGAATATAGACTCAACTTTTTCTAAAGTTCTCATTCCAGGATTGGACATATGAACTTCTCCAAATTGCTTCTTATATAAATATATTTCATTCTGTCACTAAGGAAGCCACAATAGGAATACCCAATTGGCCATTATGTCTAAATTTGGCTAATACAGGAATATGGAGCAAGTGTCCCTAATCTATCCCTGAATGCTTGAATTATTTCCAGGGCTAGAGCTTGGCTTTAATGATTGGTGAAATTAGCTGAGGCTCTTTTCATCAGTATCCAGCCTCTGGGTTCTTCAGTTAGGGAGGGTTGGTAAGAGAGGACATCCATTCTGGTGAGGGGAGAATTGCTAACTGAAGAAACACAGCATTATTGGGGTTAAGGAGCAAGCGCCTCACGTTGCAAGACAGGTGATGGCTGAACAATGCCCAGTGCCAAGACACCGCCTCTCCCAAGACACAGCACTTTACAGGATGACACACCTTGCAGCTCCACAACACCTTCTCTCCTGGTACCTCACATCTGCATTCCAGCAACAATGCCCTTGACCTACTACCTTCTTGTACCCGTATCTCGCTGTCCCAGTCCTCAAATTTGTTCCACTCTCTTTAGACAAGTCCTCACAAATACTTACACTCGGGGAAAGCAAGCTCACAATTTGATGAGAAACAGAAACTGAAGGATGGGATAGCCTCCAGTGACAGGCAACTGCTCAGACATTGCTGATGTACCTTCAATGAAATAGAATTCTCTCTCTTTTGGCTTTTGCCCAAAACATCGATTTTACTGCTCTTCGGATGCTGCCTGAACTGCTGTGCTCTTCCAGCATCACTAATCCAGAATTCTCTCTCCATCTAGCTGCAAATGTCAACAATGAATGGCCATGATAGCCTGAACTTGTTGAAGGATTGGTGCTCAGAAACACTTAGAAAGCTAAAGGTTTTTCTGTCAACCACCTTTTTAGGCACAATGTAACACTTTAAAAAATGTATTCACAGGTGGACGGCATCGCTGACTAGTACACCATGTATTGCCCATCCGTAATTGCCCAGAGCAACCACACTGTTCTGGGTCTGGAGTCACACCGAGGCCAGACAAGGAAAGCAGGGCAGTTTACTTCTCTAAATGACATTCGTGAACCAGATGGTTTTTTCCTGAGAATGAACAATTATATCATGGTTATCACTTGGCTCTTAATTCCAGACTTTTATGGAATTCATATTCCACCACCTGCCAGTACATAAAGCATGCAGAAAGGACCAAACATTTGATCGGATTTTGGCCCCAAAATCAGATTGAACTTATGAGCATATGACACCTCTCCCTGTCTACTACGGACCAACTATTTGAAAGGGGCTACAATGAGGGATAACAACCTGTCCTAATTTAAAAGAGAAAGGGAAATCTATGAAATTCTCTGAATCAGAAGGTAAAGGTAGTGCAGAGATGAACTTTTGCCCACATGACAGTGCTATACTCAGAGCTTCATGCTCCTACCCTGCATGTAGGCGATCAGAGATATGATTGCTTACATGCAGGGCAAAGGCATGGACGCTTGCCTCATCAGCCTCAATCAGGAGAAGGGCCTTTGACAGGATATTGCACACCTACATGTTGAACATGCTTTAGGGACGGAATTTGCAATTGGATCCGATTGCTCTACATCAACATTCTTAGTACAGTCTCAATCAATGGGTAGTAATCAGAAAGTTTCCTGATCTGACCTGGAGTCAGGAAGGGCTGCCATTCTCTCCTGCCTTGTTTGTGTGTTGTATAGAGTCCTTTGCTGAGTCCCTAGGGAAGAAGGCAAGTCTGAGAGTGGTGACTATTCCAGGCAGCAGAAGCCTGCAAGTCAAAGCCTCCCTGTACATGGATAACATTGCCATTTTCTGCTCAGATCCGCCGTCAGTGAGCAGATTCACAAGGATCTGCGACCAGTTTGAACTGGCCTCAGGAGCCAATGTAAATCAAGACAAAAGCGAGGCCATGAGCTTTGGAAATTGGGCTTACCGATCCTTTATCCTCTTCACCGTCAGGACAGATTACTTGAAGGTGTTGGGAATAGGAGTCGGAGTGGCTCAGGCGTGCACAAAATCTTGGGAGGAACACATTGCCAAGGTGAAGCAGAAACTGGTCTTTTGGGAACACTGCTGGGTCTCCATCATGGGTGAAAACCTGGTCATCAATTATGAGGCACTCTCTGTTGTTGTATGTGGCACAGGTATGGCCCATTACCCGAAACTGTGCCGTCGTAGTCACTCGAGGCACATTCCACTTCATCTGGGAGGTTGAAGATGAACCGCAGGGCCACCATGCACAAAACTCTGGATAAGAATGTACCTAACACTGCCTTCATCCTGATGGCCACCTTTGTATATACCTGCATCAAACTGTGAGTAGACCCTTGGTATGCAAACATCAAGTCTCACTACATACTGAGGGTTCACCTATCCCTGGTGTTATGAAGAATGGAACTGGCCTTGTTGCCACTGAACACTCCAGGTAGTTGGACGGTTCCATTTCAGCTGTCCTTCGTGCAGAAACTTGCAAGTTCATCAGGGAGTGGTCAGCACATAGTGTCCTTGAGACCCAGAGGGAAAAGGAGAGAATGAAGTCAGTTAGGTTATCCCCTGAAGGGACTGTCAAAGTCATTGGCAGAATGCCATATCACCAGAACTTTCCAACAAGCACCAAGATATCACTTGGCTGGTGATGAGAAGGGCATGACCTGAGAGATGTTTAATGTACACCTCGTCGGTCTGCACCACCTCCAAAGCAAGTCTGGAGACAGATGCGGTGGTTTTTGTTGAGCCTCATCCTGTTGAACTGATGTTGACTGAGTCTTGCAGACTGGCACAATTTAAGGTCCAATATATATGCTGAGGTATGCACTAAAGCTTAGGTCAGCTGCTGTGGGGGAAGACCACAGTCTGAGGTCTTTCTGAAGTTGAAGGGGGGTTCTGGGTGTAGGTTTGCTCGCTGAGCTGGAAGGTTCATTTTCAGACGTTTCGTCACCATGCTAGGTAACATCTTCAGTGAACCTCTGGACAAAGCAGTGCTTCATCCGAGGCTCACTGAAGATGTTATGTAGTAGGGTGATGAAACATCTGAAAATGAACCTTCCAGCTCAGCAAGCAAACCTACATCCAGAACCTTAACCTGAGCTACAAATCTTCTCAAAACTCGCTAAATTGGGGTTTGTTAGTTATCAGACCATATTCCTGTTCCTATGCTTACCTCGTAAGAAGTCGAAAACCCAACCAGCTGCAGAGTAAAATGTGATTTCTTGCTGATATTTAAACTCACCTTTTCTCTCTGCTGTGTGTTTCAGCAATTTTCTTTTTATTCCACAGCAAAAAACATCTCTCAGATCAATAAAAGAGAAACAAAAGGTTTTGATTGAACAACAATGTCTAATTCCATTTAAACTGCAGAGCATTTCTGCCAATTTAATTGAGGCTTTAAAGTTCACAGTTGAGTTTGCTTTCACATGACAGCTGCAAAAGCCTGGGTGTAGGGACTGGAATCACTGCATAATATGACGAACTGTTGTGCGTAAGTGTGATTGTGAAGGTCACCTGCATAACAAGTAAGTGCTGGCTCTACCAGAGTAGAATTTGGGTTAAAGAATCATTAACAATTAGTAGAATTACGAAGAAGCACCCCAAAATGGTTCAAAAATAACAAATGAATCATACATGTAGTTGCCAAACAATTGAAAGCAATGTTCTCCATAGCAACAATCAAAACTTGCAAGTTTCAGTTTCACTCTGACGTTAAACTTGCTGGAGCCATATGTTCTATTTCCAACTGCTGACAGAATATTAGAGTAGACAGGCAGGAGGCTGGCAGAACACAGCAAGCCAGGCAGCATCAAGGGGTTGAGAAGTCAATGTTTTGGGTAACCCTTCTTCAGGACTGGGGGTGGGTATAGTGGGAGATAAAGGGGGTGTTGGGGGCAGGGTGGTGAAGTGGGGATAGGTGAAGACAGGTAGAGGGTATGACCTGATTGGCCAATGGGAGGAATGAATCCGGTTGGTGGCAGGGAGGAGTGGAAGGAAGGGGGAGGGGCTGGGGAGTCAGGGGTTGGGAAAGGAGGTTATTTGAAATTGTAGAACTCAATTTTGAATCCTCCGGCAGGTTGACTAGGTGCATGATGAGGTGTTGGCCCTCCAATTTGCAATTTGATTTGTTGGGGCAATGGAGGATGCCGAAGATGGTCACGTCGAAAAGGGAGTAGGAAGGGTATTTAAAATGGGCTGTGACTGGGAAGTCTGGCTGGCCTCTGTGGGCCCAGCTGAGATACTCGGCGAACCATTTCCCAAGTTTACGTTTGGTCTCCCCAAAATAGAGAAGACCACATCAGGAGCACCTGATGCAGTAAACTAGGTTGGAAGCAAGGCAGGTGAAACTCTGTCCATCTGGAAGGGCTGTTAGGGCTCTGTTAGGGCAAGTGAGGTGGGTAGCATTCCAGCAGGATTTGCATCTTTTCCAGTTGCAGGGGAAGTTACCTGGGGGGGGAGAAGAAGAGTGGTGCAAACCAAGGACTATCAAAGGGAATGATTCTTCTGGTTGCAGGGGAAGGTATCTGAGGTGGGGGTGGGTTTGCTGGGGGCAGTGTTGATGCATAATAATACCAGAGAGCTCTTAGCATGATGAGCCACTGCATACAGAGCTCAGTCCTTCTATTAGGATCGTTGGGAGTACATCAAAGACAAAGAAATGCTGCGCCTTGGTTCCAATAAAAAATGATTGGCATGTGCACTGGTTACTAACATTCCGTAAATGGGGGAGAACACAAGACAAATACTGCAAGAGTAACTTCATAAAGTTTACAGGAACCAAGCTCCTGGAACTGAAATGGGTCAAAGGGTTTGACGTTTCATTGCATTGTAGTTGTAATAGATACATTAAAGAGGAATTCAGGAATGTGACAACATTTTCTTAAACAGTTTAAGAGGTGGTTCCTAAAAGAACAACAACTCTAGCACAGATTTAGTTTATGGGCAGGATAAATGGCAAAAGAAAAAAAAAAATCAGAACAGAAATCAGATCACAAAGGAACAGTAACAACAATTTACAGCTATAGCCAACTTTTAGCATCACAGAATACCCTATGGTGTTTCACAAAGGCATTGTGAAGGAGAATTTGCCACTAAACCAAGGAAGGAGACATCAGATCAGGTGACCAAAATTTTTGTCAGAGGGAGTTTTAAGGAGAAATTTAAAGAATTACAGAATAAGAGAGTGAGAAAGAGAGAGTGAGGGACAGGGAAGTGGATACGTTTTCTGAAGGAATTCAGATTTCAGGGTCAAGGCACTGTGATAAAAGGTGGAGCAATTAAAATAGTGGCTAAGAAGAGACCAGAAATAGAAGTAAAAAATAAATTGCAAATGTTTATAGGAAGGGGGGCGGTTGCAGTATGGGCAGTGAAAAGGTGGGTAGTTGAGCAATCAGCAGCGAGTCCTCAGAGGCACATGGGATGATGAGTGGGAGGAATCTGACCCAGTGCTAAAAAGACCCATGGGGGCTCTCCAAGAAAAAGGATTGGCCTCTATCCCTGGACTCAGAATAAGAGGGATGTATCATTATAATGAGGTCAGTCAGCTGAACCTCATGGAATATGATTTCCTGACCGAGACTGTTAACCTGGTCCAATCAGGGAGCCCCGAGGAATAAAAAGGATGAGTGTCAGAGATACTAACACTCTGGCACCTGACACTGAACCTGACAGTACTATGAATGAAGCAGCAAAGCGGCTCAGTGGTTAGCACTGCTGCCTTACAGTGCCAAGTACCTGGGTTTGATCCCACCTTCAGGCAACTGTCTGTGTGGAGTTTGCACTATCTTCGTATATCGGCAGTGGCTATCCTCCCAGTCTTAAAACGTACAGATTACGAGCAATATGCTAAACTGCCTAGTGTCTACAGATGTGTGGATTAGTCATGGGCAGTGCAGGGTTATAGGTTGGGGGAAATGGGTCTGGGAGGGATGCTTTTTGGAGGATTGCTGTGGACTTGATGAGTCAAATGGCCTACTTCCACACTGTCAGGATTCTATGATTCTAGGAATTCTTACAGTCAAGGACTGTTCATATGTTGACTCAGTGACAGCATACTGTGGAGTTATTTCAATTCCAATCTGCCAGACATGGAGACAAGAGCAGCTTACACTTATTTGCCTCTTGGCACATTTCCAGCCCATCTCAGAGTTCTTTGCAACAAACTAATCAATTTATGAAATTGAGTCTCTGTTGTTATGTAAGAAAACGTGCACAACAGGATTCCACAATAGTAGTTGAGATGAATGATCAGTCCGTCTATGATTCTGAAGTTGTTTTTTGATCAAGAATCCTTGCTCTTTAAATTGGATTTCTTGCACTAACTTCTAAAGGAAATTTAGACTAACTTTGTAATGATGAAATGGCACTTTCAACAACACAGCTGCCCCTCAGAAATGCAATATCCATGAAAACTTAGATGACTATTTTGGCATAATGTTAGGGTCACTGCCTCTGGGCTAGAAAGTCTGGGTTTAGATCCCACCAATGCATTGAATGTCTCAACATATCTGAACAGGTTGCTTCACAATACTTGCAAGATGATTTGGCCCAGTCTGACTTGTTATGGGGTTCTTCTGGCACAGTGGTAGTATCCCTACCCCACCTTGCTTCCAACAAATATGCTTTGCATGTGTACCGGTCACTAACATTCCATAAATGGGGAAGAACGCAGGTCAAAACACTGCATAAATATGTTTACAGGTGCTTAACTACTGGAATTCAAGTGGGACAAAGCATTTGAAATTGAAATAGAGTTTCAGTTGGAACAGACTCTAAGGAGGAATCAAGCAAAGTGTCATGTTTTTTAAGTAAAAAAAACCAAAAGAACTGAAGATATGTAAATCAGAAACAAAAACAGAAATATCTAGAAGTTCTCTGCAGATCTGGGTGCATCTATGGAGAGAAATCAGAGTTAACCTTTCGAGTTTCATAACCTTTTCTCAGAATGGAAGAGATTGCAGTAAGCATTGCTGAGATTTCCTGCACTTTCTGTTTATGCTTTAGGTTTTCTTTAGTAGTTTTAGAGGAGATTCCAAAAAGAAAAACAACTCCAAGATAGATTAACCATGGCCATTCTGTAGGTTTTTTTGTCTGACAACTTACGTAAGAAAACAAAAAAATACAGATGCTGGAAATCTGAAACAAAAACAAATTGTTGGAGAAACTCAGCAGATGTGGTAGAATTAGTGAAGAGAAAGTAGAATTAACACTTTGAATCCAGTGCTCCTTCTTCAGAACAACTTATGCCTAATACAACATTCAGAACCCATCTGCATCGATACTGAATGGAGTCCATTGAAGATAGAACGCATTGAGACCAAAGAACCAGAAATTATTGAGCTTATTCGAAATTAGGTTCCTTCTCACATCATTTGAATCAATTTTATGTCATATTTCTCTGGATTGCATTTCATTACTTTCAACTGGTGTATTAGTTATGCTTAATATTTGGTGCATCATATTACATTTTGGATAGTTAGATTCTTTACCCAAAAGTTCTAAAGAAAGACGAAAGAAATTTACAAGGATGGTGCCAGGACTCAAGGCTTTGAGTTATAGGAAGAAGTTGGAAAAGCTAGGACTTTTTTCTTTAGAGCATAGGAGATGGACAGGGATTTTATAGAAGTTTTGAAGATCATGAGAGGCATGGATAGGGTGAATGCACTCCGTCTTTTTCCCAGGATTGGGGAATTGAGGACTAGAGGGCATCAGTTTTAGGTTAAAGGGGAAAGAATAAAAGGGAACCTGAGGGGCAACTTTTTATTTTTAAAAAACAGAGGGTGGTACGCATATGGAATAAGCTGCCAGCAGAAGTGGTTGAGGCGGGTACGTTAACATTTAAAAGGCATTTGGACAAATACATAGATAGGAAAGGTTTAGAAGGATATGGGCCAAGTGCAGGGAAATGGGGTTAGCGTGGATGGACATTTTTGGTCAGCATGGACCAGTTTGGGCCAAAGGACCTGTCTCTGTACTGTAGGACTCTATGACAGTAATGATGCAATGACATTTTCGAGTGGACATTCACTTTCTGGGAACTTTACTTGAAAAGGCCAATACCAATAGTTGATGAAGACAGGAGAGAAAAAATACACTGTAGTCAAAATAGTAAAATGCAAGTTGGAGGCATGCTGAGGTGTAGAGAGATTCTAGCCAGGCCGTTCCACGAGCATTGCATCCAAATCTAGTTGAGATATATAAAAAGGTTTCTCCAGCGAATATAGGTGCATGGTGAAATTGAGTGGTGCAAAGACGAGAGATGAGCAAACTTAGTTTTGATGATAGACGAGAGAAGTTTAAGCTTTTCAGTCTAGAAATTAGATAACTCTGAAATGATCTCATACTAAATGTAGGAAAAGCAAGTCCAGAACCATGCTGACAACTGAACTTGAACAACTCATGACACTATTTTGTACAAGAGTAGTGCAGTTTTCCCCAGTGTCCTAGCAAATATCTATCCTTCAATCAACATCAGAAAAGCAAATTATCTGATCATTATCATGTTGTTGCTTCTGGAAGCTCTGTGTCCAAACTGGCTACCACGTTTTAAACATATCACCAGTGGCTGTAATTCAAAAATACTCTGGGACATTGAGGTTGTTAAATCTACCATATAAATACAAGTCTTTCTTTCTTTCTAAGTTATGAATGTAGAACAGGAGGAAATATGCTTATGAGAGGATTTGGTGGCATAATGGGAATGTCATTGGGCTACTAGTTCAAAGATCACAGACTCAGGATTTGGAATCATGTGTGCAAACCAGAGATGATGAAATTTGAATTCAATGAAGTCTGGAATAAAAAGCTAGCCTAAAATCAACCACATAAGTACTGCCGATTGTCATACCTGGTTTACTAACATCCTTTAGGGAAGGAAATCTGCCATCTTTGGTGTGGCTACATGTAACTCCAAAGATACAGGAATGTGGTTCACTCTTGACTGGATAATTAGAGAAGGGCAATAAATACAGGCCGAGCCAGTGACCCCAACATCCCAGAACAAGAAAAAAAATGTTTTGGAGTTTTTCTATCTTATTTGTCAACAGCATATACTTTGACATCAATGCTTCACACTATGCTCAAGATTAATTTAAGCTTATACATTCATAAGATGTAGGATCAGAAGTAGGCCATTCAGCTGATCAAGTTTGCTTTACCATTCAATAAGATCCTGGCTGATCTGATAATCCAAAACTCCACTTTTCTGCCAGACAGTATTTTGATTTGCTTTGCTATCTTGTTACAATTCATAATGCAACAGATTATGGAGAGAGAAGATTGTATTCAAATTGGTAGCTTGGTCTCTCCATCAGATACTTACATTGAATACTTACTGGAACAATTGTAGGGAAACACAGGGAAATAAGGTAAGAAGCTAAAGATAAATGAAAGTAGCTAAGCAGCTAATTGGCTCAAATTAAAAAGTAACTACAGGATAATGAAACTCAAATGAATATCAATGTGATACATGCTCATACGAAACAGTTTAAGGAAAAATGAATAATGACACAGTTAAAAATGCCATAGTGATAGAGGAATCAATTGTTCTAGAAGCTGACACATTCTCTTGCACTGTAGAATGGCAGTTTCAGATACTTGGCTACATCATGGGTGCTATGGTAACAGACAGTAGTAGTGTAAGTCCAAACAAGACAGAAAATACTGGCACCATCAACAATAAGGCAACCAACAAAAAGAGAGGGAAAAACAGAATTAATAGGGATGGCAGTACCCTCCATAGCTCTGCTTCTAAGGCAAGTATGTACTTTCTTAGGTAGGGAGACCAAAGCTACATGCAATACTCCAGGTGTGATTGTACTATGGCCCTGTATAACTACAGTAAGTCATCTCTACTTCTGATCTCAAGTCCTCTTGCAATGAAGGTCAATATACCATTTGTCTTCCTAATTCTAACTGCACCAACTTGCCTACTTTTACTGACTGGTTTTCAAGGATGAAAGTGAGGACTGCAGATGCTGGCGATTGCAGTCAAGTCTGTGGTGGCAGAAATTCACAGCAGGTCAGGCAGCATCAGGAAGGGCTTCAAGGACACCTAGATTCCTTTATATATCTACACTTTTAAATACATCGTTTTTTTCACAATGAAGTGTACAACTTCATATTTAGCTATGTTGTACTGCTTCTGCCATGTGTTTGCTCATGCACTCAACTTGTCTCGGTCACGTTGAAGCCTTTCCACATCCTCCTCACAACTCTCAAACCCACTCACCCAGTTTTGTCATCAATAAACTTGGAAATGTTGCATTTGGTTCCCCCAATGAGGGGTCATCTGGGAACAGAGCACAGGTCCTCTCATATCTTTCTACAACTCATCCAGACTACAAACCCCCAGACTAACAAGCCAAATTAATGGACAGCCAGCATGGGTGTGCCAAAGGTAATTCAGATCTGGCTAATGTGATTGAGTGCTTCGATTAAGTAACAGAGGCTAGATGAAGGTAGTGTAGTAGATACTGAATTGAGGGACTTCACAAAAATCGTTTTATGAAATCCTGAGAAAGTCTATAGCCTTAAAACTTGTCTGTAAACATTTAGACTAAAATGCAATGCTGAACTATAGAACACATTTGCTGCACATTAGAAAATAAACAGGCAGGAAGGCTCAGAAAAAAGGGGGGGGGAACTCAAGGATTGCAGAAGATAGGGACATCTGTGCTCACCAAGTGATAACAGGATGCTCTAAAGCAATTAAGAACATTTGCCTTAGCATCGGTGAATCTGTGTGAACAGGATACCAAGTGATAACATTCACTGCCGTTCCCTTGTGAAATTAATGACAGTGTTTGATTCTGACCCTGAAACGAAACTCAGTACTATCAAAAGCCTTGTAACTGATGGTCAGATCCTGTCAATTATAATGGATTCTTATTACCCCTTGCAAGTGGAGCAGACACAGAGAGAAAAACATCTTACCTGTTACAAGACCCTGACTTGAGAGTTCAAAAGGACACTAGGGAGAGAGATCATTTTAGTGCTGAGGCTGTTGAAGCCAATGGAAAATGAACTCTTAGTGCTTATCTGCTATGGATTGGACTTAATTGCAATTTTGGACTTTATGATGATATTGAGTAGCCATTACCGGTTATTAAATACAAACTCAGTAAAAGGTAATATCAGTGAAGCTTTAACTTATGTGCTGTTCTTGCAGACCACTCTACAGACCTTA
This sequence comes from Chiloscyllium plagiosum, assembly GCF_004010195.1. Taxonomy (NCBI): domain Eukaryota; kingdom Metazoa; phylum Chordata; class Chondrichthyes; order Orectolobiformes; family Hemiscylliidae; genus Chiloscyllium; species Chiloscyllium plagiosum. Next base: position 9,369,855 of record NC_057736.1, on the reverse strand, counting down.
CAGACTGCCCCACTGTCAATTCTAACTAATCAGATCTCATGTCTTATTTGAATTTGAATCACAACCCTGAAAAGAAAGCATGTTTAATTAGAACACTAATGAATCAGTTTAAATGCAACCTTATGGTAACATCTCAGCCTCACGAACAGAATGATTCTGTGCTTACAAAGCCAGAGTCTGCTCCTAGCTTAGAAATTATTCTAGGCCTAACATTGAAGAGATTCTGGCACAATGTGTCAGGAAGTTATTTTGTGGTCAAAAGTTCGTCCTCCTTGCTAAGGAGCCAGTTTGTAAAACAATTGTATCGGACATGTGAGCTGCGCAAGGCTACCTTATGAACTCTCCAATTGGCTCAGGCTGGTACCTCTTTATGATAAGAGTTTATCTCGCTAACAGGCACCTAACTCAGCTGGGTATGTTTTTCCTACCTGATGAATGGCTTAGGGCCTGTACGAGTGATTAGTCAAGCATACACAGACCTGTCAATCAACTTTTCTTCCTTACGAATTATTGTCTTTCACTGTTATCTGTCTAATTAAGAACATGCAAGGCTTTTGTAAACGTGTGTAAAAGGAAACCACTTTGTAGCAGTACATCGGAGTAGCCTGCTGGGGCACTTAAAGAGATGGTACCCTACTCTCCTAGGTTATTAGAAGCTAGTTAGTTTAGCTTATAGGTATCAGTGTAATGTTGTAACAGTGATGCTATTGGTAAATAAAGGGGATGACTAAAATTAAACTAATCTGTCAGTAAGAGGTATTTTTATTCCAGACTTCCAAAGAGTACGATCTCCAGGACAAACCGAGAGAGAGAGAGAGAGAGGGAGGAGAGGGGCTTACAAGTCTGAGTCCATAAGGGATTCCCTGGGCCATCTCAAAATCTGTACTTTAACAGTGCTGTATAACAGACTTTACTAGAAAACAGAAGCACAAGTATTGAAGTGATGGCATAAAAGATACATAATTAATGAGCATAACATTGTTTGAGGAATAGGCTCAAGAAAGAGCAAAGTGGTGAATGCAAGTTTATGTGATACAAGTATGTATGTAGGGGTTCCTCAGGAGTCAACATTAAGATTTTTTTTTTGTTATATGATAACTTAGCAAAACAGTAAAATGAACTTTTAGTCAATATTTTTAATACTGGGCACAATTGGCTGATGGAACATTACACTTTCCTCATAGGCTGGTATCTGTGGTGGTCTCCAGTTCCTCATTTATACTTTGTCTTCCATGTAGCAATACTCAGATACTGTTTCTAATTCAATTTCGGAGTTGGATGTTTGGTATAACTCCTATATATGTGAATCTGTTTGTTGCGTTTCTATTCATGAAGATGAACTTAACATATCAGCCTCATTCTCTTTACCATCACCCTTTTCCTTACATTTCCAGTAACTGAATTGCCAAATCAACTTCCTGCATCATAGATTCCTTTTCTTTTCTGTCTAATCCTCTGTGCCTTGGCTTAAGTCACAACACAGTCAAAAAAATAATGTTAGGATGTTCCTCTTGTAAATTTCAATTTGTTTTTCCTCCACTGGTTGTTCCATCACCCTTGTTTAAGGATAAAAAAAAAATCACACAACACCAGGTTATAGTCCAACAGGTTTAACTGGAAGCACACTAAGCTTTCGGAGCGATGCTCCTTCGTCAGGTGGTAGTGGAGGGCTCAATCCTAACACACAGAATTTATAGCAAGAATTTACAGTGTGATGTAACTGAATTTACATATTGAAAAATTGATTGTCTGTTTAGCCTTTCATCTGTTAGTTTCACTTCTTTCATGTGTAAGTAACAAAACCTTGGTTTTTAAAAAGTTGCATTCTCGGGTTAGCTGTTAACAATTAGTGATAGCTAGGCAATATGTTGAAGGTGTTGGCCCCCTGTGTTCTCTGTCTATGCCATGATATTTAGATTGATTCTAATCTAAAAAGTGAGATAACAGAGTTTTATATGAATTCATGCAGTTTTTGAGAAAGTACAATGTAACTCTGCAAGTACAAATTCACCCCACAAAATATGTGTGCATGTGAAAGAAGTGAAACTATCACTGTATTCTAACAGATGAAAGGCTTAACAGACATTCAATTTTTCAATGTATAATTTCAGTTACATCACACTGTAAATTTTTGCTATAAATTCTGTGTGTTAGGATTGAGGCCTCCACTACCACCTGATGAAGAAGCGTCACTCCGAAAGCTAGTGTGTTTCCCATTAAACCTGTTGGACTATAACCTGGTGTTGAGATTTTTAACTTTGTACACCCCAGTCCAACACCGGCATCTCCAAATCATGACTACTATCGACACCACTAACCGCCGGCTTAAAGTGGAGAGGATCTCCAAGAAGATCGCACACATCGACACAGACAGCTTCTGTCGCGACACTACGGATTTCTTACAGAAACTCAGCACCCACGGACCAGTCAAACTGGGAAAATTCCTCGTCACAATGGACGTTTCCGCACTCTACACCAGCAACCCCCACAAGGATGGCATCGCAGCAACAGCCTCAGCACTCAACACCAACAACTGCCAATCTCCAAACACCATCCTACAACTCATCTGCTTTATCCTTGATCACAACGTCTTCACCTTTGACAACCAGTTCTTCATCCAGACACACGGAACAGCCATGGGGACCATATTTGCACTGCAATATGCTAACATTTTTATGCACAGGTTCGAACAAGACTTCTCTATGCAGGATCTTCAACCAACATTGTACACCAGTACATTGACAACATTTTCTTCCTCTGGACCCATGGTGAGGAGTCACTGATAAAACTACACAGTGACATCAACAAGTTTCATCCACCAAACTCACCATTGTCGACTCTCAACTGTCTGTCTCATTCTTGGACACATGCGTCTCCATCAAGGATGGACACCTTAGCACCATACTCTACTGCAAACCCACAGACAACCTCACAATGCTACACTCCTCCAGCTTCCACCCAAAACATATTAAAACAGCCATTCCCTATGGACAAGCCCTACGCATACAACGGATCTGTTCAGATGAGGAGGAATGTGACGGACACCTGGAAGTACTTGGAGATGACCTCACAAGAACGGGGTACGATGCCCAACTCATCGACTGCCAGTTCTGACGTGCCACAGCAAGGAACCGTAATGACCTCCTCAGGAGACACACACGTGCTGCAACCAACAGGGTACCCTTCATTGTTCAGTATTTCCCAGGAGCTGAAAAATTACGCCATGTTCTTCGTGACCTGCAACACATTATCGATGTGTTTTAAACAACACATGCCTTTTAAACAACCGCCAAACCTCAAACAGATCGTTGTTTGTAGCAAGCTGCCCGGCTCTCAGGACAACTCCATACAACCCTGTCACGGTAGGCGCTGCAAGACGTGTCAAAGTGTGGACATAGATACCACTATTACACATGGAGACACCTCCCACCTTGTACATGGCAGGTACTCATGTGACTCAGCCAACGTTGTCTATCTTATACGTTGCGGGCAAGGATGTCTGGAGGTATGGTACATTGGGGAAACCGAGCAAAGGCTACAACAACGGATGAATGGGCACCGCACAACAATCAACAGACAGGAGGGTTCCCTCCCAGTTGGGGAACACTTCAGTGGTCCAGGACATTTAGCCTCGGACCTTCGGGTGACCATCCTCCAAGGTGGACTTTGGGACAGGCAGTTGAGAAAGGTGGCCGAGCAGAGGCTGATAGCTAAGTTCGGTACCCATAGGGAGGGCCTCAACCGGGACCTTGGGTTCATGTCACATTACAGGTGACCACCATTGCACTACACACACACACACTCCTATACACTCATACACATGAACACACATACACACAGATACACACACACACACACTCCCACACGAACACATGCACCCCCTCACAGACTTAAGACACTCTGCACTCACTACACTCACAACCCCCAACCCAGACAGACAGACAAAGACCCAAATGCGCATATATATTTTGTGGGGTGAATTTGTACTTGCAGGGTTACATTGTACTTTGCTCAAAAACTGCATGAATTTATGTAAAACTCGTTATCTCACTTTTTAATTCTGTGTGTTAGGATTGAGCCCTCCACTACCACCTGATGAAGGAGCGTCGCTCCGAAAGCTAGTGTGCTTCCAATTAAACCTGTTGGACTATAACCTGGTGTTGTGTGATTTTTAACTTTGTACACCCCAGTCCAACACCGGCATCTCCAAATCTTGTTTAAGGCAGTATTCTTGAACCAGCCATGTCACTACCCAAAATGAAATCAACTTCTTTGAAAAGAATTTTCATTCACAATTCCTACAATAACCTCCATTTACCAGATAACTCTTTAATCCATCTCTGTACAATGCGATTGGTTTCTACACTCAGTGTAGATCTCCAGTGAATACTTCTCCTTTGTTATGCCTTCTGGAAGACATCAATCCACATCAATAACTGACTTGTGCTAATGTTACTCAATATCCCTACAGGTTTACCTCATTAATTCAAAACATAAGGAAGGATCTTTGAGATAAAATACTCAATCTCCAGCGGTCTGATTCTCCTTGTGGATATTCAATAAGAAATCGTCATGACCATCCTGAACTCTGTCCTTCTTAGTACACTTCTAAGAAAACACATTCTTTGTACTACCACTACAGTTTGAATACTTATTTCTTTTTGTGATTCCCCCATTCTGGAGATTACTTCGACATTCCTACAACTTCAAATCGGTCTCCCATTTAACTTCCAGCAATTGTATGTCCAGTCTTATTACAATGAAAACACATTTATTTCCTTAAGTTTCCTGATTCTAACCTTTCTGTTTTATTATTTTGGCATCTCTCCATCTGTTCTCTAAAATTAGTGCCTCGACTATCAAAGATTTTCCATTCCAACCAATGCCTTGCCATTTTCCATCTGACTATCTTCCTATCTGTAACTGAGAGATTTCCTATATATCTACCAGGACTGCACCTTTACTGAAGCTAGATAAGGCTTTAAATTTTCAGGAATGAAAATTTGAATTCTTCATTACCATAAATTAGTTTACATTCCCAAATTTCTTTTCCTCCACCTTGAGTAATGCACTAATGAGGAGATGCAATGGCCTAGTGATAGTTTCACTGGACTGTTAACCCAGAAATCCAGGTAATGTCCTGGGAACCTGGGTTCAAATCCCATCATGGTAAAAGGTGGAACTTGAATTCAATATATATCTGGAATTAAGAATCTATAAATCCATTGCCAATTGTCAGAAAAACTTATCTTTTCAATGTTTAGTCTATCTGCTGGCAAAAGTCTCCCAATACAAACAAATTCACACTAACATTGAAGGATGTATCACTCTCATAATAGTTTTTAAGAAGTTTCAAAAATACAGTGAAGTTAATCATCAAACCCCTCATGCACACTGACTTAAGCTTTCATGCCACGAGTTCAACATCCAAACTCTAAATAAATTATATTTAGATATAAATAATGTTACAGTACGCATGTTTCAATAAGGTCCCTGTTATTCTAAACTGGAGGGATTTGAAAAGAAGAAAACAACATTTAAATTCATAAGTTTACTTTAGTCAACAGCTAACAGGCTTAAAGTAACTACACCTCTCTTAAAACAAAAGAATACTTCATAGGGCACCTTTGTCTTGGTTTGATGACACTGAGAATTGTTGACCACTGGAGCAATCTCCCCCATCCACACACGGCACCTTTCAGTAGATTGCACACACCCCACTGGCGGGAAGGAGTACTGTTAGGGTCATGTGACCGCTGAAGGGGCGGGGAACACGGAATCCCAGCGTGCAATGTGGTCCTGCAATGGTGGCCGTTAACTCATAGCGACTAAACAAGGGCGATGAAAGCGGACATTGGGGCAAGTCAGCTTTGTGAAATCGATGCTGCCCGGTTTGTAGCTGAAGATTTATCGCCTAGTATTTTCCTATGCCAATTAGTTAGTGCTTTGGTAGAGTTCACTGTTGTGCGCGTTCCGGAAGAAGTAGGTTCGATGGGGCAGCCAGGACTCAGGCCCCGAGTGTCCTCTGCCAAATAGTGAGTATTCAGTGACAAGATCGCACGCGCACTCTCGTGAGCTCAGTATACACTTCCTGCAAAGTTGTGTGCCTCTGCATAGTAAGCTGGAGCGAAGTTAACTCCTGCAGCTCAACAACGTTTAGGAATAGAATAAACTCTAGTTATTACCTTTCTTGTTATATGTTTAATGTCCGTACCACAATTTGAAATTTATCTGATTGCAATGGCAAAAACGTTTGTAATTTAGATAAATTTAACGTGAAAGTTTTGGTTCATTATACAGTTCAGAACTTGTATTAGTTGGTTTTAACATTTTCTGTTTAAAGAAAGAACTATGTCAAAGCATTGGCACAATAACTACAACCTGGTTTTGGATTTAAAATTCTATCAAGGTAAATTGTTAGGATAGTGTTACAAGTTTATTTGGAAGTACATGGTACTAGCTTTCAGAGCACTGCTCCTTCATCAGGTAACTGTGGAACAGCTGATGATCCTGTTCCATAGCTACTTAATGAAGAAGCAGCACTCCTAAAGCTAGTACTTCCAAATAAACCTGTTGGACTATAACCTAGTGTTGTGTGAATTTTAATTTGTCCACCTCAGTCCAACACCGGTACCTCCACATCATGTTTGGATAGCGTTCTTATTGATTTGTGGCATACAGGCATTTCTGGCACACAGTTTATCACCCATCAGTGATTGCCCTTGTGAAGCTGGTGGTGAACTGCCTTCTTGAATACTGGTGAGTGGCTTTTGATACAATTTGAAAGTATTCAAGAATCAATCACATTGTCGCTGTAGTGTCATTTTAAAAATAAAATCACTCACTGGCTGTGAACCTTGTCATTAGGGAAGGAGTCCAGGACTTTAGTCCACCAACAATGAAAGAATGGCAATGTCAGGATGATGTGTGGTTTGGACAGGAATTTGGTGGTGGTGGTGTTCCCATGTATTCTGATGCCCTTGAGTGTTTTTGGATCTGCACTCATCCAGACAAGTGGGGAGTATTCCATCAAAAACTTCACTTCTGTCTTGTAGATGATGGACAGGCTTTAGGGAGTCAGGAAATGCAGTACTCCTAGCCTCTGACCTGCTCTTGTAGCATTGCGTTTATATGGCTAGTTCACTTTCTGGTCAGCGCTAATCCCAGGATGTTGATAGCGGATTCAGTGATGGTCGTGCAATTGAGTGTCATGGGTTAGATTGTTAAAGAAATATGGAGCAAAGTAAGTCACTAATATCAGTAATGATGACCATATCTCCAACTGTCTCTTATTGAAGACAGTTATTGCCTGGCAATTGTATGGCATGCATGTTACTTGCCACTTACATGCCTGGATGTTGTCTGAGCCTTGCTGCATTTGGACATTGACCACTTCAGTATCTTAGGAGTTGTGAATGGTGCAGAACAGTTTGCAATCATCAAGGAGAGGTCATGCCTGACAAATCTGCTAGAATTATTTGAGTAAGAAACAAGCAGGTAAGACTAAGGAGTGCCAATGGATCTTATCTATCTGGACTTCAAAAAAGCATTTGACAATGTGCCACACAGGAGGCTGTTGAGTAAGAGAAGGATCCATGGTGTTAGAGGCAAGGTGCTAGCATGGATAGAAGATTGTCCGGCAGAAAACAGCCAGAGAGTAGGGATAAAAGGGTCTTTCTCAGGATGGTAGCTGCTGACAAGTGGTGTTCGCGAGGGTCTGTATTGGGACCACAGCTTTTCACTTTTCCTTCATGATTTAGATGAAGAATCTGAGGGCATTCTGGCTAGGTTTGCATGTGATACAAAGATAGGTAGAAGGATAGTTAGTATTGAGGAGCCAGGCAGGCTGCAGAAGAATTTGGACAGGTTAGGAGAGTGGGCAAAGAAGTGGCAGATGGAGAACAACATGGGACTGCGTGAGGTCATGCACTTTGGTAAGAAAAGTAGAAGCACGGACTGTTTTCCAAATGGGGAGAAAATTCAGAAGTCTGAAGTGCAAAGAGACTTGGGAGTTCTAGTCCAGGATTCTCTCAAGGTAAACTCGCAGGTTGAGTCAGTAGTTAGGAAGGCAAATGCAATTGTGGTATTTATTTTGAGAGGACTTGAATATAGAAGCAGGGATGTACTTCTGAGTCTCTATAAGGCTCTGATCAAACCACATTTTGAGTATTATATGCAGTTTTGGGCCTGATATAACAAAGAAAATTTACAACCCAGGAACAGGCCCTTCAGCCCTCCAAGCCTGAGCCGATCTGGATCAACTGTCTAAACCTGTCGCCCAATTCCTAAGCATCTGTATCCCTCTGCTCCTCACCTACTCATGCATCTCTCCAGACGCATCTTAAATGAATCTACCGCGCCTGCCTCTACAACTTCTGCTGGCAATGCGTTCCAAATGTCCATCACCCTCTGTGTGAAGTATTTGCCGTGTGTATCTCCCTTAAACTTTCCACCTCTCACCTTGAAAGAGTGACCTCTCGTTATTGAATGCTTCACCCTGGGAAAAAGCTTGTCTCTATCCACCTTTTCTATACCCTTCATGATTTTGTAAATCTCAATCAGGTCCCCCCCATCTCCTTTTTTCTAATAAAAATAAACCTAACCTACTCAACCTTTCTTCATAGCTAGCACCTTCCATACCAGGCAACATCCTCATAAACCTTCTCTGCACCCTCTCCAAAATGTCCACGTCCTTTTGGTAATGTGGCAAACAGAACTGTACACAGTATTCTAAATGCGGCCAAACCTGGGGATTTGTCCACCTTAATAATCTCTAGCCTACCCAAAACATCTTCCCTACTTATGTCAATGTGATCCAGACTATCAAACTTCTATCTCTAATCTCAACATTCATCATGTTCCTCTCCTCAGTGAACACTGATGCAAAGTAATCATTCAGAATCTCACCCATTCGCTCAGGTTCGGCACACAGCCTTCCTTCGTTATCCTTTAGTGGACCAATCCTTTCTCTAGTTACCCGCTTGCTTCTTATATAAGAATAAAATGCTTTGGGATTCTCCTTAATTCTGCTCGCTAAAGCTATTTCTTGACCCCTTTTAGTCCACTTGATTCCTCGTTTAAAACTTGGCCTATTCTTCCGATATTCCTCCAGGACCCGTTCTGTTCTTAGCTGCCTAGACCTTATGTACGCTTCCTTTTTCCTCTTGGCTAGTCGTATAATTTCTCCTGTCATCCACGGTTCACGAATCTTGCCCTTCCTATCCTTTGCCTTCAACGAGACATGTCTGTCCTGCACTATCTTTAACCTATCTTTGAAAGCCTCCCACATCTCAAATGTCGACTTCCCTTCAAATAGCTGTGTCCAATCCACATATCTGAGCTCCTGCCTAACTTTGATATAATTGGCCTTGGCCCAGTTTAGTACTCTTCCCTTACGACCACTCTCTTCTTTATCTACGAGTATTCTAAAACTTACAGAATTGTGGTCACCGTTCCCAAAGAAATCCCCCAACGCAACTTCTACCACTTGTCCTGACTCGGTCCCCAGTACCAGGTCCAATATGGCCCCTTTGCTCGTTGGACTATTGACATACTGCTCTAGAAAACTCTCCTGGATGCTTCTTACAAATTCTACCCCATCCAGACTTGTCTGAAGCGTCTATATCCTGGAACATTTAGTTGCCCATCATCATGCCCTTCCTTCAACTAAGTCTCTGTGATTGCAATAATGTCATACTCCCAGGCACCAATCCAAGACCTAAGTTCATCTGCTTTATACACACTATACTCCTTGCATTAAAGTAGATGCATTTCAAGCCACCAGTTCTTTTGCGATCATCTGCTCTCTGCCTACTCTTCCCTTTATTAATGCTATCTTCATAATTCTTACAGTCTCCACCTCGCTGCCTACTTGTTTTCTCTTCTGGTTCCCAGCCCCCTGCCACATTAGTTTAAAACCTCCCCAACAGCAGTAGCAAAAACTCCCCAAAGAACATTGGTTCCAGTCTGGTTCAGATGTAGACCCTCCATTTTATAATAGTCCCACCTTCCCCAGAACCGGTCCCAATGTCCAACAAATCTGAATCCCTCCCTCCTACACCATCTCTCAAGCCACATGTTCATCCTGCCTATTTTTTCATTTCCATGCTGGCTAGCACGTGGCGCTGATCACAAGATCACTACCTTTGAGGTCCTCCGCTTTAACTTCTCTCCTAGCTCCCTGAATTCTTCTTTCAGGACCTCATCTTGTTTTCTATTTATGTCGTTGGTGCCTATATGCACCAAGACAACTGGCTGTTCACCCTCCCCTCTGCAGCCGATCAGTGACATCCTTGACCCGAGCACCTGGGAGGCAACATACCATCCGGGAGTCCCATTTTCGGCCATAGAACCGCCTATCTGCTCCCCTCACAATAGAATCCCCTATGACTATGGCCCTACGAGTCTTTTTCCTGCCCTTCTGAACAGCACGGTATACCTGTTTTGGAGGAAGATGACCGCAGGGGACACCTGCACGGCCTTCCTACTCTTTTCCTGTCTTTTGGTCACCCATTCACTGTCTCCTTCAGCAATTCTAACCTGCAGTGTGACCAGTTCACTAAGCATGCTACCCATGACCATCTCAGCATTACGAATGCTCCACGGTGAGTCCATCCGCAGCTCCAGAGCCGTCATGCGGTCAAACCAAAGCTGCAGCTGGACATACTTCTTCCAAGTGTAAGAGTCAGGAACGTCAGACACGTTCCTAAGCTCCCACATCAAGCAAGAGGCACATGCCATGGATCTGAGGTCCCCTGACATTGTAAACTTAGCTTTATATGAATTAACTAAAACCAAACAATGCACTTAAATATATGAAAAAGAAAGATAAAGAAAAAATAAAAGCCTTACCTTACTGAGTCTTTTTCTTCCGGTTGGGGGGTGGGGGGGCAGGAGGGAGGGAGGTACTACACTTGTAGTATCTCTGGTTTAGCCATTGCCCAAATATAAATTAAGCCCTTACCTTCTCGGCAGCCCTCGCTTCACTCCTCCTTCTCTCCTTGCCACACTGTCAAAATGGAGGCCTGACTCCCGAGGTAAGTGCCTTTTTAAGTGGGAAAACTTATCCTTCCCATCAGCCCTCACTTCACTCCTCTTTCTCTCCTCGCTGCACTGTCGAAGTGGGTCCTCAGGAAAGATGTACTGGCTTTGGAGCGTGTTCAGAGGACGTTCATGAAAATGGTCCCAGGAATGAACAGCTTAACATATGAGGACACTGGGACTGTCCTCGATGGAATTTAGAAGGATGAGTGGAGGATCTAATTGAAATTTACAGAATACTAAATGGCCTGGACAGAGTGGATGTCGGGAAGATGTTTCTATTGGTAGGAGAGACTAGGACCTGAGGCCTTAGAGTAAAGGTAAGAACTTCCAGAATGGAGATAGAGAAATTTCTTCAGCCATAGTGTGGTTAGTCTATGGAATTCACTGCCACAGAAGGCTGTAGAGGCCAGGTCATTGAGTATATTTAAAACGGAGATAGATAGGTTCTTGATTGTCAAGGAGATTAAGAGTTATGGGGGGAAAGCAGGAGAATGGGGTTGAGAAATCTATCAGCCATGATCGAATGGTGGAGCAGACTCGATGGGCTGAATGGCGTAATTTTTGCTTCTGTGACATATGGTCTAATTAGGGTATACTGGATGATAACTGCAAATTTCCTCAATAACATTGTAAAAACCAAAACAGAATTTCCTGATGAAACTCAGCAGGGCTGGCAGCATCTGTGGGAAGAAAGCAGAGTTAACATTTTGAGTCTGGTAACTTAATCAGAAATAAAAGCAAAATGCTGTGAACAGTGGATCTGTCGATATGCCAAGGAGGATAAGAATACTCAGCACCCCGAGTGCAGGCCCACTAACCTTGTTTTGACATGATCCACACCCATTTCCCCATCCCCTCATGATGACAATTGTAACTATGTAACCTTGTCACCTGTAGTCAAGGTCAGTACTGTATTTGACTGTTTTGAGGCAGGGCTGTACCAGATACAGGAGGTGGTCGATGTGTTGTTGCTGAAAGTTGATTTGAAATCATGTAGTAGGGCAAAAATGGAACTTCAGAATGGAAAAGGTGTTACAATGATGAGCTATGGGGAAGTCAAATGTCTTCATTCATGAGACTAATTGTTCACAAGCTTCCGGTTTATTAATTTGTGTAGGAAATGCCAAGTGCATATTTTATTCATAGCTGTTCTGTGGTCCTGTTTGTATAGTATTAATGTAAAAAGAAACTTTATCATCTGTATGTTTAAGCATTATCGAAAAACTGTAATTGCCACCCTGTGGAATAAGTGGAAAATGGGATGACAGCTAAATACTGTATTTCCAAATTGTTTGTTAAAACTCATCTTTTTATGGATTTCCAAGAGCATGAAATGTAAACATGCCAGTACTTCTCAACAACTGGCTTCAATTGAAATTTGTACAAGGTATTTTGGTAATGTGTTAACATTGTTCTCCGTCATGTCTTTGAGTTTTTGCCATGCTTGCAAATGGTAAGGAATTCTTTCGTAGAATGAAATCATCTTTGAGTTTGTAGACATCCCATGCTGCATCCGAATCCTGCATGTCTTAATATTTGAGGTCTTGGAAGTATCTACTGTGCATAGAATAGATTTGATCCATGACTTGTGATTCAAGGAGCTTGAACATCTATGCATGTATCTCACTTTTAAACTTTTCCATAATCTGTGTATGACGAAATCATGATTTCACTTTCTCAGATTTTTTTCTTCTTTTTCAAAGGCACAACAAAATGCTGGTTTTGCCAAACGTTATAGCAATTGACTTGATCATTAGTGTTTGAGAAGTCAATTGGTATGTGATGGGCAGCAGCCCTTTGAGCAGTCGCAATGTTTCAGTTAGGCTAATACTGCCTGAAGGCATTGTTTTATCAGTGAAATGTGGCCCTGATGAATTTCCTGGAATGTAAACAGATTTATATGCTACTAATGAAAGGTGGCTAAATTATGGCCTCACATTGTATGAGCCAGATGTTGTGTCCTTTCATTGATGGAGACATTTGTAAAGAGGTGACTGCATTCTGGGAGATAGTTGACTGGTTGCCTAAATTTGACAACATTATTCATAGTGGGTATCATTTAAGTTGGTAATCAGAATATTAAGAAAATTAAGAGCTTCTATGTTCTCTATTAGGCTGCTATGAGCATGTGAATAGTGAAGGAATGTTAGGTGCTTTATTTCAGTTTTAATATGATAGTGGGAATGAAAATTATGTGAAAGAAGTCAATTAACGCACTATGATAACTACAGACCAGAAAAACATTGAAACAAATTGGTCAAACTCAAGGACAAGATTACATTCATCTACAATCCCGAGGGAACATGGTTTTGGATATGAGCTTAATTTACCTGGTGTAGGGTTGAAAAGGCACAAATATTGCTTTAGTTCTGTATTTGAAATTGACTTTTGTTCCCTTGTGGCATAATGTTATTTTGAATTGCATCTGAGTGATTGATTCACCAGATCCTTGGTGTTTCCAGGATTCATTCTCTTACTGTAAAACCCAAATGTTTCTTGATTTTAAAGATTGTCCTTCTGTACTATTGCCTGCAACCTGTATCTCAATGGTTTCACAAGTTCATTGACATTGTGGCCTATATTTTCTGTCATATTGCTGATTGTACCCTTTGCACCTGAACATTGCTGGAAAGAAATACTTTCAGAGGATTTTTTTAGTGTTTCTGCCATTTGTTTTAGCAGTGTGTGCTCATTTTAAATGTTACTCTTTTCAAGCATAGAAGTCTGTCCGTATTCCATATTTTAGCACTGTCTAACAACTGAAATGCCAGCACAGTGTGAAATGTTTGCAGTCTTGCATACAATCTACTGAACTCCCATTATGTACCTTCTTATGAACTCAGAGTCATATAGACAGGCCCTTCGGCCCAAACTGGTCCGTGCCGACCAAAATGCCAACCACTCTAACCTTGTTTCCCTGCATTTAGCCCATATCCTTCTAAATCTTTCCTATCCATATATTTGTCCAAATGCTTTTTAAATGTTGTTAATGTACCCACTTCGACCACTTTCTCTAGTAGCCCAGCACCCTGGGAAAAAGACAGTACATTGACCCTATCCATGCCTGTTATAGAAGTGTATAAGATCATAAGATCCCCCCTCATTCTCTGAAGCTTGAAAGAAAAAGTCCTAGCTTGTTCAACCTCTCCTTGTAACTCAGACTATTGAGTCCTGGCGTCATCCTTATAAATTCCTTCTGAACTCTTTCCAGTTTAATAACATACTTCCTATAGCAAGGTGACTAAAACTGAACACAATATTCCAAGTGCGGCCTCACCAATGTCCCGTACAACTGCAACATATCTTCCCAACTTCTATGCTCAGTGCCCTGACTGATGAAGGCCAGTGTGCCAGAAGCTACCTTCGTTGCCCTGTCTACCTGTGACTCCATTTTGAGAACCATGTAACTGAACTCCTTGGTCCCTCTGTTTCACTACAGTCCTTAAGACTCTACCATTCACCAAGAAACTCCTACCTTGATTTGACTTTCCAAAATGCAAGGCCTTGCACTTATCCATATTAAACTCCAACGGCCATTTCTCGGCCCACTTGCCAACTGATCAAGGTCCTGCTGCATTTTCTGATAACTTTCCTTGCCGTCCATGATACCACATATGCCATCTGCGAACTTCCTAATTATGCCTTGTACATTCTCATCATAATCATTGCTAGTTGTTAATTATATCAATGTGTCCAGCACTAACCCCCGAGGCAATCCACTAGTCAAAGGCCTCCAGTCTGGCATGCATCCTTGCACTATTACCCTCTGCTTCCTACCATCAAGCCAATTGTGTACCTAGTTTGCCAGCTCCTCCTGGGTTCCATGCAATCTAACCTTCCAGAGCAGCCTACCATGTGAAATCTTATCAAAGTCCTTACTGAAATCCATATAGACATATAGACCACGTCTACTGTCCTGCCCTCATAAAACTTCCAGGTTACTTCATCAAAGAACTCTTAACAAATTTGTGAGGCATAATATCCCATACATGAAGTAATATACTCCTAATCAAACCCTACCTTTGTAAATGCATGTATATCACATCTCTCAGAATCTTATCTAGTAACTTACCTACCACAGAGGTTAGGCTTACTGGTCTGTAGTCCACAGCTTTTTCTTTGCTGCCCTTCTTGAATAAGAGCACAACAATCACTACTCTCCAGTCTTCTGGGACCTCACCTGTGGCTAACAATGATGCAAAAATATTAGCCAGGGCTCCCATGTTTTTTTTAGCCCCTTGCAGTGTTCTTGGATATATCTGGTCAGGACAAGGAGATTTATCCACCTTCATACATTCTAATATGTCTTACACTACCCCTAATGTGATATGGACTGACCCCAGGATATGACTACTAACTTTCCCAAGTCTTTGTCTTTCTCCACAGTAAACAGAGGCGAAAATATTTATTGAGGACCTCGACCATCTCTTGCGGGTCTACACACACACGTCCACTTTGGTCCTTGACAGGTCCTAATCTCTCTCTAGTTATTCTTTCTCCTTTTTAATATACTTAAAGAACCTCTTTGGATTCACTGTAATCTTCTCAGCCAAAGCTATCTCATGCCGCTATCTCCCGATTTCCTCCTTCAGTAAATTCCTGTATCCGCTATGTACCTCCAGGAATTCCCTTAATCCCGCTACCTCGACCTGTTCAAACCTCCTTTTTCTGGTGAAAGCCACTATCTCTTGTCATCCAGGGTTCCCTATTGCTGTTTACCTTGCCTTTCACCCTCACAGGAGCACATAGACCTTGAACTCTAGCTATTTCACTTGCTGGAGATCCCTTTGCCTGCAAACAAACTACTCCAATCAGTACCTGCAAGCTCCTGTCTAATTTCTATCAAAATTTTGTCTTGCCCCATTTTAGCACTTGATCTTCTCCATACCTATTTTAAAATTAATAGAACTATGGATGCTGGTCCCAAAGTGCTTCCCCCACTGTCATCTCGGTCACCTGTCCTGCCCTATTTCCCAAGAGTATGTCGAGTTTTGCCCCTTTCTGAGTAGGATCCTCCATATACTGCTTGAGGAAACATTCCTGAACGTACTTAACAAATTCCACTACATCTAAGCCCTTAATACTATGGCTTATCTTAACTCTTTCTAAACTTGTCCAAATCTGACCATGCTACATAAGCAGTTAGTACGTGTTTTTGATGAATTTTATCTGGAAGAAAGTGAGGACTGCACATGCTGGAGATCAGAGTCAAAGACTGTGGTGATGGAAAAGCACAGCTGGTCAGACAGCATCCGAGGAGCAGGAGAACTGATGTTTTGAGCATAAGCCCTTCATCAGGAATGAGCCTTGTGGTCCAAGGGGGCTGAGAGATAAATGGAGAGTGGGACTGGGTGGAAGGTAGCTGGGAATGCAATAGGTAGATGAAGTTGGGGGTGATGGTGATAGGTTGGAGAGGAGGGTGGATTGGATATGTGGGAAGGAAGATGGATGGGTAGGACAGTTCAGGAGGGCAGTGATGAGTTGGAAAGCTGGATCTGGGATAAGGTGGGTGGAGGGGAAATGAGGAAACTGGTGAAACTCACATTGATCCTGTGTGGTTGAAGAGTCCCAAGGCAGAAGATGAGTCATTTCTCTGTTAGGTTCTATTCCCGAGGTTTCACACATGAGATGCAATTCGCACACACTAACTTCTGCAAACAGTTAAAGTTTATTAAAGCTTGTACAAGCCAGGTGACCCCTCTGACACTCTTCACTGGTTGTGCAAAGTCGAGGCCCCAAACAAAGAAAACACATCCCCTTTATACAGGTCAGTTGGTATTGCTTCCAGCTACTCTGGCCACTCCCCCATGTTACCCCAGGTACAAGGGTGGGATGAGGTCATCCTTGGAGATAATGTAAATGTAAATGCCCTAATCTTGGGGAATCATATGCAAAAGGTTTCCAGACTCCGTGATTCACCAAGACAACGTAGGTGTGATATGTTCTAACTTCGGGGTGGCCCTGCAAATGACTTCTGCCTCTGCTACTTCCCCAGACAATGTAGGTGTGATATGCTTCAGTATCGCGGGATGATCGCGCAAATGAATTTGATTGACTGGGGATGTTTATGAAAGCATTTCTAATGGAAGGGGCTGAATGAGAGTTTAATTTTGATAATGGTAGGAGAGTAGTAGTAGTAAATGACTATCTAAATGAAATGGGAGTCACTTGCATTCCTGCATGAATGTCGTCCCCACCCACTTCCAGAATGTTCAGCTTCTGGAGGAAGACAGTACAGTTTAACCCTTTAATATTACACTAATGTGCAGAGAGATAGTCCAATTTAATTTTTTAACATTACCTCTCCTCCAGGCATCAGGTGGTTAGGGTTTTGGCTGTGGAGGAGGCCCAGGACCTGGGCCAGGAAATGTTATCCACAAAAATTAGCGCTAACTAATGGTCCTGTTTCGATATGGTAGTGAAGGCATTTGTCGTCATCTCTTTGGTAGTGTAACCTTGGTCCATGTGAGCACTTTCTGTTGTTCCGCAAGAAATAAGGTGCACATTTAGAAAACATGGCTAGATAATCATTCCCTAAAACCTTGCATTTTGATTGAGTCATCCTCTGTGAACAGTATTGTTCACTATAAGTTCTTGAGTGTTCAGGCATACATTTTTCAATTAGTTTTATTTCAACCAACCACCAAGCATAAAACATTCCTCCTCTGACTGACTCTTCTTTTTAGTTAATTCTATTAAAAATGTATGAAATTAGTTCACAGCATCTGTTTGCTTTGTTACCTTTAGCATCCTAATAACCGACTTAGGTCTTAATATCAGCAAGGAATTAATTTCCTGTTAAGCAGATGCAGCATGACAGGCTTGCACGTGATGGAAGTCCACAAGGTATTTGTGTGACTGAGAAATATTGGATTTTTAAAAATTTCATATATAGGATATGGTGTCTCTGCATGGGCCAGGATTAATTGCCCAACCTTAGTTGTCCTTGAGAAGGCGGTTGGAGCAGCTTGCTTGAACCACCACATTCCTGTAAGTAGAGTGCTGTTCGAGAGAGAGCTCCAGTTTTTTGATCCAAAGACACAGAAGAAACAGTGAAATATTTCCGGGTCAAAATGGTGACTCGCTTGCAGAAAAAGCAGGTGCTCTTGTACATCCTTCTTGAGTGATTTGTAAGGTGCTATCTAAGGAACTTTGAACAGTACACATCACTGCTACTCAGTATGTGGTGGTGGAGGGAGTGGGTATTTGAGGATGTGGTGCCAATCACGTGGGTTGCTTTGTCTTGGTTCGTAGCAAGATATTTTTTGTGTTGTTGGAGCTGCACTTATCCAGACAGCAAGGGCATAATCCACCACATTTCTGACTTGTGCTTTACAGTTGGTGGGCAGTCTTTGGGGAATCAGGAGTTATCAGTGACTGCAGTATCCTAGCCTCTGAGTTGTGATTATTGAGAATGTGCATTTGTATGACCAGTGCAATTTATTTTCTTGGGCAGTGGTAACCCCAGTGATATTAATAATGGGGGATTCAATGATGATGACGACATTGTATGTCAAGAGCTGATGTTTAGATTCTTTCTTGTTGGAGGTGACCATCATCCAATGTTACCCCATATCAGCCAAAATCTGGATATTGTCTAAGTCTTTACTGCATTTGATTTGATTTGATTTGTTGTCACGTGTATCTTGTTACAAAATACAGTAAAAAGTGTTGCATAATATTGATATTTCCAACACCACCTTAAAACACAGAAAAATAAACCATAACACAGAATATAAAAGAAGAAGAATTAAGAAATAACGTCCAACTTTAAAATCCTTATTAAGTGCTCTGATGTGGGTCATGGGCCTTATGGCCAGGCATGACTCCCCTTCACCGTGTCACTCCAGCTGTAATGAAAGTCAGCACTCTTCAGCGCCATCTCACCTCCACCAACATAGTCAGCACTGTCTTGGTTACAAAACCGGAATAAAACAAACAAAAATAAAGGAAACAAAGCCAAAATGAATTAGAAATATCCAGGTAATAAAGTCTTATTTAAGTCTTATCTCCAGACAGGCACCCAGGCCAAGCCACAGCCTAGAGGTGATCTAGGCTATCACCTCTGATTCTATAACCATTGGTGTCGCAACCAGGGCCTGGAATATGCTCGGGCAGGGTCCTCCCACAGTCTCCAATTGCCAGATCCTGAAACATGCTCGGGCAAAGTATGTTTGCAGCCTGTGATCAGCATTTCCTGTATCATGGTCAGGCAGGGACTGTCACCTGTGCTGCACTGAAGAAAACCTGTTAAACAAAGGGGAAAAAGAAAGAAAGAGCTCAGGCGCTTGAACACAGTGCTGGTACTCTGCAGCTGTCTTGGAACCAAACCATTTGGGCCTGAAATGCTTTAGTGTCCGAGTCATGAATGGTGCTGACCGTTGTGCAATCATCTACACATATCTCTATTTCTGACCCCATGATATAGGAAAAGCCATTGTCAAAATAGCTTGGTTGGGCCTAGGACACTGTATTTTAATATTTTTTACTGCAAGCTTGGATCATGAAATTTTAAGTTTTTGCAAATGGGTTTGTCTGTGTCAATGGGGTTAACAATTAAAAACTATAATATCTCTAATTCCAAATGAGGAAGTTGCCCAAAATTCTGAGGGAATTACAAAGGTCATATGGCAACAATTTTAAAGACTGATTCATTCCAGACTGAGGAAGTTGTTTGCGAAGTGGTGTACGAAGCTCCAGTGCTGAGAGTTCTTTCGATACAGAAACATGTGCTCAGCAGTGTTGCTAAGAAAAGGAGTTTAAAGCAATGAAATTATATTTGAGAAATTTATTAATAATCACAGAGTTGGGATATAATTGGAAAAAATGTCTTTGTTTTAAACTTTAAAAACTTCACAAAGGGTTGTAGCTATGGCAGTGGTAGTTTCCTTCCAGTGCACTAAGTCAGCAGCATAGTAACCCATAATTCCAAGCACAAAGAAATTACCCAGAATTCCAGAATTACCCAGGGAATTGTGCAGAGGGGCAAGGGGAGTATTTTCCAAATTGACTGATTCAGTCTGGTCTGGGAAGCCATTCAAAAGAGAAGCATGTGCCATGTTCCAGTGCTGAGCAGTTCTTTAAAAGAGTGACATGTGCTAAGTAGCATTCCTGAGAAGTTTAAAATAATGAAGTGATTTTGGAATAAAAGGTTGATATTATTTGTCCCAGACTAGAGTTGGGACATAGCTGGTGGTGAGAAGTTTAAAAATTAGTTTCTGCAAGGAAAATATGGCACTAGAAGGAGACCAGGTCAGGAGCATAAATATTTACAGTTTCAGCAGAGGAGTCAAAATTTTAGTAACTTGAAAGAAATTATCAGGACAGCTACCGTATATACTCGAGTAATAGTCAAAATTTTTTGACTACTTTTTAAGGTTAAATATATGGGATTGACTATTAGATGGATACTACTTTTGAGGGGCTAAAATTCAGTCAAAATTCATACCTTATCATTAGCAGAAGCCCAATTGATCTTTAAAGGAATAAAGTTTACAAAAAAGAATTATGGTAATTCTGAAAACCCAGACCAGAACAAAACAGCCTGTGGATTGGAAGACCAGCAGTGGAGTAGAACAATTGGCAGACTGGAAAGCTGGAGCGGGACATGACGGCCGGCACACTGACTCAGACGTTGATTTGTTATCTATGAAAGAATAGGGTTGACGTTTACGTGAGATACCTGGAAAATTCCAGGTTAATTGGCCAAAAGTAGGGGGTCAACTTTTGCATGAGATTGACTATTACTTGTGTATATGCTTTGGAGATGCCGGTGTCGGACTGGGGTGTACAAAGTTAAAAATCGCACAACACCAGGTTTAATTGGAAACACGAGCTTTTAGAACGCTGCTCCTTCATCAGGTGGTTGTGGAGTACACAATTGTAAGACACAGAATTTATATCAAAAGTTTACAGTGTGATGTAACTGAAATTATACATTGAAAAATACCTTGATTGTTTGTTAAGTCTCTCATCTGTTTGAATGACCATGTTAATTTCACTTCTTTCGTATGTAAATCACAAAACCTTTTTTTAAAAGTTACATTCTTAGGTTAACTTTAACAATTGGTGTCAGCCCAGATAATATGTTGAAGGTGTTCGCCCCCTGTGTGCTGTTGTCTGCGCCATAATGTTTAGACTGATTCTAATTTAAAAAAATGATTTAACAGAGTCTTACATGGATTCATGCAGTTTTTGAGCAAAGTACAATGTAACTCTGCAAGTACAAATTCACCCCAAAAAAGAGGCTGCCGACATATCGCACATCCCAGGAACAAAATCTGGTGAACCTTTGTTGCCTACACTCAATAACAATCATACCTTTCCCAATATAAGGAGATCAAAATAGCACAAAGTACTCCAGGTGTGGTCTAACCAAAT
This sequence comes from Chiloscyllium plagiosum, assembly GCF_004010195.1. Lineage (NCBI taxonomy): Eukaryota > Metazoa > Chordata > Chondrichthyes > Orectolobiformes > Hemiscylliidae > Chiloscyllium > Chiloscyllium plagiosum. The sequence continues at coordinate 9,348,432 of NC_057736.1, read as the reverse complement.
TCATGTACAATTGAAGCAAAGCTTCATTACTCCTGTTCTCAAATCCTCTTGCAATAAAGACTAATGGACTATTAACCTTTCTGATAGCTTGCTGCACCTGCTTGTCAGCCATCAGTGCCTCATCGATAAGGACAGCTAAATCCGTTTGTGCACCTGTGCTTTCTGATCTCTCACCATTTAAGAAATCCCCTGTTTTTCCTACCAAAGTTGATAATCTCTAATTTTTCCACATCATGTTCCACCTATGTTCTTGCCATCTGCGAATTCTATTCAAATCTTCTTGAAAGCATAATCTCCCTCAATGTTTATTTCTGTTTTAACTTGTGAATGAAGCTTTCAGTTATCATTGCACAAATCACTCAGCTTCTGGATTAGAGGTGCTGGAAAAGCACAGCAGTTCAGGCAGCATCCGAGGAGCAGTAAAATTGACATTTCTGGCAAAAGCCCTTCATCAGGAATACAGGCAGAGAGGCTGAAGGGTGGGGAGATTAATGAGAGGCGGGTGGGGGTGGGGAGAAAGTAGCATAGAGTACAATAGGTGAGTGGGGGAGGGGATGAAGGTGATAGGTCAGGGAGGAGGATGGAGTGGATAGGTGGAAAAGAAGATAGGCAGGTAGGACAAGTCATGGGGACAGTGCTGAGCTGGAAGTTTGGAACTGGGGTGAGGTGGGGGAAGGGGAAATGAGGAAACTGTTGAAGTCCACATTGATGCCCTGGGGTTGAAGTGTTCCGAGGTGGAAGATGAGGCGTTCTTCCTGCAGGTGTTGAGTAATGAGGGAATGGTGGTGTAGGAAGCCCAGGACCTCCATGTCCTTGGCAGAGTGGGAGGGGGAGTTGAAATGTTGGGCCACAGGGCGGTGTGGTTGATTGGTGCAGGTGTCCCGGAGATGTTCCCTAAAGCGCTCTGCTAGGAGGCATCCAGTCTCCCCAATGTAGAGGAGACTGCATCGGGAGCAACGGATACATAAATGATATTGGTGGATGTGCAGGTAAAACTTTGGATGTGCTCCTTGGATGCTGCCTGAACTGCTGTGCTTTTCACTCGCTTGTGCCCCCATCAAAAAGGATGTGGAAGATATAGAATGTAGGGAAATAGATGTTGACATCTTGAAAAATGTCCACATTACACAGGAAGTAGTGCTGAATGTCTTGAAATGCATAAAGGTGGATGAATCCCCAGGACCTGATTAGGTGTACCCTAGAATTCTGTGGGAAGCGAGGGAAGTGATTGGTGGGCCTCATGCTGAGATATTTGCATCATTGATAGTCATAGGTAAGGTGCCGGAAGACTGGAGGTTGGCTAATGTGGTGCCACTGTTTAAGAAGGGTGGTAAAGACAAGCCAGGGAACTATAGACCAGTGAGCCTGATGTTGGAGGGAATCCTGAGCGACAGGATGTACATGTATTTGGAAAGACAAGGACTGATTGGGGATAGTCAACATGGCTTTGTGTGTGGGAAATCATGTCTAACCAACTTGATTGAGTTATTTGAAGAAGTAACAAAGAAGATTGATGAGGGCAGAGTGGTTGATGTGATCTATATGGACTTCAAGTAACGCTTTCGACAAGGTTCCCCATGGGAGACTGGTGAGCAAGGTTAGATCTCACGGAATACAGGGAGAACTAGCCATTTGGATACAGAACTGGCTCAAAGGTAGAAGACAGAGGGTGGTGGTGGAGGTTTGCTTTTCAGACTGGAGGCCTGTGACCAGTGGAATGCCACAAGGTTCGGTGCTGGGTCCACTACTTTTCATCATTTATAAAAATGATTTGGATGTGAACATAAGAGGTATAGTTAGTAAGTTTGCAGATGACACCAAAATTGGAGGTGTAGTGGACAGCGAAGAAGGGTACCTCAGATTACAACAGGATCTTGATCAGGTGGGCCAATGGGCTGAGAAGTAGCAGATGGAGTTTAAGTTAGATAAATACGAGGTGCTGCATTTTGGGAAAGCAAATTTTAGCAGGACTTATACACGTAATGGTAAGGTCTTAGAGAATGTTGCTGAACAAAGAGACTTTGGAGTGCAGGTTCATAGCTCCTTGAAAGTGGAGTCGCAGGTAGATAGGATAGTGAAGAAGGTATTTGGCATGCTTTCCTTTATTGGTCAGAGTATTGAGAGGTCATGTTGCGGCTGTACACGACATTGGTTAGGCCACTTTTGGAATATTGCGTGCAATTCTGGTCTCCTTCCTATAGGAATGATGTTGTGAAACTTGAAAGGGTTCAGAAAAGATTTACAAGGATGTTGCCAGGGTTGGAGGATTTGAGCTATAGGGGGTGTTTGAATAGGCTGGGGCTGTTTTCCCTGGAACGTCAGAGGCTGAGAGGTGACCTTATAGAGGTTTATAAAATCATGAGGGTCATGGATAGGATCCATGAGTCCAGAACTAGAGGGTAAAGATTTAGGGTAAGAGGGGAAAGATATAAAAAAGACTTAAGAGGTAACCTTTTCACTTGGAGGATGGTGCATGTGTGGAATGGGCTGCCAGAGGAAGTGGTGGAGGCTGGTACAACTGCAAAATTTCAAAAGGCATTTGGATGGGTATATGAATGGGAAGAGTTTGGACGGATATGGGCTGGGTGCTAGATTGGGTTGGGATATCTGGTAAGCATGGAAGAGTTGGACCGAAGGATCTGTTTCCGTGCTGTAAATCTCTATGACATTGAGGTGGTTGTAGAGGATGGATCATTAAGTATTTTTATAAATAAAGTATTACAGAGAAATGTCAGGAAACTGAAGCTAGGACAAATGTTCGGCACAACATCGTGGGCCGAAGGGCCTGTTCTGTGCTGTATTGTTCTATGTTCTATGTTCTATTATCAGATTATTGAATGGTGGAGCAGACCTGATAGGTCAAATGTCCTCCAGCTCCTACATCTTATGGTCCCATTTTTCCAGTTGCCACGTCTATGCAGTTTGCCATTATCAGGCTTATGAAAAATAGTAACACTGCTATTTTTGACACATTGCTGTCAGAATATTTAGTTACTATTTTTGATTTAAATTGATGCCAGTTGACTAAAAGGCATTAATCTTACTATAGTTTCAATGTGTTTTTAATCTTGCTGAAAGCATTAAATTTAATGGTTGTAAGTTTGCTTGCTGAGCTGATAGGTTTAATTCTCAGATGTTTCGTCACCATGCCACCATAGTTGGTCGAATCTCAGATGGCGACGAAACAGACTGGAGATGGGAGGTGGAACACCTGGAAAAATGGTGCATTGAGAACAACCTAGCTCTTCATGCCAGCAAAACCAAGGAACTCATTATTGACTTTTGGCGGGATGTTACTCATGCCCCCTACACATTAACAGCACAGAGTTGGAACAAGTGAAGAGTGTCAAGCTCCTGGAAGTGGTCATCCACAACAAGCTTTCTTGGACTCTTCATGTGGACGCACTGGTTACAAAGACCCAACAACATCTCTTCTTCCTCGGGCAGCTGAGGATTTCTGGCATGACGCCGAATACCCTTGCCAACTTTTGTCGGTGCGCCATCAAGAGCATCCTATCTGGATGTATCACTACCTGGTATGGCAACTGTACCATCCAAGATCGGAGACAGTGACAGAGAGTGGTGAACTTGGCCTGGACGATCACAAAGGCCAACCTCCTATCTATAGAATCCATCTACCAGGCCCGCTGTCAAGGAAAGGCTGCCAACATTCTTAAAGATCCATCCCATCTTGGCAATGGTTTTCTACAACTTCTGCCATCGGGGAGAAGATACAGAAACCTGAACACATGCACCAGCTGGTTTTGCAACAGTTTCTACCCTACTGTTGTTAGAATACTGAATGGACTCTCAAACTCTTAACATTCACCTGTACCTGTGTTTTTGTTTTCACTGCTGTTTACTTATTGTTTACTTATCGATGCCTCGGTGCACGTGACAATAAAGTCAATTCGATTCAATTTAATTCATGCTAGTTAACATCATTAGTGAGCCTCCGGACAAGTGCTGATGTTCTGTCCCGCTTGCTATTTGTGTGTCTTGGTCTGTTAAGGTGGATGATATCAACTCCAGTTCTTTTTCTCAGAGGTTGGTAAATGGGGTCCAAATCGATGTGTTTATTGATGGAGTTTTGGTTTGAATGCAGGGTCTCTAGGAATTCCTGTGCATGTCTCTGTTTAGCCTATCCTAGGATGGAAGTGTTGTCCCAGTCGAAGTGGTCTTTGTGTGTAAGGTTGGTGTTCATGTGTCCTGATGGCCAGTTTCTTGCCTGCCTGTTCAATGTAGTTTTTGTTACAGACCTTGCAGACTATTTTGTATATGACATTTGTTTTGCTGGTTGTTGGTACAGGGTCCTTTAGGTTCATCAGTAGCTGTTTGTGTTTTGGTAGGTATGTGGGCTACCTTGATGCCTAGAGGTTGGAGTCGTCTGGTCGTCATCTCCGAGAAGTTTTTGATGTATGGTAATGTGGCTAGGGTCTCTTGGCGTGTTGTGTCTACTTGTTTCGGTTTGTTGTTTAACAATCAGTCCACTAACAGACACTGAGAAAGCCATCCTAGTAAGAGGGATGAACTACAACTACTTAGACGCAGACAAAAAGGGCTTCATAGCAGCATTGGAATCAATCCTGAAAGATAATGGACTCACGGAAGAAACCCAGCAGACCATCCAACAAACAGTAGCATCAACACTAAGCAGGAAGAAAGATGGAAACACCCTCAACACACAGGAAAGAAAAGCCCTAGAAAGACAGAAGTATTGTAATCCTACCTGCAGACAAAGGGCGCAAGGCCATCATCTTAAACAGAGCATAGTACATTGTAAAGGCAAACTCAACGCTCACCGACATGTACCAACAGGTGGCGATAGATCCAACTCCACAGCTAGAAAGCTGTATCACAACAACACTGAAGAAACTCCATAAATCAGGTGAAATTAACAAGAAATCCCCAAAGAATTAAATCTGATGGATCCAACACCCCCCACTTATCTTTATGGATGACACCTTTGTCATAATGGAATGGAACAAGTTAGAGGAAACCTACAATATCATCAGCAACATCCTTACTGACATAAGAGGAAGAGAACAACAAGACTCCCCTTCCTAAATGTCACAGTGGAACCAACAGTTAATGGAGGACTGCAGGAAAGCAACACTCATTGACCAGATACTTCACTTCAGGAGCAATCATCCCAACACCCACAAGTGAAGTTGCATCAGGACATTATTTAAATGGGCCTCAACACACTGCATCACCCAGGAACTATGAGCAGCAGAAGAAAAATACCTATACAGCATATTCAAGAGCAACAGGTACCCGATGAGCACAGTCCACTGATTCTCAAACAACAAACCCAAACAAGAAGACACAATATGTCCAAACACTCTAGCCACACTAACATATATCAAAGACATCTTGGAGATGACTACCAGATTACTCTGACCCCTTGATGTCATGGTAGTCCACAAACCTACCAACACGCTGAAACAGCTACTTATGAACCCAAAGGACCCTGTATCAACAGTCAGCAAAAAGAATGTCATATACAAAATACCCTACATCGAACAGACAGGAAACTGGTCACCAGGATACACTAACACCAACTAGCCACCAAAAGACATGAGCCACTATCACTAGTACACTTACATATAGACGAAGAAGGAAACCAATTTGACTGGGACAACGCATCTATCCTAGGAATGGCTAAACAGAGACACGCACGGGAATTCCTAGATGCCTAGCATTCAAACCGGAACTCCATTAATAAACACATCAATTTGGACCCCATTTACCAACTCCTAAGAAAAAGAACCGGAAATGATATCACCCACCACAACCAACCAAGACACACAAATAGAAAGCAGGACGGAACACCAGCACTTCACCGGAGGCTCGCTGATGATGTAACCTAGCATGGTGACAAAATGTCTGAGAAGATGTCAGCGAGCAAACTTACAACCTGAACCTCAACCTGAGCTACAATCTTCTCAAAGATCACATTAAATTTAATGTCAAGTATCAAACTTCCCTGTATGGTAGTGAAAGTTTGAAAAACATACAATTTTAAAAAATTCAATAACAATTGTATTGTGGTAATTTTTTGATAAATTTTTAATGTGGCAATATTCCATCAATAAGCACATTTGGAAACCCTTCATGAATAAAATGTTAGTGGTAAAGCATACAAGACCATTTAGCCCTCATGTCAGTTCGTTGGAGGCAAACAATTTATTCCACTCCTGTTCCTGTCCTGTAGCCAGCAATCTTTTTCCTTCATAATTATTTACTTAATTTCATTTTCAATGTTGTTGTTAAATTTGGTACCACAATATTTTCTACCTATGATTCAAATAAATGTCCCTGATTTGCAATAATATATTTCTTGCCCAACATCCAGCAGTGCAGAGGAATAAATGCATGCCAAAATTCCACATTTATGGGTAGGTTCCTGTTCACTCAGCTCATTTTGCTGATTGTCTGCCTCCACTAATGCTGGATATTCAAAGTTTGGGAGAAGATTTGTAGCTTGGGTGCTCGTTGTTGTGGTTCTGTTCGCCAAGCTGGGAATTTGTCTTGCAAACGTTTCGTCCCCTGTCTGGGTGACATCCTCAGTGCTTCAACAGATATTTCTTGCCTGAACTTTCTCTCTGAAACATCTGCACTCCAAGGTCTCTTTGTTCAGCAACACTCCCTAGGACCTTACCATTAAGTGTATAAGTCCTGCTAAGATTTGCTTTCCCAAAATGATGTAGCACCTTGCATTTATCCAAATTAAATTCCATCTAACACTTCTCAGCCCATTGGCCCATCTGATCAAGATCCTGTTGTAATCTGAGGTAATCTTCTTCGCTGTCCACTACACCTCCAATTTTGGTGTCATTTGCAAACTTACTAACTGTCCCTCTTATGCTCGCATCCAAATCATTTATGTAAATGACAAAAAGAAGAGGACCCAGCACCGATCCTTGTGGCACTTCACTGGTCACAGGCCTCCAGTCTGAAAAACAACCTTCCACCACCACCAGCCTCTGTCTTCTACCTTTGAGCCAGTTCTGTATCCAAATGGCTAGTTTTGCCTGTATTCCATGAGATCTAACCTTGCTAACCAGTCTCCCATGGGGAACCTTGTCGAACACCTTACTGGAGTCCATATGGATCACATCTACTGCTCTGCCCTCATCAATCCTCTTTGTTACTTCTTCAAAAAACTCGATTAATCAGGTTTGTGAGACATGATTTCCCATGTACAAAGCCATGTTGACTATCCCTAATCAGTTCTTGCCTTTCCAAATACCTGTACAACCTGTCCCACAGGATTCCCTCCAACAACTTGCCCACCACCGCTGTCAGGCTCACTGGTCTATAGTTCCCTGGCTTGTCCTTACTACCCTTCTTAAACAGTGGCACCACATTAGCCAACCTTCAGTCTTCTGGCACCTCACCTGTGATTATCGATGATACAAATATCTCAGCAAGAGGCCCAGCAATCACTTCTCTAGCTTCACACAGGGTTCTAGGGTACACCTGGTCAAGTCCTGGGGATTTATCCACCTTTGTGTTTCAAGACATTTAGCATTTCCTCCTCTGTAATCTGCACATTTTGCAAGATGTCACCATCTATTTAGCTACTTTCTATGTCTTCCATATCCTTTTCCACAGTAAGTACTGATGCAAAATATTTGTTTAGTATCTCCCCCATTTTCTGCAGCTTTACACAGAGGCTGCCTTGCTGATCTTTGAAGGCCCTATTCTCTCCCTAGTTACCCTTTTGTCCTTAATGTATTTGTAAAAACCCTTTGGATTCTCCTTAATTCTATTTGCCAAAGCTATTTCATCTCCCCTTTTTGCCCTTCTGACCTCCCTCTTAAGTATACTCCGAATGCCTTTTTACTCTTCTAAGGATTCACTCGATCTATCCTGTCTATACCTGATATATGCTTCCTTCTTTTTCTTAACCAAGCCCTCAATTTCTTTATTCTGGATTAGTGGTGCTGGAAGAGCACAGCAGTTCAGGTGGCATCCGAGGAGCAATAAAATCGACATTTCGGGCAAAAGCCCGAAACGTCGATTTTACTGCTCCTCGGATGCTGCCTGAAGTGCTGTGCTCTTCCAGCACCACTATTCCAGAATCTGATTTCCAGCATCTGCAGTCATTGTTTTTACCTCAATTTCTTTAGTCATCCAGCATTCCCTATAACTACCAGCCTTTCCTTTCACTTTAACAGGAATATACTTTCTCTGGATTCTCGTTATCACATTTCTGAAGGCTTCCCATTTTCCAGCCGTCCCTTTACCTGCGAACATCTGCCCCCAATCAGCTTTTGAAAGTTCTTGCCTAATATCATCGAAAATGGCCTTTCTTCAATTTAGAACTTCGACTTTTAGATCTGGTCTATCCTTTTCCATCACTATTTTAAATCTCATCGAATTATGGTCGCTGGCTCCAAAGTGCTCCCCCACTGAATCCTCAATCACCTGCCCTGCCTTATTTCCCAAGAGTAGGTCAAGTTTTGCACCTTCTGTCGTAGGTACATCCATGTACTGTTTGACAAAAAGTATTCAAGGATATGTGATGGCCTATTGCTAATCTCCCATCAGCACAAGATTTTAAACCCATAGCTACTATTTCATTAAAGATGTAGGACAAGGTCTGAAACCTTTTCAATTTACATTTCAAAGACATGACAAATTCAGTCTTTCCAGTAATACATAGAAAAGATAAAAGTGATTGTATATAAAACCTTGGCAAAGTGCAGGAACTGGGATGGGAGCACTAGCTAAGTTCAAATTGCTAATGATGAATTTATATGTGCAACTATATAAACCTTCTAGTGACAAATACTACAGATGAAAGTCAATTGGGCTATATGAAAATAAATCGTGGCACTATGAAAGAGATGCTCCTTAGATCTGAGTTGAATAAACAAATTGAAAGCTAAAGTCTGTCTGGGCATTACAATTGAAGAATTCATATTAGATCATTAGGGCTGTGTAACTCTGTCTTGGGCAAATTCAAAATTGCGTTTGGTGATGTGTGATCATTCCCTGGTCTCAAAATGGACTGCAGTGATATGCATGATTTCTGCACACTTGAATCCTCTGCATGCAGCGAAAGGGGCACACATTAAGGCAAAAGTCTCTCAAATTTCCCAAGTTTTTTGAAATTATATTGGACATTTAGAGATAAACTTTAATCTTGGGATTTGGTATACCTTAAAACAGTCAAAGTGTGGAAGGTCCAGGTGAAGCAATAGGGTTTGATGAAAATAAAATTATTGTCCAGTGGCCTAGTAAAGATATTAGATTACATTAATCCCAATTAATTAGGATTGCAAATTTACAGAATCTGAGCAATGAGAAGATTTTGAAACATTCTGTATTGGTCCTACAACATGGCGTTGGATTAGACAGCTGGACCTCTCTAATTGACTCTGACATTCAGTAAGATCATGGCTAATCTGACTTGCTCCATATTTCCAAACACTTTCATCCATTTGCTTACCACTTACCTTTCATGACCCACCTGTATTGGAAAGCAGAGTGGGTTGATTTAAAATATTTACTTAGTACTTACTGTTTTTCCTTGCGTATTCAAGTACATCAGTTCCAGTTCCTTTGAGGAGGAGTGTTCTAACAATTCAAAACAGAAATATTTCTGTCTTATCTCTGTCATAAGTGGGCTGTTCCAACAGTGACCCCTGGTCTTAGATTATTCCACAAGAGGAAATGCCATTTCCACATCTACCTTGTCAAGACCCTGCATAATGTTTCATTCAAGTTTCTTCCGACTCTCTGGACTCCAGAGGATTCAAGCTTAGTCTGTTCAACATTTTCTCATAAATTAATCTGTCTATTCCAAATGTTAGTGCAGTAAACCTCCACTAAACTGTTTCCAACGTGCTTCCTTAAATAAGTAGATTGATACTGTATGCTACTCTGAATGTAGTTTCACCAGTTTTCTGTATGATTAAAGCACAACCTTCTTCCTCCTATATTCATACACCTTGAAGTAAACAATAACATCTGTTAGATTTCCTAATTACTTGCTGTACCTGCACATTAATCTTTTGCACTTCATGTGCCAGGAAACCCAAATCCCTCTGCATCTCAGAGATCTGCAGATTTGGCTAAAATGCTTCTTTTTGTTCTCCTGCCAAGATGCAAAATTTCACATTTTTCCCTCGCTATACATCTATTTGCTAGTTCTTTTGATCAGCTGAATGCTTCTACTTCGACCATCAAACCGGCATTGAATTCCATACTTCCACCATTTTTCTTATGTTCCTTACGATACTTCTGCAATTTGTTTTAAATCTCTGCTGATAATTTAGCTCTCCAATATCTTCCTTGTCCACTCTAACTCGGGTTACAACCACCTGATGAAGGAGCAGCGCTCCGAAAGCTAGTGCTTCCAATTAAACCTGTTGGATTATAACTTGGTGTTATGTGATTTTTAACCTCATTGTTTTGTACAACTCAATTAAGTCATCTCTCAGCTGCCTCTTCTCAGAAAAACAGTCCTGGCCTACCCAATATTTCGTCATACTTATGATTTTCAATGTCTGGAAAATTTCTTGAAAATGTCTGCTCACTATCAAGAGCAATTATATCCTTCCTCTAATGTGGAGACCAGAATGGTGTACAATTCCAGCTGTGGACGTGGGTGGAGGAATTGAGACATCTCAGAGTGCCCTCTCAGAACACTACTTGTTTCATGTGTATTCCATTGCAGTGTTTGTCTTCCAAAGAGCATAACTTTGCACTTCTCCAGATTTGATTTTCAGTTGTCACTTTTCCACTTAACCAAACCATTAATATCATCCTTCAGTTGACAGCTATTATCTTTACTGTCAACAACATGGCCAAATTTTGTGTTGTCTGCAAATTTCCCACTCATGCCTTTTACATTTAAGTTTAAATTAATATCATTACAAACGTCATGGATCCAACCCAGTCCTGTGTAAAACCTCTCTGAAAAGCTTCTCAGTTGAAGAAAAAAATGTAATCGATTTCCTCCTGCCAATTTTGGGTCTGACTTTCCATATTACCTTGTATCTCATGGTCTTTATTTGTTCTGATCAGTTTGCCATGTGGAATCTTTGGCCTTAGTAAAATCCAAGTATACAAAATGCACTATATCACCTTTCATCAATCCTTCTTATTTCCTCAAATTTAGTTATTAGTAAGACATGATCTTCACGTAAAACCACTCTGACTATTCCTGATGTTATCTGCGACTTTCTAAGTAATGGTTAATCTTCTCTCCATATTGATTCAAGTAATTTGTTCACTCGCAAGTTCAGATTGACTAGCCTATAATTATTTGGCCAATTTCTTGCATGCATTTTTGACTAATGGTAAAATGTTTGCAGAACTCCAGCCCTATGTAAATCTTGTCTGTATCTAGTGAGGTTTTAATCAAAATGTTCCTCAGCATATCCACTTTTTCCTCCTGCATTCATGCAAAAGTTGTCCTATATAGCTGATAGACCCTCCCCATTGCTTAATCATTCTCTTGCTCTTAGTGTACACTTTCAGATAAAACATTTTTAGATTTGCATTAATTTCATTTTTCATATCTTCTCAATTATTTATTCTCCTAAATTTCCTTTTTTTTTAACCTCATCCTGTACTTTCTATACTCCTCTGAGGTTTCTCATTCATGGGATATTAGGATCATTGTCTAGGCTAGCATTAATTTTCCATCCCTGCTTGAACTTGAGGAGGTGGTGCTGAGCTGCTGGTTTGAACCACTGGAATCCATTTGCTCTGGGTAAACATGCAATGTGTTCATCAGAATTCCAGAATTTTGATCTGGCGACAGTGAAGGAACAGCAATATATTCCCCAAGTATGGGTGGTGAATGGTTTTAGAGGAGAGCTTGCAGGTGCTGATGTGTTTGCTCCCTTGACCTTCTAAATGGCGGGTTGTTGTGGGTTTGGAATGTGCTGTATAGGGAGCCTTGGTGAATTTTTGCAGTGCATCTTGTATTTGGAGTAGACTATTGCTACTGACATTGGTCATTAGTGTGGGAGTCACTGTTTGTTCATGTGGTACCAATCAGCTTTGTCAAACTAAACTCATCCATGCAGGTAATGATTATTTCATTCTACCCCACTCCTGACTTGTGCTTTGTAGATGGTGGACAGGCTTTGGGAGTCAAGAGGTAAATTATTTGCTGCAGGATTCCTCGCTAGTATTTATCTGGCTAGTCCAGTCGAGCTTCTCTTCAGTGGTAACCCCCAGGATGTTGATAGTGGGGGACTGGAGATCATCATTGTCGCATACTTGTATGGCACGATGTTACTTGGCACTTTGTCAACCCAAAACTAGATATTGTCCAAGTCTTGCTGAATTTGAACATGGACTGCTTCAGTATTTGTGGGGTTGCAAATGGTGCTGACCAATTTGCAATCATCAGCAAAATGTCCACATCTGATATTATGATGGAGGGAGTCATCAATAGAGCTGCTGAAGATATGAATATCCATTGCTTGGATAATAATTTAACAAAGGTCACTGCAAGAAAGTTGAGGATTGATATATTTTAATGTAAAGGAAGCCTTTGAAAGGGAAGGGGTCTTTTTTTTTTAAAAGAAGAAAATAGGTCATTTGAAATCACTAGTTACCAAACCCTCTTGCAAAGAGGAATGTTTACTCCAAGAAATTATTGGAGATTTGGAAGTGAGAGGCTCTGTTTTAATGAAATGCAAAAAATATGGTAAACTCTCATTTCATCTTTTGATTGCAAAGGTTTTGATCAAATATAAAGCAATTATTTAAAGAAAGGGGAATTTATTAATGATTGGATGATTTGTTATAGATGCACAGTTGATAGACATTAATTAAGGATTGAGAGCACATGATGGAGGCATGTGTGGTGGAATGGTAGTGTGCCTGGGCCAGAATGCCTGGATTCAAGTTCCATTTGCTCCAAAGATGTGCAATAACATCTCTGAGCAAGTTGATTGGAAAAGATCTTTATATGCCATGAAGTACATGTGCTGTGACACGGGGTTAGTTGTTAGGCAGAGATCTATAATGCTGTCTTCTGTGAATAAACTTAGTGTGCCAGATTTGTCTTGTTTGCACTTCATCTGACCATGGATCCATTTAACTATGACATCAACTATCTTTATTTTTGCTGTTATCCTTATTTTCAAAATGGCCATTGTATTCTCTGTGGAAATTTCTGCAGCCAAAGAAAATCCAATTTATTGAAGCTTTTAGTGCATAATTTCTGATATTGGTGGTTTCACATTGCTAAAAGATAGAAGAGTCAAGAACTGAATTTTATTTTAATTTTTGTGTTTATATAATAGATAATGCAGTGGAAAAATATTTTGAAAAATTCAACACAGTTAATATTTGCAATAACAATATTTAGTACTTAACAAAATTATGACTTCAAATATGGATGACTGCTCCTTGCTGTGATTGTCCTTCATTTACACCTTGAATTTTCAAATGGAAGTTTCTTGGGGGAGCGTCAAACTTGACACATTTGAACAATTCAACAGATTTCTGATATTTTCTGTAAATGTTACCGCCTTTGCAGATAATTTGAATACTGCAACAAAAATATTTTTTTCAAAACAGTGATTCTGCTTTATTTTGATATTTGGTAGCCAGAATTTAAAAAGTGGCTGAATTGAATGAGTTTGGTAACATTTCCTGGGGATGCACTGTACAGTATGCCATAATGAGATTAGCCTGTGATACTGCATTTGTCCAACCTCCTGCGGTGAATTTGTGATTCTATATTTGTTTGCAACAAAAGTTCTCTAAGGACACCTTTCTTGTAGCTCTCATGCATTCAGAAAAGAGTTTTCTTCTACTAATTGGATTTTAGATTATTTGACCCCTCATTGGCAAATCCATGTGAGTGTGTCTTTCACCTGGTAGGATAGCAACTACACGTGGCTGTTGCCCTGATAATTCTGCATGGTGTCCTTGTGTGTTGAACATTTTATCCTTTATGACTAGCTAATTGATCTATTTGAGATTAAGAGTGCAGGTGTACTTCATATTTTCATTTATCACAGTTGTCTTGCTGCAGGTCGGGTTTCGTGTCACATTGAAATAAATCGGTTACTTGAGAGCATTTGACATCAGGCAGTCTGTTATGATTAGAGTATATAAGGCTGAGAAAACTCTTTCAGACATTATTGCCTTTGAAGGTAAACAATCATCATTGTTCCATTCCTCAAAGGGGAGAGAACCACAACACTTCACATCCATGGAAGATCCACAGGACTCTCGGGAGCAAGTTGTAAGTTATATGATGCTCACTTCAGATAAAAATATGAATTTTACTGTGTATTTTTCTGTAATATTAAATCATGGTTTTCACTGAAGTACTTTTGATCTGAGTGAGCAATGGCAAAAAATGTTAAGCAGATATTTCCATGTAGTTTCAGCTCTGTTGCAAAGGTGAAGCATTTCCTCTCCAGCTTCATCTCCCACTTTCTCTTCCACCCTGCCTGCCTCCCTCCCTTGTCTCCCTCAATCCAACCGACCTCCAGTTATAGAGTCATAGTCATAGAGATGTACAGCACGGAAAAAGACCCTTTGGTCCAACTCATCCATGCCGACCAGATATCCTAACCTAATCTAGTCCCATTTGCCAGCACTAGGCCCATATCCCTCTCAGCCCTTTCTGTACCTGACCTGTTGTAATTGTACCTGCCTTCGCCACTTCCTCTGGCAGCTCATTCCATGCACTCACCACCCTGTGCAGGAAAAAGTTCCTCCTTAGGTCCCTTTTTAAATTTTTCCCCTGTCACACTAAACATTTGCCCTCTAGTTCTGGACTCCCCTACCCCAGGGAAAAAACCTTGTCTATTTCTCCTATCTGTGCCCCTCATGATTTTATTAACGTCTATAAGGTCACCCCTCAGCCTCTGCTGCTCCAGGGAAAACAGCCCCAGCCTAATCAGCCCCTCCCTATAAGTCAAAGTCTCCAACCCTGGCAACATCGTTCTCCTCAATCCTGACCTCACCCCTCCCTCTGCATGCAGTTCTAGGCTCCTTCATTGCAATGACTTTACAAACCGTTCTGAACATTCTCGTATCCATCCCAGTGCTTTTATTTCACCCACCCACCTTATGCATTTGCCCCTTTCACAACCTTCCTCTTTCCTCCTTCCTGCTTAAAACCTTGAGCTGCTAATATAGCAATGTACAACTCTCCAATCCTTGTTATTGTAGTAAAGCTCCCCCAGTGTCAATAGATGATACTTTGTCCATTTTCTTTGTCAATGTATTGTTTTATATCATCTACACTCATCGGAATATGGGATGGACTGCTGAAATTTTCGGGATTAATTTTCTTTTGATCCATGCTAAGATTGTGTATAATAGAGATGTCTAGCAAGATACATATGTTTGTTGCTTGAATAACAAATTGTAGCCTGGGTCATTCCCAGACCTTTTTAAAAATCTTTAATTAGCTTGCTTAAGTTTTGAAAATCTGTTATTTTTAAAGATTAAAATGTTAATATCTTTCCTTGACAGGCAAAGAAATCACGCCGTGATTTAGATTCCACAGATGAGCAAGCTTTAAGGTTTGTCGGTATTGTTATGTAATTGAAATCTTTAGTATGTTTTTTTTATATAAGACAGGAAGAAAATTCACAGCTTGTCTTCACCTATCTTGTGACCTTCCAATACTGAGCCACTAAGTTGAGATTATAATATTAACCAGAAACTTCTGAATGAATGAATGTACAACAAATGAAGTTACATCTATTGGTGCATTAGAGGGTGCACTTCCAACGCAGGCACACTCAGTGGACAAACTTAAATGTGTTTCCTTATTAACTGCATTCTATTAGTATATTTTAGAGTTTTGTTTATGATGGAGAGTTTCACTCAAGATGAAGGCTTTTAAATTATTAAATAAAGCAATAAATTCAAAGTGCTGAAAAACCCAGTCGATCTGATACACTCTCTCTACAGATGTTAACAGTTGGTGCTCTGAAAATATGGAAAATAGGAGTAGGAGTGGGCAATTCAGCCTATCAAGTCCGCTCTGCCATTTAGCATGATCATGATTGATCTTTATCCTCTGGCAATAGTCCCGAACTCTCCCCATGCACTTTTATTAGCCTTTTGAAATTTCTCTTATTTTCTTGGATATCTTCACTGACTTTGCCTCCATGGCCTTCTGTAGTAGAAAATTACCCAGGTTCAACCACCCTCTTTCCTTTATTTCAATCTGAAATGACCTACCATGTATCTCAAAACTGTGACCCCTTGTTCTGGATTAACCCTGCCAAGGAAGTGCCATCTTTACATCTCGTCTGGTCCAGCCCTGTAAAGTTATTTATATGTTTCATTCTTCTTCATATCTTCAAAGATATTTATATCTTTGATTCTTCTAAATTCTAGTCCATAAATGCTTTGTGGACCCAGTCTCTCCTCATACAATAAACCTGCTGTCCCAGAAATCAGTGTAGTGAACCACTGCTATGTTCCCTCTCTAGCAAGTATCCCTTTGAAAAGGACACCAAAGATGCTTACCAAGGCCGAGTACAACTGCACTTACTTTCTTCTGTATTCAAACCCTCTTGTAATGAAAATTGAAATAATATTTGTTTTCTGAACTGTTTGCTGCAACAACGTGCTTGCTTTCAGTGACCAGTGTACAAGAAAACCTAGGATTCTTCAGTTTTTCCAACTGAAATGGCCAACTTCGTGCTTATCTATGTACCTGCTTTGCATTTGCCCACTCACAACTTAGCAAAATCTGCTCAAAGACCATTTACATCTTCCTCACCATTCTTAATTCCACCCAGTTTTGTGTGGTCAGCAAATTTGAAATATTTCATTTGATTACCTCATCCACACTAATATGTTGTGAATAAATGGGACCCTGCTTGCCACTGTCTGTCTTTCACTTCAAAGAGGACCCACTCATTTCTTCTTTCCTGTCTACTAATTAATTCTCAATGCATGTCAATATATTCTACCATGTGCTTTAATATTGCACACTAACCTCTTACGTGGGGCTTTGTCAAAATACTTCTGACAATCCAAGTACACCATATCCATTCACACTCGCTCATCTATTTTGTGAGCTATGTCCTTTTAAAAAGTGATTTCCCTTTTCTAAGCCCATTGTGACTTTAGAAAATACCAACAGTATTACATAAGTGTCCCCTTATCTCATACTTTATAATAAACTCCAGCTTTTTCTCCCTTCCACCATTTTTAAATATTGGTATGAAATTTGCTGTAAATGTACTGATCTCATCTTTCAGTAATGACACCAACTTTTTTTGTTCCGTTCACAGGCTTGATCATTTAGCAGCTTTGTCTTTCTGATTGCAGTCACATTGTAATCATATTGTATGCATTTAAAAATATTTGTGATGTTAGTTCATCTCCCTTATTGCGAATTTTCCAAACATTCCAAATTGTACTTTTGGATTTTTTTTATATACTTAATACATTATGGTCCTACTTGTGGTTAACCTTCCTTCCTTGTACTTTCTGATTTAATCCGGTTTAAAAATCTAATTAAAACAAACATTTCTTGAAAATATTAAAATCACCTAATATGGGGCTTGCAACATGACCCTGTTATGGAGTCCTATCATCTACCAACTGAGCGATCTGGGTTGTGTGGGGGAATCTTTACAAATAAAGGGTCATTGTTACAGAGACAACCCAGAGCACTCTGGGGGATAGGAAGTTTTGGAAGAACTTGGTTGCCTCTCATCTGTGGGCATTAAGATAAATCATTGCTCAGAGAACATTTCATACAGTTGTGGCTTATGAAAAACTTGAAAGACCCTAGCAATCAACAGTGATTTTAGTTGGGAAAAATTGATGGGCTCCAACGTGCACTTTGCACTATTAATTTGCATGCGATTTTTTAAAAACTCCAGTTGTGGGCAAGTTTGATTAATGCAGTAATGTGAATCTGCAGAGTGATCTGAGTTGAGCAAATACAATATAGCCAAAATGGACAAAAACTACTGAACATTTTAATAAAAGCATTTTTGCAGTAGAAGCGAAGTCAAATAGAATATATTGTTCAGAGGTCACTGATGAAAAATAAAACAACTGATGATTCAAAGAAGAACACCATGTTCATGTATTGATAGGGACAATTAATCCTTCTATCTCTCAATCCGCCTCTATAAATGCTGAGTTTGTTTTTAGTATTATAAATTTAATCAGAAAGGTAATTTTCAAATCTCTCTTTTCCATTTTCACCTACAATTAAACAAAATAGGGAAAATACGCACTGCTGCCTAATGTAAACTAGTATTTGGAAGGTTCGATTAAATTTCATTGGCTACATCACCCTGCTTTCAATTATGTGAATGCTAGGAGTGGACATCAGATACAGTCCACTATTCTTCCTCTTAAAATGATTTAGTTGATAGAAAGAGGATTTCATCAACTGCATCTCAATTAATATTTTATGATCGAATAATGACAATCCTTAAGAAAATTAAATTCTCCTCTCTCTTATTTCCCCAGGACTGAGGAACTGCACAACATAATCCAACTGCAGAGTCAAACAAACAGAAATGATGAGCAAAAGTGTAGGTCTGACTGTCTGTCTAGTAACTTAACTGTGCTGAATGAAGCAGAAGGTGAGTTAAATTCATGGCTACTTTGACCACTGAGGGGCATCGCTACGAAGCTCAATATCAGTTAATCCAATTCCAAAGGTGTCAGGCAATGACCATTGCCAGCAAGAGTGAATATAACTATCTACCCTTGACACTCAATGGCATTGCAGCCACTGAGTCTCCCACAGTCAGCATCTTAGTGGGAGATCAAAGAAATTGAACTGGGGCAGCTGTAGAAATACTGTTACTGACTGCAAGAGCAGGTCAGAGGCTAACGAATTCTGTGGCAAGTAACTCATCATTTGCCATTTACTTTAATGTGCTGTATTTATCAAAACTCTTCTCTTAACTTTGTTAATTCTTGCAGGTTTTATTTTCTTATTTTCTTTTTCACTTTGCTTTTATAGCTGAATTGCAACTTTTCTCTAGGTTGTAAACGTCTTTCCTTTTTCATCCCCATTTGTCAACTGTGGTACGCAGTCTCACTACTTGTGGATTATTTCTCCATTTTAGAACAAGGCTTTTATGTATTAGAACATTGAACCAATCTTTATTTTTAATCTTCAATCTTTCCATAGTTAAAAATGAAATGATACAAGGCAGTGACTCTGAAACTCTGACAAGGAAAAGATCTGCTCGTGCATATCCAAGTTCAGGTAAAATCTTAGAAGTGGATATCGCTATTTTCCGTTACCTTGTTTAAAATGTTTACTTTGCCAAAGAAGTTAAAACAATTTATGGATTGGACCCAGAGAAGATGATTAACACAAGATCTTTTGCAGATCTTGGGATATTGGCATGAGATTTGAGCCAAAAATGATTCATACCAGTGGGATTGGTTTCATCCAAACTAGGGTACGGCCTATTGGAGAAGATAAATAGGGAGAGGGCAAAGTCAGTAAGCAGTCAGGAGAACAACATTACAAGAAATGTAAGCAGTCTAAGTGTAACCAGGGCAAGAAAGCGTAGGGAGGACTTTGATAAGGAGGTGAATTTCATTACAGAACCAGAAGACTTGAATGACAATTATAGAGGAAATCAGAAAACTGAAATGAGAATCATAGAGGAAGTCCCAGTAAAATTCAGTTAATATATCTTTACAACAATGCAAAAGTCTCTGTGTCATAAATCAGGAGTTGGAAGCAGTCATGTTTTGGGAGAAACAAGACATGGATTGCTGAGAAAACAGGACTAGAAATTAAATATTACAAGGTATAATAAAAAGATAGAGGGAAGATGAACAATGGAGCAGCTATACTTATTTAGGATAACATATTGCAATAGAAAAAGGACAACTTTCTGAAAGACACAAATAGAATCCATGTGGATAGCGATAAAAGATAATCCGGAACCCATCACACTTACAACCTACAGACCACACAAATGGAAGTGAGGTGGAGGAAGAAATCTGCAGCTAAATGGGGATTTGAGAAAAGATATAGATCTTGATTTTTTTTTTAACAGGACAATTATCATTGCTGAAGCTTAAACTAGAGTTGTCAGGATCATGCAGAATTCCTCATGCAGTTGACTGGCAATTACCAGGGAATTTGCAATACTCGGCAATTACCTATGATCTGGAATTTACCAAAATGTCCCCAGTTCTGAGGTGGAGACTGTGAAATATTCAGACTTGCTTAATGGTTAGCCAGGAAACGTTAAAGGAATTAACATCTGCTCTAACTGCTGGCTAACTATCAAACTGAAACCTCTGACCCCACAAGAGCACATACCATCCATTCAAACAAACACTGCCATCCTGTAATGAGCCCTAGGTCAGAAGAAGTATACACTAGCAGATCAAGGCTTAGATGATGATGGATTAAATGCCAATCTGGAAATCCTGGCCAGTATACCATGTGATTTGCCGAAACATACTGCCAGTGCAAGCAACAGCTTGTGTTTATATAGAACTCTTTTCCAGTAAAACATCGCAAGACATGTGACAGGAGCATGATCAAACCACTGAATCTCATAGGCCAGTATTAATACAGATGACTACAAGTTTGACTAAAGAGTTAAGATTTAAAAAGCCTCTTAATGGAGGTCAAGATGTTCAGAAAGAGAATTTTATAGCTTATGGCCTAGCAGCTGAAGACAGCTACGTGTGGTGGAATGGTATAAAATTGGGAAACTAGAGGGCAGAATGGGGCTATGCTGAGATGTCAGTAGATGTAGGTTTGCTCGCTGAGCTGGAACGTTTCGTTTTCAGACATTTCATCACCATACTAGGTAACATCATCAGTGAGCCTCCAGATGAAGCACTGGTGCTATGGCCTTGCAAATATACATTAACAATTTTAATCTTGTCAAGTAGGACAAAATGATTTTTGTCTGTTCGGTTTCGATTTCCAGGTGATTGAAGTGAAAATCTCCTCCTGTTTCTTTTTACAGTTATAACCTGCACAGGTTCTAGTCCACGTATGCCAAATCAAGATAACTTGGTAATGTTTCCTACAAAGTAAGTTCCAGCTGTTTGAATGATATTGGTTTTAGGTTACAGTCGATCTTTCAATTAGATGAAACAATATTTTTAAGATTGTGGATACAAAGAATATGTAAGTTTTTTTTTAAATAATAGAGAAGACCAGTAGGCACAAGTACATGTATTTCATAGATCAAGCCATCTCACCAGCCTTTTCTTTTTCCCATTTCACTCACTCTATCCTCCCTGTCTCTTGTCTTTCAAATCCATTCATTCTGTCTATTTCAGAGGCCTTTCCTGGCAACTTATTGCATATGACTTTTGCTGCTTGAAATTTTTCATTAGATTTTCCTTTTGCTATGTATAAATTTATGCTGCTTACATGAGCCCTATCCTGTATTGAATAATTGGACCAGATAAGTTTCTTTTGTTGAATCGAGTAAGGAGTAGTAGTTTCTATAGTTACACAGCTCATTTAAAAAACATGATTGAGCATGGGTGCAGCAAGTTTTATCAGAGAATGGAAAATTAGGCAAATTAGTACCTGCACAAGGCAAAAAAAACACTTGCTAGTTTGTGTTTTGTTTAGAAAAACATTTTTTAACTAATTGCACAATAATTTGCACTCCAGTTGGTTTGTCATCTATTCATTTATACTTGTTTGTAACATGGATGGTGGACCACTTTTTTTCTTTGGCTTTGTGATCTCCAGTGTATTTTTCTATGTGAATTTTTTCAATAAGTTTATTATTTTGGAAAGCGCACTTGCTTTACACTTATGGCACATTAATGGGCAGAGTTCTTTTCATATATGTTCATCATATTGTAAGTTCTTGCAAATTTTTGAACTCTGAAATACTAATAGAAAGTTTTCTATGTCTTGGTGATCTACCATCTGTTGGTATTGACGCCAGTATTATACCTTGCATTCACTGTACTTGATAGCTACATCACATATGTTTTTTTCACAGATGAGAATTAATGAATTGCTGGTCCTTTGCTTAGTTGTTGTGGTAATGCTCCAGCACTTACCCCATTTTGTTTAACTAGAAATTACTGCAGCTTATCAACTTGTCATGAGAATCCGATCATCTTGGGTTTTAGTAAAAACATCTTTTAAGTTTACTTAAGTTTAAGATGCTTTAGAATAATTTGTTTTCATCCTCTTTTTATAGGCCATATCCACATTTATTTTCTCCGCCAATAGTTCAAGCTGCTTATTCCGAACAGGCTCGATACCCAGCAGCGCAGCCATCAGCATCTTACACATCATACCCAGAACCAAATCAGCCTTATGGACTACCTCCTTTTGGTAAGCTTATTTTACATTTTCCTTGTGTATAAATAGATCAAATTATTTTTCAAAGTGCTTAATTTATTGGCTTTTTCTTGAAATTGCCTTATTAAGTCTTGACATGGCCTGCACTAAGCTTAAAGATCCTCCTAGCTACAAAGTTTTAAAAAAGACTGTGGGGGCAAAAGTTAAGAGTGGATCAGTGAGCATGTCATTTTTGTTTCATCAGTTATCATGCATTTCGCAGCAATACTGCAATTTGCTTGGATAAAATGACAGTTGATCATGCTTGGCATCTTTCTTTGAACAATCAGGCAGTCAGCAGATTGATAACTGAAAGTCATTTGGTTTTATCCTTTTATGGAAAAGGCGAAGAGGAAACTTGCATCCTCTCCGCCTGGTCTAGTTTTACAACCAGGTCTCAAATTCCAGCTTATCCTTGTCTCCATTCCCATAATAGTCCTTTCCTGAAGAAGTAATAAGTGGTAGCTGTTCAATATGTTGCATATATAAACTTGAAAAAAAAACCCTTTTGATGTATACAAATTCTCCTGATTCAATGGTATGCAAATGTTCAATTTTATTTTAATGATACTGTGATGTGATTAAACCTTAATCTGTTGCAGAACAGCCTCCTTAATAGTTTGAGAGAAAAATAAGTTTGCATCCAATACTTCCATTCATGCAATTTGGTTTTGATCATCTGGTTATGTAAAAGTGCCATTAATTAATAATTATTTTTACCTTAGGTGCATTGTGGCCTGGTGTGAAAACAGAATGTGGATCACCCAGTCAGCCTGGATACCTCAGTTATGATACAGGGTTTAGCTCAAATCAAACCAGCCCAGCACATTACACATATCCAGCACAAGGTAAATTTATAACATGGGCCTCAATATTAACCCCCATTCAAACCTGCCACTGTGCTCCCCTCCACATTGTGCATGTCATAGTCCTGCTGCATGGAAACAGACCCTTTGGTCCAGTCAGTTCAGGCCAACTAAGTTCCCAAACGAATCTAGTCCCACCTGCCTGCACTTGGCCCACATCCCTCAAAAACCTTTCTTATTCATGAAATTACCCAAATGTCATTTAAATGTTGTAACTGTACCTGCATCCCACACTTTCTCTGGCAATTCATTACAAATACACACCACTCCGTTTTGTTTTAAAGTTGCCCTTCGTGACCTTTTTAAATCTTTCTCCTCTCACCTAAAAATATGTCCCTAGTTTTACTCTGAGATAACTTTCTTCAACTGCTGTGCTCTTCCAGCACCACTAATCCAGAATAACTTTCTTCATTGTCTACTTCACCAGCTATTTTTCTAATCTGAACACTTACTAACCATACCTTCTATATTCACATCCAAATATATATAAAGCGAAAAGTAATGGACCCACAGCACTGATCCTTGTGCCACACCACTGATCACAGGGCTCCAGTTTGAAAAACATCCCTCCACCAACAGCCTCTGTCTCCTACCTTCAAGCCATTTTTGTATCCAATTGGCTACCTTCCCCTCGATCTCATGTGATCTAACTTTACTACACAGTCGACCATGCGGAACCTTGTCAAATACGTTACTTGAAGTCCATATGAACAATATCTAATGCTCTGTCTTCATCAATCTTCTTTGTGTCTCACTAACTTGATTGAGGTGACAATCTCCCACACGTAAAAAGCCATGTTGATTATCCCTCATCAACTTGCTTTTCCAAATACATGTTAATCCTGAGCCTCGGAATCCCCTCCAACAACTTGCCCACCACTGACGGTCATCGGTCTGTATTCCCAGCTTCTCCTTACAGCTTTTCTTAAATAATGGCACCACATTAGCCAAACTCCAGTATTCCGGAACCTTACCCATGGCTGTCGATGATACAAAAGTCTTAGCAAGGGGCCCAGCAATCTCCATTCTGGGAAGCACCAGAATAATCAGGTTAATCTAACTTTATGCACTTGAAGACCTCCAGCACCACCACTTCAATAAATGGATGCTTTTCAAAATATCACTATTTATTTCCCCAAGTTCTATAACTTTCATACCCTCCTCTATGGTAAGTATAACACAAAACATTTGTTGAGTATCTCATTTATCTCCTGTTGTTCCACACATAGATGGGCTTGTTGATCTTTAAGGGGCCCTATTCTCTTCTTAGTTACTGTTTTGCCTTTTATGTATTTATAGAATCTCTTTGGATTCTCCTTAACTCCATTTGCTGAAGCTATTTCATGTAATCCTTTGCCTTCCTGACTTCTCTCTTAAGCATGTTCCTACTGTCCTTATATTCTTCTAGGTATTGACTCAGTTCCAGCTGTTTATATCTGATAAATGTCCCCATTTTCTTCACCAGCGCCTCAATTCTCTAGTCATCCAGCATTCCTTACACCTCCCAGCTTTGTCCTTCACACAAACAGGAACATACTTTCTCTGAACACGTATTATCTCAAAATTAAAGGCCTCCCATTTCCTAACTGTTCCTTGACCTATGAATAGCCACTCCCAATAAACTTCTGAAAGTTTCTGTCCAATACTGTCACAATAGGCCTTACTCTGATTTAATTTTTTGTTCAGTTCCATCCTTTTCCATAACTATTTTAAAATGAATAGAATTATGA
This sequence comes from Chiloscyllium plagiosum, assembly GCF_004010195.1. Classification (NCBI taxonomy): domain Eukaryota; kingdom Metazoa; phylum Chordata; class Chondrichthyes; order Orectolobiformes; family Hemiscylliidae; genus Chiloscyllium; species Chiloscyllium plagiosum. The sequence continues at coordinate 9,323,542 of NC_057736.1, read as the reverse complement.
TCACTTACCCCAAAGTGCTCTCCCACTGACACCTCAGTCACTTGCCCCCCCCCCACCCCCGCCTTATTTCTTAACAGAAGGTCAAGTATTGCTCTTTCTCTAATGCATCCACAAATTGATTAAGAAAGTTTTCTTATACGCACTTAACAAATTCCTCCCCATCCAAGCCCTTAACACTATGACAGTCCCAGTCTATGTTTGGAAAGTTAAAATCCCATACCATTGCAAACCTATTTTTCTTGCAGATATCTGAGATCGTCTTACATATTTGCTTCTCAATTGTGCCGTACATCTCTATGACTTTGTAACTCTTGGGTGATCTATAACAAAATCCCAGTAAAGTCATCTTCTCATTCTTATTTTTTAAATTCCACCCATAGAACTTCACCTTGTGATCTCCCAGGAATATCCTCCCTAAGTACAGCTGTAATGTTCTCCCTAATCAAAAATGCCACTCCCCATCCTCTCGCCTTCCTTTCTATCCCTTCTGTAGCATCTGTACCCCAGAACATTAGCTGCCAGTCCTGACCATCCCTAAGCCATGGCTATGGTAATAACTATGATATCCCAGTCCCATGTCCCTAACCATGCCCTGAGTTCATCTACCTTATCTGTCAGGCCTCTTGCATTGAAGTAAATGCAGTTTATTTTATCAGTCTTTCTTTGTTCTCTGCCAAGCTCTTGTCTGTCTTGATTATTAGACTTGCTCCCCTTACCCACTGTCGCAGCCTCAGCCTTTCCTGTTTTCTGACAATTGTCCCCCCCCCCCAACAAAAACTAATCTAAAGCTTTCTGCATAACACTAGCTGAGGATCCGGTTCCCCTTACACAGATAATGTCTACCCCGAAGAGATCCCAATCATCCAACAATGTGAATCCTTGCCCCTGTACCAGCTCCTCAACTACGCATGCATCTACCGTATCCTCTTATTCCTACTCTCACTAGCACATGGCACTGGTAGTAGTCCAGCTATTACTGTCCTTGAGGACCTGCTTTTTAACCTCCTGCCTAGCTTCTTATATTCTCTCTGCAAAACCTCATACCGTTCCTTACCTATGTTGTTGGTACCAATGCTGGTCACTCCATCTTCATAATATTCTGCATCCGCTCCAAGACATCCTTGACCCTGGCACCAGGGAAGCACAACCATCTTGATGTTTCACTGACGACTGCAGAAATGCCTGTCTGTTATGTTGTGTGCATATAAACATGTTGTTTATTTTTGAAAATGCTTTGGCTTTTATTTTTGACAGGTACCTGTTTCCCGAGAGCCAGTAGTTACTCTGGTGGAACTGCTGCTGCTTTTGTTGTCACCAGTGCTGCAAGCCTCAGCAGTTCTAATCAGGTAGATAATATGTAATCTTTTTTGTGTCATATATGAAACCACTTTATTTAAGAAATATTATTAACCACCTTCTACATTTTCTTTCCATAGGATTATCCTTCCTATACATCTCTTGGACAAAGCCAGTTTGTGCCATATGTTCCCAATTCAAATTATGGAACCACAACTCCAAACTCTCTGCCTGCCAATAACACCTCAACAACTGTTACTTTCCAGATGCGTAAAATGCAAACAAACATTTCCAGTTCATCAAACCAGGACTACCAATCTGGTAATGCATTTTTGTAGCATTCTGTTTGAACTGGCCTGATGAAAATCTGTATTGCCATGGAACAATTATGCTTTTTATATTGAGATTTATGATAGTGTAACATAAAGCGATACTGATAAAGAAAAACCAATGCACTAAGTAATCCAGGGACATGTTAAATCTCAGTCTGATGATAAGGTAAATAAGATTAAGTATTGAACACTTCTGGCTTCCCTGAAGAAAATTGCTATTGAAACCCAGCGGACACTTAACTTGCATTAAGATCAGACTTTCCTTTACTTCGGTAGTCATGCCCTCCTGCTAAAAGTAAAGTTTCTATTAAATAAATGATTAGCATATGTTGGTACCTTTTAAAGCCAATTTTAATGACTCCGTTAATTAATATTGCAATTGATTTTTCGCTTTTTTTATTGACTATGGAGTAGTGAACGAGTTAAAAAATGATTTTCCTCTCAAGTTTAATAACAGTAAGACCCTTAAAAGGTTAAGGCAGGCCATGTATTTATGTCATATGGGAAATCTTAAATGCTGTATCTGCATTCCCAATGCTATGTATCTGCATTTCTGGTCTCTATTTTTAGCAGACAAAGAGAAGAAGTACAGTTTGGAATTTCACAATAACCTGAATCAACTTTACATAATATTGTGAGGATTTTGTTTCATAATATATTAGAAAACTCATTCTGAGTGAAACAAGGACAGAAGGGCACTGATATAGTTACCATGCTAGTACTTCTCAGTTGACAGAAGTCATCGTTCAAAGGTTGACTTCTCAGAATTGTAACAGTGCAGGAGGAGACTATTTGATCCATCATTTCTTTGATGAGCAGTCCATGCTGTGCCATTCCCCTGCTTTCTCCCTATTCCACTGCACACTGCCTACTGTGATGATTTAAATCCCTCCTGAATACCTCGATTGAATTTGCCACAGCCAGATTCTCAGTAAATTCCAAACATTAGCCACTTTTATGTGTGAAAATTATTATTCTCATGTCACTTTTTGTTTCCTTTGCAATCGTTTTAATTCTGTGTCCCCTCTTTCTCAATATTTTTGAGCATGGGAGCAGTTTATCTATTCTTTTTAGCCCCTCGTGATTTTGAATACTGACATCAGATCTCCATTTAGCCTTTTTTCCAAGGAAAACGGTCATAACTCTCCAGCCTAGCCAGCATTCCTCCTCCTTGGAACAATTCTTATGAATCTTTTCTGCATTCGAATGCAGATCTCAGTGCCTCCACGTTATTTCAAAAGTGCTGGGCCCAGAACTAGATGCATTACTCTTGCTGCAGATCCTACAGTAGCAGATAAATAAATTATACAAAAAGTAGAGAAACAACTTAGAAAACAGAAAACTGATATTTTCCCAAATCAAAAGCTGCACTATTTTTGCCATACTGAACGTTATTGTTCATAGTCAAAATCTTGATAATGTTATTTCATTTGAGGTAGTAGAAAACTGACAAGTTGACTTTAGAACTGACAGTGGAAGAGTAGAAGCTAGAAAAGGATTTATGTTGCTCTGTCTGCTGAAAAATGATTGGTAGTGTAAAAGGAGGACAAAGCTGTCGAAAGTGCTCTTATGGTGTTTGGAAAATGTTCCAGCTCCTCAGTATATGTGGTGGCTGTGGATCAGAAATTTAATTGGAACAAAAATAAATATGGGTTAAAAGAGAAAAACTTTAAAAGACATCACTTTAGTTTTTGCAGTCATGCAAAATGTCAAGATATAGTGTGTTAAAATTCCATAATCACTCTTCAAAGCACTGGCTTAATTTTCCCTTTTTTCCTCAGGAGATTCTGGTGCAAGTCAAAGTCTAACACACACGATAGTGAAAGAACTTGAAGAGCGATCTCGTAAAACTCCAAGTGGCAAGTCCAAGGGGAAAGGAAAGAGGAATTGTTTTTCCCCACTGCCTGATAATGAACTGGAGGTATGTTTTAGCTTTTAATCAAACTTCTTGTGTAGGAGGGTGAGGTTAGAATGGGCAAGCTCTTTACTATAACTCCTGCCACTGACTGGAAATGTGGAAAGATTTGTGAATTTGCCTGTTGACATCACCATGTCATTGCTGTCAGTGACCATTGATATATCATCAAATCTTTGCAATGATAATTAGGTAGAGAAACTACTGCAACATCAAAGCGATAAAACCAACCCCAGATAGAACACCAGATCTCTTGCCAGAACTCATAATAAAACAGGCCTTGGAAGTTATCAAGATATTGAGTTTATTTAAATACTGTTTTCCCTCCTGTCATGTTGAGGTTTTACGTTGAGAGCTGTTCAAAGCCCAGCCAGCTTGGTTGGATAATAATCAGACATTTAAACCCAGGGGCATTGTTTTGAATTCTACAAGAGATAATAAATTAGGGTATTTTGTCTTAGGTATATGTTCATTTTTTTAACCAAAAAATATAATTAATTCTCTACTGTCTGAGTTAATTGGACATTACCAATTTCATTTATTTAAACTTCCTGATTTATATATCTTCGTTATCATCATCTGCTTTGAACTTGCTGTTTGTCTTAGTAATGGTCCTTGAGAATGAAATTATTGAACACTCTGATAAAATGCAAAGCAAGAAGCTTAATGCAACAAAATTGCATTGAGTGTGAAGAAATGGTTAAAAAAAATTGGTATTTCACATATAGCTTGGAAGATTTGGAAAGGTAACTTATCCCTTGTGTATAATAATCTTTCCACGTATTCCTTTACAGCGTGTGTTTGTGTGGGACTTGGATGAAACCATTATCATCTTTCATTCACTACTTACTGGATCATATGCACAAAAATTTGGAAAGGTAGGTACAGCAATGATTTGAAAGGCCTCATGTAGAGTAAAGAATTGGAAACCGAACAATACTAATGAATTAGTTTTAATAAGTCTATTTTTCAAATCTGCATAATAATTTTTGCTGCTTTAAATAAAAAAGCAATTGCATAATACATGCATGCTAACTCAATAACACAAAACACTTGTACAGGTTTCAGCATCACCCTTTAAATAAAAAAAGGTCTTCATCTGCTAATTAACCTGAATTCCTGTTAGTCTCACAGCCTTCAACTGATCAAATGAAGCCAGATCAATTGCAACTTGTACTGTTGGAGTACATATTAAGTTTTATATGCAGAAACATTTCAGTAAAATAATACTTTGTGATATTCCTTTCTAACTGTTTAAAAAAATTTCCTCTAACATTCTATGATCAGGACACCAGGTGATCTGCTAGTTTGATAATTTTTTTAATTATATCAGAATCTGAACTGGAAGTTTACAGAATGATGGTGAAATTAGTAAGTGTCCTAATTTTCAGCTCTGTCATTTCAACACTCATCACTAAAGAATGCAGCAGAACTGAACTAATAATAGTTAAGAATTGCTGGTTAGTGTGGCAGTTGCCAGCTATTGTATTAATTAGCAAAAATAGACATGATTGCTCTTTCAAGCCACGTTACCTTCAAAATGGCTGTAAGAAAGAGGCACGCAGTAGTCCATTATAGCTGTTAATTTCCTTTTACGTGATTCGTGTCATGTTTAAACACTGGTCTTATAAAATGCACCTGATGCTGTTCTTGGTTTTACAGAATGTCACTATTTTCTCATTACACAAGTTTTTTTGAAAAATGCCGCCTCTAACTTCCTCCTTGCACAATTGTGTAGTTTTGCTTTGTAATTTATGTTATTTGGAAACCTGGGGTAATTTATTTACTATTTATAAATCTAGATGCAATTTTCACAAAGTTTTAGTATTGGTCATTTACCAGAAATTCCATAGCTCCCTGGAAGTGGTAAAACAGATGGATAAAGTGTGAGAAAGTGAGGACCGCAGATGCTGAAGAACATAGTTGAGTGTGGTTATGGAAAAGCACAGCAGATCAGGCAGCATCCGAGGAGCAGGAGAATCGACATTTTGGGCATAAGCCCTTCATCAGGAATGAAAGGAGAAAAAGGGGAGTTGGTGGCATAACAGCAGTGTCACTGGGCTAATAATATAAAACACCTGGATAATGTTTTGTGGATGGGTTCAAATCTCACCAAAGCAGATGATGAAATCTAAAATTTAAAAACCACTCCTGATGAAGGGCTTTTGCCCGAAACATCGATTCTCCTGCTCCTCGGATGCTGCCTAACCTTTTTCAGCACCACACTCTCGAGATGGATAAAGATGGTAAAGAAGGTGTATGGTATACTTACCTTCGTTGACTGAGGCACTGAGTATAAAAGTTGTCAAGTAAAATTGCAGCTGTTTAATACTTAGGCCACATTTGAGGTAGTTCTGGTTATCACACTGAGATGGTTTGGAAAGGGGAAGAAGAAATTTACCAGGATGTTGCCTGGATTGGAGTGTATTAGGTATAAAGAGAGGTTGGACAAACTTGGATTGTTTTCATTAGAGCATTGGAGACTGAGAGGTGACCTGATCGAAGAATATAGAAATATGAGGTATACGGTGGATAGTTATAGGTTTTTTTTCTACAGGGTGATAATGTCAAAAACTAGGGGGCAAACGTTTAAGGTGAGTCAGGTATGTTTATCAGAGGGCAAGTCATAGGGATGTACAGCATGGAAACAGACCCTTCGGTCTAACCCGTCCATGCCGACCAATATCCCAACCCAATCTAGAGCCACCTGCCAGCACCCGGCCCATATCCCTTCAAACCTTTCCTATTCATATACCCATCCAAATGCCTCTTAAATGTTGCAATTGTACCAGCCTCCACCACATCCTCTGGCAGTTCATTCCATACACGTACCACCCTCTGTGTGAAAAAGTTGCCCCTTCGGTCTCTTTTATATCTTTCCCCTCTCACCCTAAACCTATGCCCTCCAGTTCTGGACTCCCCGACCCAGGGAAAAGACTTTGTCTATTTATCCTATCCATGCCCCTCATAATTTTGTAAACCTATATAAGGTCACCCCTTGGCCTCCGACGCTCCAGGGAAAACAGCCTCTCTAGCTCAGATCCTCCAACCCTGGCAACATCCTTGTAAATCTTTTCTGAACCCTTTCAAGTTTCACAACATCTTTCCGATAGGAAGGAGACCA
>NC_057736.1:9294043-9316637 GCF_004010195.1 Chiloscyllium plagiosum | reverse complement strand
ATCATCCACCACCACCCTCTGTCTTCTACCTTTGAGCCAGTTCTGTATCCAAATGGCTAGTTCTCCCTATATTCCGTGAGATCTAACCTTACTAGTCAGTCTCCCATGTGGAACCTTGTCGAACACCTTACTGAAGTCCACACTGCTCTGCCCTCATCAATCCTCTTTGTTACTTCCTCAAAAACCTCAATCAAGTTTGTGGGACATGATTTCCCATGCACAAAGCCACGTTGACTATCTGTAATCAGTCTTTGCTTTTCCAAATACATGTCCATCCTGTCCCTCAGGATTCCCTCCAACAACTTGCCCACCACCGAGGTCAGGCTCACCGGTCTATGGTTCCCTGGCTTGTCTTTACCACCCTTTTTAAACAGTGGCACCACGTTTGCCAACCTCCAGTCTTCCGGCACCTCACCTGTGACTATCGATGATACAAATATCTCAGCAAGAGGCCCAGCAATCACTTCTCTAGCTTCACACAGGGTTCTAGGGTACACCTGGTCAAGTCCTGGGGATTTATCCACCTTTGTGTTTCAAGACATTCAGCATTTCCTCCTCTGTAATCTGGACATTTTGCAAGTTGTCACCATCTATTTAGCTACTTTCCATGTCTTCCATAGCCTTTTCCACAGTAAGTACTGATGCAAAATATTTGTTTAGTATCTCCCCCATTTTCTGCAGCTTTGCACAAAGGCTGCCTTGCTGATCTTTGAGGGTGCCCTATTCTCTCCCTAGTTACCCTTTTGTCCTTAATGTATTTGTAAAAACCCTTTGGATTCTCCTTAATTCTATTTGCCAAAGCTATTTCATGTCCCCTTTTTGCCCTTCTGACCTCCGTCTTAAGTATACTCCGAATGCCTTTATACTCTAAGGATTCACTCGATCTATCCTGTCTATACCTGACATATGCTTCCTTCTTTTTCTTAACCAAGACACCTTATTGGTCTATAATACAATCCCAATAAGGTGATCATCCCTTTCTTATTTCTCAGTTCCACCCAAATAACTTCCCTGGATGTATTTCTGGGAATATCCTCCCTCAGCACAGCTGTAATGCTATCCCTTATCAAAAATGCCACTCCTCCTCCTCTCTTGCCTCCCTTTCTATCCTTCCTTTCTATCCTTCCTGTAGCATTTGTATCCTGGGACATTAAGCTGCCAGTCCTGCCTATCCCTGAGCCATGTTTCCATAAGTCTTTTATGCAGAGGGTGCTGTGTGCCTGGAACAATTGTCAGAGAACGTGCTCAAAGCAGATACAATAGCAATGTTTAAAAAAATATTTAAACAGACACATGGACAGGAGGGGAACAGCGGGCTATGGACCATTTGAAGGCAAATGAGATTAGTTTTGAATCACATCATGTTTGGCACAGACATGGCAGGCTGAAAGGCTTGTTCCTGTGTTGTACTGTTCTATGTGTTACATAACACATTCCTGTTCAAGTGGCAGTGGATGCTAATCAGGAAAGGAAGCTTTGAAGCACCTATTTCTTTCATTTCAGTCTTCCTATTACACTCCAGAGTCTCAGTAAGCTATCTTTGGATCTGAAATTATATGTTGACTCTTGACACACTTTGCTGTTTGTCAGGGACACCCTACACTCGACATCAACTAATTAGCCCATACATTTTGTTTAAAAGTTTCTCAAAATAGGACTTTTATATTATGTGTATACTGACTTTATTGACTTGTGATTATTTTACAGGATCCAACATCAGCATTGACACTAGGACTGCAAATGGAGGAAATGATTTTTGATCTTGCTGACACACACTTGTTCTTCAATGATTTGGAGGTAATGAACATTGATTAGTGACTAAGTATTAGCATGTCAAAAAATTTAACATTCTCCATTTAAGCTTTGAACTCATTGCAACCATTAGAACCCATACTTGACCATTAATTAGATCAAGACCTAACTTTATTCAGGCAAAACAAATTGCAGTTCTGTTAAGTATTGATGCCTCCTACAGAGCAGTAGTTTGTGGATTGGTATTGGACTTTAAATATCTTTATTGTTCAGGTATTGCTGAACAAAGACTGCATTTTTGCAGCAGATAAAAAATGGACACAATGTTAATTCAAACCAAGACTTCATCCATTTTCAGGACTGGTAGGCTGAGATATCTACTGTGTTGCAGACAATTCAACATTAAACAGTAATCATTTAGCTTTTTCTTTCATCTATCTCTATAATCTAGTTCTTGGGAGGCTAAAATGGAACATTATTCACTGAGAAACTGCACAAATGTGCATGATCGTGAAGTTTGATACAAAAACCCATGGATTGTTGGTGCTATGTAACTCAGAGTCTATATGATTGTATCGCTGTTCATATGTTAGGTCTCTAATATTAACATGGTGGCTGGAACCGAGAGTTTGCTTTCTCTGCACAATTCCTAATTCATATTTTTGCCTTGATTACTCAACAGGAGTGTGATCAAGTTCACGTGGAAGATGTTGCAGCTGATGATAATGGACAAGACTTAACGTAATGATCTTAATTTCAAAGCCTTATACTCTTAATTCATTGTGCTATGACACAAGTTCTGGTTGAAATTGATAAGTCAGAGATTGGTTGTTTGCATTTTGTCTCTGTTTTATACACGTGTTTCTTTTATTTAAAACTTCTTCACACAGTATTTGAAATCTGGAACTCTCTCCTTGTGTATAACTGTAGTGAAATTTGAACTAGTGATTTTTTGTTTGTTGGCAAGGATATTAACAATTAAAGTACCCCATCAAGTCAGTGAAGTTAAGATACAAATAAGTTTTGATCTAAATGAATGGTGGAACAGGCTCAAGGAGCTAAAAATCCTATACCCAAGGTAAAAACAATGACTGCAGATGCTGGAAACCAGATTCTGGATCAGTGTTGCTGGAAGAGCACAGCAATTCAGGCAGCATCCGACGAGCAGCAAAATCGACGTTTCCTGATGAAAGGCTTTTGCCCGAAACATCGATTTTGCTGCTCGTCGGATCCTATACCCGATCCTGCACATTTATGTAGCTTTGCCTATGCTTTATAGAACTTAGAACAATACAGCACAGAACAGTCCCTTCGGCCCACGATGTTGTGCCAAACATTTGTCCTAGTTTAAGCACCTATCCATGTACCTATCCAATTGCCGCTTAAAGGTCACCAAGGATTCTGACTCTGCCACTCCCACAGGCAGCGCATTCCATGCCCCCACCACTCTCTGGGTAAAGAACCTACCCCTGACATTCCCCCTATACCTTCCACCCTTCATCTTAAATTTATGTCCGCTTGTAACACACTGTTGTACCCGGGGAAAATGTCTCTGACTGTCTACTCTATCTATTCCCCCGATCATCTTATAAACCTCTATCAAGTCACCCCTCATCCTTCGCCATTCCAATGAGAAAAGGCCCAGCACTCTCAATCTATCCTCGTACGACCTATTTTCCATTCCAGGCAACATCCTGGTAAATCTCCTCTGCACCTTCTCCAAAGCTTCCACATCTTTCCTAAAATGAGGCGACTAGAACTGCACAAAGTACTTCAAATGTGGCCTTACAAAGGTCCTGTACAGCTGCAACATCACCTCACGACTCTTGAATTCAGTCCCTCTGCTAATGAACGCTAATACACCATAGGCCTTCTTACAAGCTCTATCCACCTGAGTGGCAACTTTCAAAGATCTATGAACATCGACCCCAAGATCCCTCTGCTCCTCCACCTTACTAAGAACCCTACCGTTAACCCTGTATTCCGCATTCTTATTTGTCCTTCCAAGATGGACAACCTCACACTTGACAGGGCTGAACTCCATCTGCCACTCCTCAGCCCAGCTCTGCATCATATCTAAGTCCCTTTGCAGCCGACAACAGCCCTGCTCGCTATCCACAACTCCACCAATCTTTGTATCGTCTTCAAATTTACTGACCCACCCTTTGACTCCCTCTTCCAAGTCATTAATAAAAATCACAAACAGCAGCGGACCCAGAACTGATCCCTGCGGAACTCCACTTGTAACTGGGCTCCAGGCTGAATATTTACCATCTACCACCACACTCTGACTTCGACCGGTTAGCCAGTTCTCTATCCAACTGGCCAAACTTCCCACTATCCCATGCCTCCTGACTTTCCGCATAAGCCTACCATGGGGAACCTTATCAAATGCTTTACTAAAATCCATGTACACTACATCCACTGCTCTACCCTCATCCACATGCTTGGTCACCTCCTCAAAGAATTCAATAAGACTTCTAAGGCAAGACCTACCCCTCACAAATCCGTGCTGGCTGTCCTTAATCAAGCAGTGTCTTTCCAGATACTCATAAATCCTATCCCTCAGTACCCTTTCCATTACTTTGCCTACCACCGAAGTAAGACTAACTGGCCTGTAATTCCCGGGGTTATCCCTATTCCCCTTTTGAACAGGGGCACAACATTTGCCACTCTCCAGTCCCCTGGCACCACCCCCATTGACAGTGAAGACAAAAACATCATTGCCAACGGTTCTGCAATTTCCTTTCTTGCTTCCCACATAATCCTAGGATATATCCTGTCAGGCCTGGGGGACTTGTCTATCCTCAAGTTTTCCAAAATGCCCAACACATCTTCCTTCCTAACAAGTATCTCCTCTAGCTTACCAGTCCGTTTCATACTCTCCTCTTCAACAATACGGTCCCTCTCATTTGTAAATACTGAAGAAAAGTACTCATTCAAGACCTCTCCTATCTCTTCCTTCTCAATACACAGTCTCCCACTACTGTCCTTGATCGGACCTACCCTCGTTCTCGTCATTCTCATGTTTCTCACATACGCATAAAAGGCCTTGGGGTTATCCTTGATCCTGCCCGCCAAAGATTTTTCATGCCCTTTGTTGATGAAAGCAACTTCTTTTACATTTGAACAATCTTTTGTAAGAAGATATTTTAATTTTTGATTTCAGTAACTATAACTTTACTACTGATGGATTTCATGGATCAGTGTCTGGATCGAGCCTTTGCACAGGTGGTGGTGTACAGGGAGGCATTGATTGGATGAGAAAGCTGGCCTTTCGATATCGGCGTGTAAAAGAAATATACAACACATACTGTACAAATGTTGGGGGTAAGCTTCTTTATAGCAAAGTTGTAAGTAGGCCACTTTAAGAATTATTTTTCCATTCATTATTGGTGAAGCAAAATTAACAAGTATAATCTTTTGGCAACAGAGCTGCTCAGTCCAGCCAAGAAGGATTCCTTAAAGCAGTTAAGAGCTGATGTTGAAGTTTTAACTGATTCCTGGCTAGCAACTGCATTGAAATCACTATTGCTAATTCAGTCAAGGTACCAGAATTCACTACTATATAAAACATTATGTTTTTGGATTCTGTTGACAATATTTGTTATTTCATCATTCTAATGCATTTTCATCTAGACAATGCTCTGGTATTTCAAATAAAAGCCTATTCTGATTCACCAGGTTAAGATTTGTACAAACTTTGTGGTTGCACTTTTTAAATTACAATTTCATGTCTTTACATTCTTGGGAGTCTTGTCTCTCAAATGCAAATAGTGAATTTGAGTACATGCTGTGTATTGTTTTCCTATTATTTTATCTGAACAATGTTTGAAATCGTCTGTTCGTTGTATGTAAAGTTAAATTGAAGTTTTCAATCTAGTCTGCAAGAGCCAGTGGACTCCTGTATAAAACTGCACATAAGCACAAATAATCTTGCTTGGAAAGAGCTTAAGGATGGTTAATATGAAAAGTGGAAGAATTCTAAGTTGTACGAGATTTTGAAGCTGACAGCTAAAGTGACAAACATCAGTTTAGTAATCTCATAAAGAATTAAATGGAAAAGAATGGGAAGATAAAGAAAATAATGAATATTCGGAAAAATGATAGACTGTTTGAAATCTTGTTTTTTTATTCCAGAAGAAACTGTGTTAACATTCTGGTCACAACAACACAACTTGTTCCAGCTCTGGCTAAAGTGTTGCTGTATGGGCTAGGAGAAATTTTCCCTATTGAAAATATTTACAGTGCCACAAAAATAGGTAAGGGATTTGGTTTCAAATTTATTTTCAGTTATTGTGGATGTAGGTTTGCTTGCTGAATCATGGTAGCCCACAAACCCATCAACACACTAAAACAACAGCTAATGAACTTGAAAGACCCTATACAGACAATAAGCAAAACTAATGTCATTTACAAAATACCGTGCAAGGACTGTAACAAACACTACATTGGACAAACAGGCATAAAACTAGCCACCAAGATACATAAACATCAACTAGCCACAAAATGACATGACCCACTCTCATTAATATCCTTACATACGGATGAGGAAGGACACCATTTCGACTGGGACAACACATCCATTCTAGGACAAGCCAAACAGAGAGAGACACGAGAATTCCTGGAAGCATGGTATTCCAACCGGAACTCTATCAACAAACACACTGACTTGGATCCCATTTACCACCCCCTGAGGAAAAAAAAACAGGAAATGCCATCACCACGGGAAATGACATCACTGACCCAGGGAAACTCAAACATGTAAATAGAAAGTGGGCTACACCACCAGCAGGCTCACTGAAGATATTACCTAGTATGGTGATGAAACATCCAGAAACGATCCTTCTAGCTCAGTGAGCAAACTTACATCCAGAACCTCAACCTGAGCTACAAATCTTCTCAAATTTGCTTTCAGTTATTGTCTTTGGATGGTTTCCTATTGAATAATTAAACACTGCTTCATTGGCACAACTAATTGGTTGGTTGTCTTCAAACTTCAATCATTGCATTACAAATAAGCCTGGTCAACGTAAAGTGGAAATTCATGTTTTGTGATTGTAACAATTTTGTGTTTCTGATTAGTGTATGAAGGACAATATTCAGTCAATCACATCTGCGCTGGTTCTCTGAGCATTTAATTTAGTGCCAATTTCCTGCCTTTTTCCCTGTAACCTTGAATACTCTTTTTTTTCTGTTTAAATAATCATACAGTGCCTTTTCAAATGTTTGAATTTTTCTCTTCCACACTTCCAAGTTGTGAATTCCATACCCCAACTACCCACCGTGTGCATTTGTTTTTCTCACCTTGCAGTTGCTTCTTCTGCAAATCATTTAAAAACTGTGCCCTCTTGTTCTTGATCCATTTGTGAGTGGAAACAGTTTCTTCATGCCCAATCTGTCCAGCCTCCTTGTTATTTTGAAACCTTTCACCAAACTACTTTGTTTTCTTTGAAAAGGAGAAGACAATGCCATCTCCTCCAATCTTTCCTCATGGCCTAGTGGTATTGTCGCTATACTGTTAATCCAAAAATGCAGCTAGTGTATTGGGGATCTGGGGTTTGAAATGGTGTAATTTGCATTGAATTAAAAAATAACTGAAATTAAGAATCTACTGATGACCATGAACCCATTGTCTAAAAAAAAATCCATCTGGCTCAGTAATGTCCTTCAGGGACATCCTGGCCTGGCCTATACATGACTCTTCAGTGTTATTTTATCTGGAGTCTGCATCCCCTCTCGCTCTTTTAGGTGCTGGTGACTGACAGGGTTCTTTTCTGTCCTGCTTGGTTTGGTGCTGGTCTCTGTCTTTAGGTCCTCTCTCACTGTTGTGCAATGGTGAGAATTGCAATAGGCTGTTGTGAAAATTCTTGCAACTTCTCATCATGTAATTTGGGTAAAGACCTGGAAACATAATTTGTTTAAAATAGTGTAGATTTGAAGGGAAAATAAGCAAAGTTTGAAAATGTGTTTTTCGTTGTTTCCCAATATCTTATCCTCTGATTAGTGAATTCCATAGTAATATTCCATATAGCCCCACATTTTGACCATCTGTTGTTATAGGAGAATCAATGTTTCGGGCATAAACCCTTCATCAGGGCTTATGCCCAAAACGTTGATTCTCCTGCTCCTCGGATGCTGCCTGACCTGCTGTGCTTTTCCAGCACCACACTGTCAACTCTGGTCTCCAGCATCTGCAGTCCTAACTTTCTCTCATGTGTTGTGTTGTTCTGTATTGAATGTTCCAAAGTATTATAGATTTATGTAATTTTCCATCAGGTAATCCTGATGAGATCCAGATGCATTTACAGCATATATTGATCATTGGAGCCTTCTCTGCTTTTGTCATTGTTAGTTCTGAAATTTTGAGTGTATTGGAATAAGTGATTTTATTGAAATGCAGGCAAATAATTATTTAAATAAGCCACAACTGACATTGAAAATGTCAGTTAGTTTCGAGTGTATTGTGTTCAAAATTTCACAATTAAAATGAGACTCTGTGCATATTAAATAAATAAGCAGAGAGAACTGCATTGAATAGGACAATCAGAACACGGTTCACATCTGGGCCTGGTATGAATTTAGTTCAAGCTATTGGTTGCATTGGACAGCGCCAGAAACCTCAGCATGGTAAGTTTGGCTAATCTTATTGTGGCCTCATATGGGCTTGAATTCATGGTAATGTTTTCTATTATAATGCCTTACATTAGCTAAGCTAAGGTGAATTACTTAGTAATTCTGCCATCATGCCAATCAAATTCTCAAGGGTGCATGCAGTTGGTTCTCTGATTCCAAGGTGCATATGAATTCTGTATGCACCATTGTCTTCAGTGTCCTAGGAAGCCAAAGTGCAGATTGTGAGATATTGTATTCTCTTTTACCAACTCACTCGCAAGCGCACTAAATTTACCAAACTGTGTTTCCATTCATTCATTCCATGGTTCATAAAACCATGCTTTTAAAAATTCCTTATGCACTGTAATGAAGTGGACGATTTTACTATAACAAGTCAAATTAAAACCACCCTTCTAAGCCTTTACAACTACTTTACGCCTTTCAGTTCTTTTCTTCCCCAAACTGCAAACAGTGTTTAGACCTGTCTTTATATAAAAAGCTACCTGTGAATAAATATTAATACTGTAACCTACTCAGAACAATCCCACTCTACCATCATGTCTCCACAACTCACTCAAAACTATACAAAGATTATAACATTAATCAGCCCTTAATAATAGTCTCTTGACACCTGAATAGATTACAGAACATCAAACAATTTCCTCCACTGGCATGTACTTTTTAAATGCACATTAAATAGGGCCGCTACCCCCTTTAAACCATCTCCTGCCTCTTCAGGACAGATGCCATACAAATCTTTGTGTACAATAGATACAACTATGTACAACCATAATGCCAAATGTTTTAATGTATGTAAGAACTGTGTATAAAGAGGCTACTGTAAAAACTACAGATTCTATTGTCGCCTCAAATTGTGCTACTGCGGATGCTCAATAAATAGGCTATTTATGCCACTCATGATTGAAGACTATTCCACACTATCATGTACAATACATGATACTGGAGGAATGCACATTACATCTCCTGGTGCATTGGCATTAATTCAGTAGCCAGGTATAGTGTATCTCATTAGAGGCACAAGCTATAAAGATACATCTTTTAGTATAAGTGATTTTAATCTGCATATAGATTGGGCGAATCAAATCAGTAACATAGAGGAGGAATTTTTGGAGTGTATTTGGGATGGTTTGCTGGATCAATAAGTTGAAAAACTAATTAGGAAACAGGCCATCCAGCACTGAGTATTGCATAATGAGGAAGTAATAATTGAGGGTGTCTTGAGAGTGACTTTAATATGACAGAATTTCTCATTATGATGTTATACAGTTGGTTCTAAGACTAAATGAAGGAAACTATGATGCTATGAGTGCAAACTGGCTATGATAAATTCAGGAACATTACTTAAAGGGATTATTGTTGTGGGGAAAATCACCAACCTCTGAATCAGAGTCGGGGTTCAACGGCAGAGCTTATTCTCCAAGCTCCGGGGAGAGAAGGACACCAACTACTCAATGATCAGCTGTGATTCTTCTCTCAACCCGTAGCACATGAAGATATTTTTATCCATTTTGTAATAATAGGCCAGTGATGAGGTTATTGTCTTTGTAATATGGTTTGTTTATGGTAAACATTGCAGATTCGTTAATAGTTTCGGTGCAGTCATTGTCAGTTTCAGCGTGGTCGTTGTCTGTTTCAGCGCAGACATTGTCAGTTTCAATGTCTGTGTGGAAGTCCGTTGTTATAATAATGGCGCTAATTGCTCTTCCTGAGAAGGACAATTATTGCAGCCCTGGCCATTATCACTCTGTATTGAGTCCGTATCAAACTGTTAGTATTTTTATCAAAGGTGTTGGCTGGACCCAGACACATCGGCAGGCAGTATACGCTACTCGTGTATTCTCTCCCCCACCCGCTTTAAAGTAATCAACTCAGTTGAGAGAGCATTGTGCTGGCATTCTGGTGGCAGTGTCAGTATTTGCTCTGTTGTCTCTCCCCATAGTGTGTCAACTGGCCAACTGATGGCTCAGCGGCCATCTTGCGTGTCCGTGTGCCTAGTATCACCCGGCCCCGTGCCATCTCCCACTTCATTACAGTGGATAAGAAATGGCTAGCATTTAAAGAGCACTCAGGAATTGGAACAATTCTTCATTCCTGTGTAGCACAAAAACAAAATGGACAAGATAGCCCAATCATGGCTTTCTAGGATTATTATGGATAATATTACATCTAAGAAAGTGGCACACAAATTGGCCCATAAAAGCATAGACTTGAGGATTGGGAGCAGTTTAGATTTCAGCAAAGGAGAACAAAGGGATTGATTAGGAGGGGGAGAAATAGATACGAAGGTAAACTTATGGTGAACATACAAACTGATTTGTAAAATATTTTATAGATAGTTGAAGGCAAAAATAAAGATTAGTGATGACAAATATAGGACTGTCAGTCAGAAACAAGAATGTAAATATTGTTTTGCCTGCATTTCAATAAAATCACTTATAATGGGGTACAAAGAGATAGCAGACGAATCACATGCCTATTTTGGTTCTGTTTTGACAAAGTAGGACACAAATAATGCCTGAAAAATTATGAGGGGCATGGATACGATAAATAGACAAAGTCTTTTCCCTGGGGTCGGGGAGTCTAGAACTAGAGGCATAGGTTCAGGGTGAGAGGGGAAAGATATAAAAGAGACCTAAGGGGCAACGTTTTCACGCAGAGGGTGGTACGTGCATGGAATGAGCTGCCAGAGGATGTAGTGGAGGCTGGTACAATTGCAACATTTAAGAGGCATTTGGATGGGTATATGAATAGGAAAGGTTTGGAGGGATATAGGCCGGGCGCTGGCAGGTGGGACTAGATTGGGTTGGGATATCTGGTCGGCATGGACGGGTTGGACCGAAGGGTCTGTTTCCATGCTGTACATCTCTGACTCTAGATGTTGGTAACACAGGAGGTCTAGTGAGAGAGAGGAACTGAATAATGTTGTTAATAGAAAAAAGGTGCTGGGGAAAATTAGGAATAAAGCCCAATAATCTATATCTGTCGTAATCTTTCAAAATTCTATATATTTTGAAACAGTTTCTTTGGATTGATGGGTATTTAATGCAATTCCACTATTTAAAGGAAGCAGAAAAGAGAATTTGTAGATCTATTAGCCTAGCATCTATAATGGGGAAAATGCTAGAACCTATTAAAGTAGCAGAGAACTTGGAATAATAGTGACAGGATCGTACAGAGTTGCCATGGATTTATGAAAGGGAAATCATGCTTGACAAACCGACTGGAATTTTGAGGATGTAACTGGTGGAGTTGATAAAATAGTGGATATCATTTACTTAGACTTTTCAGAAAGCTTTCAGTAAGTTACCACGTAAGAGGTTAACATGTAAAATTAAAGTGCTTGGGATTCAGATTAGTGTATTGACATGGATAGAGAATTGAGTCAAGATTAGAGTGGTGCTGGAAATGGGCAGCATCCGAGGAGCAGGAAAATCGACGTTATTGGCAGGAGCCCTTCATCAGGATCCTTTCGCCTATGGATAGAAAATTGGTTGGCGTGCAGGAAGTAAAAATTTGATACAGACAGTCGTCTTCCAAGTGGCAGTGATTAGTGGGGTATTCAGCGATCAGTGCTTGTATCCCAGCTATTTGTGATATATATTAACAATTTAGATGAAGGAACTAAATGTAAATGTAACATCTCCATGTTTGCAGATGTGGAGAAAGTGGGAACAGGGTAATGAGTTCAATGATCAGCTATGATTATATTTGAATGGCAGAACAGGCTTGAAGGGCCGAATGGTCTATTCCTGCTTTTTTAAGTGTCTGCATTTGTATCTCCATGTTCACATTTTTAGAATGTGCTGCACGCTGGATTCTGGAAAGTTGTGATTGGGCTGTAATTATGAACAGGTTTTAAATTAAAATGAAGTTTGGTGTCAGTTTATTTGTGCAATTTAACCATTGAATGACATCAACAGCATAGAACTCTGTGCAATGGGGACATTAAGCAGTTGTTAACACTAGTTATCATGGTAAATGAAGCAATATTCAGTATTCAATTTATACTTCATGCTGGTGTTGGCTGGTAGAAATGAATGTCTTCTTGTTCTCAGCTTGGACCATTGATTTTTCCACCTAGAGTCATAGAGATGTACGGCACAGAAATAGACCCTTTGGTCTAACTCATCCATGCTGACCAGATATCCCAATCTAATCTAGTCCCATTTGCCAGCACTTGGCTCATATCTCTCTAAACCCTTCCTATTCATATATCCATCAAGATGTCTTTTAAATGTTGCAATTGTACCAGCCTCCTCCACCTCTTCTGGCAGCTTATTCCATACACACCCACCCTCTGTGTGAAAAAGTTGCCTGTTGGGTCCCTCTTATATCTTTCCCCTCTCACCCTAAATCTATATCCTCTGGTTCTGGACTCCCCCACCACAGGGAAAAGACTTCATTATAAAATCCTCCTGATTTTATAAACCTCTGAGGTCACCTCTCAGCCTTCGACACTCCAGGGAAAACAGCCCCAGCCTATTCAGCCTCTCCCTGTAGCTCAAATCCTGCAACCCTGGCAACATCCTTGTAAATCTTTTCCGAACCTTTTCAACTTTCACAACATCCTTCCGATAGGAAGGGGACCAGAATTGCACGCAATATTCCAAATGTGGCCTAACCAACGTTGCAACATGAACTCCCAACTCCTATACTCAATGGTCTGACCAATAAAGGAAAGCATACCAAACGCCACCTTCACTATCCTATCTACCAGCAATTTTCCTTTCAAGGAGCTTTGAACCTGCCCACTTCACAACACTGTTTTCTTAAATATATATGGATTGTATCCAAATATGAATGAGTTTGCCGCATTGAAGAAAAGATGTATTTTATGCTTGTGTACTGCATTGTGAGCCTTTATTTACTAGCTGATTTTAAACAGTATACAGTCTGCCTGTGTTGAATGTTGACTTCCAGCTGATGTCTTCATTCAATCTATTCTTCTGCTTGCCAGTTTAGACTGACACAGTACAGGTTCCAGCTGCTTAGAACATTTTCTTGAAATCACCAGCTTTAATATAAAAAGTTTATTAATAGTTTAATATAAAAATCAGTTCTCGAGAATAAACATTGTGTTGTCAAACTATTCGATTTTCACTGTTTAATCTTGTCTGGGGTGGGAAAATGAGGTAGCTGTTTATTGCCAACTTCTACTTTTAAAGTGGCTCAGTGGTTAGCACTTCTGCCTCACAGTGCAAGGGACCCGGGTTCGATTCCAGCCTCGGGCGTGGAGTTTGCACATTCTCTCCGTGTCTCCATGGGTTTCCTCCCACAGTCCAAATATGTACAGGCTAGGTGGATTGGCCAAGCTAAAAAATTGCCCATAGTATTCAGGGATGTTTAGATTAGGTGCATTCGTCGGAGTAATGGGGTAGGGGTTTGGGTCTGCGTGGGTTGCTCTTTAGAGGCTCAGTGTAGACTTGTGGACACCGAAGGTCCTGTTTCCACACTGTAAGGATTCTATTCTATGGATGCACTTTACAGACAAGTACTTATTGGCTAATTTCCTCCTTTTCATCAAGTTGTCCTGAGGGTGAAGGGGAGGTCTTTTAAAACCTTCTGAATGGAGAAAGAGCCTTAATTTAACATCACAACATTTAAGCTGCATGAAGTACACTTCACTTTGCTCCCGAGAGTCTTTTCAGCAAAGTTTGTTTTGATGCTCGCCATTATTATCGGGAAATTTTATTTTTATTTAACAGTTGGCCTTGAAGGAGACATGGAAAAGTGCATAAAGCCTTAATAAGCACAACCTCCTCTTGGCTAAGCTGCAAAAGTCAATGAATTCTTTGTTCTTTCAGGCAAAGAAAGTTGTTTTGAACGGATTGTGTCCAGATTTGGGAAGAAAGTTACGTATGTAGTCATTGGGGATGGTCGGGATGAGGAATACGCAGCCAAACAGGTAGGTTTAATTTTAAAATGGTTTTCAGTGAATATAAATTATGCACATTTGATACAAAAGTAGCAGACACGATGGGCAACAGCACAATTAAAGTGATGTGTCAAAAATTGCAAAAGGATGCATAGCTGACCAGGGTTGAGGGTTAGCAAAATATGAGCTATGATAGTTTTAAATTGTCATAATGTATGTTTTTTTTTTGTAGAAAGTGGTGTTTCTCTAGGTTTTAGTAACTATTGCATAACTAACTTTTTCGCATAGGTTTGAGCCTAACAGATCAATGCAGGGTAAACTGCTTTCTTATACTTGAAACAGGGTCAAATCCAGTTGTCTGGAAAATGCATTTTAAACATCCATTACTTGAAAATCCTAGTTTCACCTTCCTTCATTTGCTTTATTTGAAATTTTGCTGAAGTTTGCTGTATAACCTTCCCTGAATCAATCATGTCTCGTTGTGCAATAGGTATGAGCTTAATGCTAACGTCTGAGTGTATGTTGCATACCTGAAATGATCACACTAAACTGTCATATTGACCTGTGAAATGGAGTCTGAAACTTGATCAAGCATTTTATCTTTTTTTTTGCTTTGTTTCTTAGTTTTTTCCGTGATTTATTTTTTCCAAAATTAGACCAGTTGTTATTCAGGTTTTCAGCCCAATTTTCTTGTATTGTATTGTTTATTTTCTTATCATTTTCAAACAGATTTTTTAATCTTATCCTTTACATTCCCTGGCTACTTACTTCCATTTGTATAAATTGTTGAGTTCCTGTCTATTTTCATGCATGTTAACAAGTGTGCTTGAAATTTAAGCTTTATAAAAAAGGTTCTCTTCCCTGAGATACGTTTGCCAAGATGCATTTCTTAAACAAGATGGTAGTTTGCTGAATTTCTTAAAATATATTTTTATTAGAATACATGAATAGATGAAAAAGGACAGACTTCCATTCATATTGATGACCTCTCTGTCAACAGCGCTTGAAACCTCTTTAGTGTTCCAGGTACACATGTAGCCAGAAGCCATAAACAACACACAGAATGGTAAAACAAAAACTAATATCGAGGTCTAATTTTTCTTGGAGAAAGTTGTTCCAGTTCAAAGAGTAAAAGAATATATCTTTCCAAATCTATTACTAGGTGATCTTTGTTTACGTTTCCTTTCAATGTTTCAACTTGCATTGCAAACATAGGCTGGATTTTCTAAGGAGTGGCATTTACTGTAATTTTTTTTAAGTTAGGAAAGAACTTCACATTTCTGACAGATTCTGACCAGAGCTCCTTCAGAAATGCAGAACAGAACTTTACGCCTTACAGCTCCCTGGCAGTACTGGATAGTTAGGGGAAGGCAAGCCACCCCCTTTTTCACTTACCTTATTCTTTGATTTGTGTCCGTCATCAAAGACAGCCACTTTGACAGCTTCTGTGAGAGAATAATTATGTAAGTATAATATTAGGGCACCAGAGGGCAAGGTGGGAAGGAGGCCAGCTAAATAAATCTATGTTGTGGGTGGGGGATTGGGGGTGGAAGATATCGGATCCAATGGAAACTGATGTTGGATCCAGTGGTAGAGGGGCTGGGGGGTAGGTGTTGATTCCAGGTATTGGAAGTGGTGTGGGTGTCTGGTCCAGGATAGGGCATGGTTAGGACTGGTGGAGGGTTGTCCGGTCCCCACAGTGTGGGGGCTGGGATCTGAGGGTGTTGTTGGGTCACGATCTAGGCATGTAAGGGAGGTGTGGATGTGGAATTGTATGGTAAGTTTAATAGTTTCTCAGCAGTTACACTGTTTTTAACAACATTTCCTGAGTAGCTATTAGATGCAGCAGAACCCTCTGAATTCTCTGGCTTAGATACTTTCTGAAGGTTCCAAGCATGGCGGAGTTGCCCACGAGGATCTTCAATTTCCCAGGCAGTTCCCGGTGTGCAATTCCAAATTAAGCTGCAGGAATGACTCTGATCATCAGAAAATCCAAGCCGATATCTCTGGTCATAATCTAGTCCTTCAGAAGAAGCACATTGGAATGAAATTATTGCCAAGTTAAACAAAGTGGACTTCGTTGTAATGTAGTTATGCACTTTTCTGTGTTGTTGAAAATAGCTTGATCTCTCAGATGTTATATTGTATACATCTATTGATATTTTGCCTTGAGTTTGTAGATGACACCAAAATTGGAGGTGTAGTTGATGGCAAATAAGGTTACCCCAGAATACAACGGGATCTTGATCAGATGGGCCAGTGGGCAGAGGAGTGGCAGATAAATGTGAGGTGCTGCATTTTGGAAAGGCAAGTCAGGGCAGGACATCTACACTTAATGGTAAGGACCTGTGGAGTGTTGCTGAACAAAGAGACCTTGGAGTACAGGTTCATAGCTCCTTGAAAATGGGGTTGCAGGTAGATAGGATTGTGAAGGTGTTTGGAATGCTTGTCTTTGTTGGTCAGTGCATTGAGTATAGGAGTTGGGCCGTCGTGTTACGGCTGTAACAAGACATTGGTTAGGCCTTTATTGGAATACTGTGTTCAGTTCTGGTCTCCCAGCTTTAGTTGTGAAACTTGTGAAAGTTGAAAGGGTTCAGAAAAGATTTACAAGGACGCTGCAGGATTGGAGGATTTGAGCTCTGTGACTCTGAATGGATTGCAAAACAAAATACTATTGTTGACCAAGTAGCTGTCATCAATATGACCAGAAAGTATCTCTTTCTGTGGAGATATATTCAAAATCTTCTATTTATTGCATTTTATGCACCTAAAAATCTGCTATAGTTTTTTTCTTTTGCGTCTGGTATTTTTGCTGGTCATGACTATTGAAAACAGTGATCACAGAAACAAACGGTCACTCAATCCTTGGACTCCCCCCTGCCCCACACACACATGGTGGATATCCATGTTACAACTCTCATGCACCAATTGATAGAGGACTCTTGAATTAATTCATCTGGACTATCTATAAAGAATAAGACTTTCGTTTTGACAAAGTTTGTACAGTGTCCTCTAATTTATTATGAAATGTGTCTGCAGCTAACCCTTGTGTATCTCACTTTGACAAACTTTGTCAAAATGACCTCATGAGTAATATTACAGTTTAAAATGTCCTTCTTTCGTACATATAACCCTCTACCTGAAGACTGACTGACTGAGCTTTGCAATCCTAAATTAAATTGAAACAAAAACAGAAATTGCTGGAGAAATTCATTCGGTCTGACAGTGTTCCAAACGTGGATCGCTGGGCCCAACGTTAACTCTGTTTCTCTTTCCACAGATGCTGCCAGACCTACTGGATTTCTGCAATTTGTTTTTGTTACACATTTCCAGCATCTGTAGTTCTTTGTTTTATTACACAGGTTGAGTTTCCAGTTTTACATAATGTGTGTTGCCAATTTTCACATGTAATTTTGCTCTGCGCTTTAATCCATTCTCAGAGTGGACTTTTTTCTATTTAGAAAATTTTTTGGATCAAATATTACAAAATTGTTTGAGCTAGGGTTTACCTGTTGCACATATTTAATTATATGCACACTCTTAATTCCAGCACAACATGCCATTTTGGAGAATATTGGATAATGGTGATCTGATGTCGTTGTATCAAGCTCTGGAATTGGACTATCTGTGAGCAACTGGAAAGGAACGAGCTAAGCTATTACAACAGATGCCTTACATACTGTTTGAGAATGGACCACTAGTTTTATTCATTGTAATTCTTGTTTAACCATGGCCAAACCAGTTAGGACTGTGGGTAGTCGAACTACGTGAGCAATCTGCTTGTTTAATGTCAGGTATTAACTTAAAAGCAAATATGTACAAATATACACATCTGCAGGAACACTAGGAAGTTAAACTACTGCCCTTTTGTGTAAAAGAGAAATTATATCTGAAATCTCTGGCATTAATATTGAGGCTTTATGTAATCCATTTTTTGGAAACTCCGCTGTATAAATGTTCCTGAATATACATATGTCAGCATTGCCTACACCATCAACCCTAGTCCAGCAATGTGTTACACTGGGAGGTTCAGCTGAAAAATGCATTGGTACTTGATAAGAAGTATAAATAGAAGTTTTATCTTTTTGTTTCAAATGAACCATGATTTCAGTTGGGGGTCTTTTTAATTGTAATTTTCTGTAGTTTGTTTTTAATAAACACCCTTGGTTGAAGATAATTCTGAATGTTCTCGTGGTGATGGAGGGCCTTTCAGTACCAGATGGAGCCTCCTCAAACACAGTCATGATCCTTTCCAGTTTAACACTACTTGATGGTCAGAGAGGAAGACAATATGCTGATCTCAGTATTGCATTATCTCCTTCTCTTACTCTGTCCCTCAGAAATTAAGTCAGTTCTTTCTAATTTTTCTTGCATCAGCAACAGAATCACTATATTAGTGATTTTCTGTTGTGACCAACTCCACTTAATTGTTTTTTCAGGAATATTTTTACAATATTTAGAAGTGGACTTTGCTATTAATCTTTTTATAGCCAAACACCCTGTAGAAAATATCTGGTTTGAGCAATTTGGATATTTAAGATGCTGGTAATAATGTGTATTAGTTCATCTCTGAATGAATAAAGAGATAAAGAAAAACTATAGTTGGCTGTGCCTACTACTCTCATGACACGTTTACAAATTATTTATTCCAACTGTAGAATGCAATTGAAGTTTTTGAAAATGAATTGTCTATCTGTCCAATTCAATGTGTGTTCTGTGCATTTCACTTTTCAAAGTAAATGCAACACAAGTTGAGGATAAATCAGGTCATGTTAAATACCACAAATATTATGTGTGAAGTTGCAATGCTGCCCTTTTTCAGGAAGAGAATTGCATATCTTGGGACTACTCCTGAGATGAGCGATCCATATTCTGCAGCCTAAGTTCAATGCATGCAGTGGGACCAAACCAGAACCTTTATGGATAACTGTAGTAAAACTGTAAGATTCATATATGTGTATTTTAATATGATTTACTGCAAGTTTGGGTTTTTTGAATTAAAGATATGCTTACCCCTGTGTGTTTGGAGTTAACCATTAGCTTTTAAAACTACAATGGCCAAAAATCCAAATGAGAGAAGTTATCCAAAGTTCCTAGGAACTACCCAAGGGGTTTGGGGGAAAACTTTCCAGACTGACTTACATTTTTACTGTGTGCTGTGACGTTGTTTGAAAGAAGATCATGTTCCAAAGTGCTGAGAAATATTTGATGGAGAAACATCTGCGAAGCAGCATTCCTTAAAAGGAGTTTAAAGCATTGAAATTTTTTTATGAGAAGTTATCATTAATCCCAGACCACAATGTTGCTATACAGTCAGTGGAAATGAAATGAGGTTAAGCTTTTGTAGTTAAAAAGAGAAGGAATTAAGGCTGCAACAGTGATAGCTTCTCTCCAGTCCTGTACTAAGTCAGGAGCTTCATAATAATTGAGACCTATTTAGAATTCAATCAGTTGAGTTAAGATTTTAATTGCTTCAAGTCCATTAGAGTATTTTAAAAAAAAAATCTCTTCCCCTTGGAAATGAGCTGGAATGGGTCTTTGCACTAGATAGAGCACTAGATGTTCTTAGAACTGCAAAATGCGATGTAGAAAGGTATCTTGATTTACAAGGCTATTGTTTCTGTTCAATTTATAGCTATTGAGTGCTTGAGTTATTTCTACTGTGTTTAAACAAAAACGTTGAATCACTGTTACATGGGAATAGTGTTATTATTTCTTGTTTATGTTTGTTTCAGTTAATAAACTTTTGTTTTATTCCTAGAACAAAGACTGCAACAGTGCGTGCTTATATTTTAAAAAGATTGTTTTGGTGACAAAACAAAATTATGATCTATCCAGTCAGGTTACTTTTGGGGATCTGACTTTTCTGTTACTAATGTCAACTAGGTTTCCCCATAACGACTGGGGCTATTAGTTCATCATTACTCGGGTCTCATTGTCTAGGATATTTGGTTTAGGAACTGTGAAGTGGTTTGAGAAGTAAAGCAGTTATATTGTAGGCAAGTTTATTACATAATATTTGAAGGTAGCTCTGAAGATTGCTAAGAGTTTTTTTTATGTGAAGGTAACGGTGTTGGACTAGGGTGGACAAAGTTAAAAATCACACAACACCAAGTTATAGTCCAACAGGTTTATTTGCAATCACTAGCTTTCAGAGCGCCACCCCTTCATCAGGTAGCCATGGAGCAGGATCATAAGACAGAATTTTTAGCAAAAGATCATGGTGTCATGCAACTAAAGCGATATATTGAACAAACATAGATTGCTATTAAACATTTAATCTTTTTGAATGGGTTGCAGGTTTCAGTTCATTAATATTTATATCCCAGAACTACTTTTAAGTCACATTCTTTAGAAAACGTAATAAAAATAAGTGACACCTCAACTCAGACAATGCATTAAAATGTGTGAGGTTAGAGTCTGTCTGTATCCCAGTCTTGAGTCCGACTGGTTCTATTTCCAAAGTAGGAATTTATGAAATGTTATATGGGTTGAACGCCTGTATGCTTTTTGAGCAAAATAGAATGTGTCTGCAAATGCAAATTCACCCAATAGACATTGGGTGTGAGTGCATGTGAGATAGTGTATGTTTGCTGTGAGAGTGCTTGGTAGAGTGTGTGAGACGGAGTATAAACCTGTGAGACGGTGTGTGTGAGAGACAGTGTAGTGTAATAGGGTCACCTGTAGTGTGACATGAACCCAAAGTTGAGGCCAGATTTTTCTTGGCAGTGTAAGATGTAGGTTATTTTGAATCTTTGACTAAGATTAAGATGAGGGATTTAGTAGATAAATGAAAGGTTGAAGTAACAGCAGAATATCACAAGAATTAAATACTTCAACTTGTCATGATTCATTAGGGCAGTGCATTGGAAATCAAGCCTTGCAATTTTTTTGCAGTTGTCATAAAAGTTGAAGATTTTAAAATTTACAAGTTCTCTCATTTACCTGATTTTCAGATCCAGGTTGCCAGAAAATGCAAACCAGGATTCTGTATTTAATAAAACTCATTATTTATTACAATTGGACTACCAACAAGTAAACAGTTATAAACTGTTAGCATACAATAGCACAAATTAAAACTTTAATCCTATTAAAAACTCCTGACCCACGTGGACAAACCAATGGTGAATTATGGGTAGACTGAAACTGGGAGGCAGTTCAGTGGCTTCTGCTCATGGGTTAGTCATAGAGATGTACAGCATGGAAACAGACTCATCAGTCCAACCTGTCCATGCCGACCAGATATCCCAAATCAATCTAGTCCCACCTGCCAGCACCTGGCCCATATCCCTCCAAATCCTTCCTATTCATATACCCATCCAAATGCCTCTTTAGCCTGTTCAGCCTCTCCCTATAGCTCAAATCCTCCAACCCTGGCAACATCCTCGTAAATCTTTCAAAATCTTTCAAAGAACTTTCAAGTTTCACAACATCTTTCCGATAGGAAGGAGACCAGAATTGCACGCTGTTTTCCAACAGTGGCCTAACCAATGTCCTGTACAGCCGAAACATGACCTCCCAACTCCTGTACTCCATACTCTGACCAATAAAGGAAGACATACCAAACGCCTTCTTCACTATCACAACCACTTATGACTTCACTTTCAAGGAGCTATGAACTTACTCCAAGGTCTCTTTGTTCAGCAGCACTCCCTAGGACCTTACCATTAAGTGTATAAGTCCAGCTTTCCCAAAATGCAGCACCTCGCATTTATCAGAATTAAACTCCATCTGCCACTTCTCAGCCCATTGGCCCATCTGGTCAAAATCCTGTTGTAATCTGAGGTAACCCTCTTTGCTGTCCACTACACCTCCAATTTTGGTGTCATCTGCAAACTTACTAACTGTACCTCTTGTTTTCACATCCAAATCATTTATGTAAATGGCAAAAAGTAGAGGACCCAGCACTGATCCTTGTGGCACTCCACTGATCACAGGCCTCCAGTCTGTAAAACAACCTTCCACCTCCACCCTCTGTCTTCTACCTTTGAGCTAGTTCTGTATCCAAATGGCTAGTTCTCCCTGTATTCGATGAGATCTAACCTTGCTAATCAGTCTCCCAGGGGGAACCTTGTCGAATGCCTTGCTGAAGTCCATATAGATCACATCTACCGCTCTGTCCTCATCAATCTTTGTTACTTCCTCAAAAAACTCAATCAAGTTTGTGAGACATAATTTCCCACGCACAAAACCATGTTGACTATCCCGAATCAGTCCTTGCCTTTCCAAATACCTGTACATCCTGTCCCTCAGGATTCCCTCCAACAACTTGCCCACCACCAATGTCAGGCTCACTGATCTATAGTTCCCTGGCTTGTCCTTACCACCCTT
>NC_057736.1:9266351-9293820 GCF_004010195.1 Chiloscyllium plagiosum | reverse complement strand
CTTAAGTATACTCCTACTTCCTTTATACTCTTATGAGGATTCACTCGATCTATCCTATCTATACCTTACATATGCTTCCTTCTTTTTCTTAACCAAACCCTCAATTTCTTTAGTCATCCAGCATTCCCTATACCTACCAGCCTTTCCTTTCACCCTAACAGGAATATACTTTATCTGGATTCTCATTATCTCGTTTCTGAAGGCTCCCCATTTTCCAGCTGTCCTTTTACCTGCGAACATCTGCCCCCAATCAGCTTTCAAAAGTTCTTGTCTAATACCGTCAAAATTGGCCTTTCTCCAATTTAAAACTTCAACTTTTAGATCTGGTCTATCGTTTTCCATCATTATTTTAAATCTAATCGAATTATGATCGCTGACCCCCAACGTGCTCCCCCACTGACACCTCAGTCACCTGCCCTGCCTTATTTCCCAAGGGTAGGTCAAGTTTTGCACCTTCTCTGGCAGGTACATCCACATACTGAATCAGAAAATTGTCTTGTACACACTTATGAAATTCCTCTCCATCTAAACCCTTAACACTATGGCAGTCCTAATCTATGTTTGGAAAGTTAAAATCCTCTACCATAAACACCCTATTTTTCTTACAGATAGTTGAGATCTCCTTACAAATTTGTTTCTCAATTTCCCTCTGATTATTAGGGGGTCTATAATACAATCCCAATAAGGTTATCATCCCTTTCTTATTTCTCAGTTCCACCCAAATAACTTCCCCGGATGTATTTCCGGGAATATCCTCCCTCAGCACAACTGTAATGCTGAAATGCTTTTAATGCTGGTCAATGCTTTTCAGTTGTCTGACTTCCAATGCTTTCACCAGTTTGTAGGAGACACCAGGTGACTGATTTACTTATTAAAAGTCTCTGACTTAGGAGTTAAAAGTCACAGCTTACAACAACTGCTGAAGAAAAGAGGAACTGTTTACTTCAACTTTAAAGTGGGTTTTGACCGCAGAGAACAGAGACAGTTTTTGTGTTGGTGGAGATAAAAGCATTTCTGTCTTGTCCTCAGTCCCAAGCTGCTCAGTTATCTGAGAACCAATCACACTGTTGGCAGACACAAGGCTTTTATCATCAATAACAGCAATTTGATTTGGTATCTCCACTCTTATTACAATGAACCATGTCCATTTCTGGTTGTAGGTTTGTTCACTGAGCTGGAAGGTTCATTTTCAGACATTTCGCCCATAGCTGTTAGCGGGTTTTGAGAAGATTTGTAGCACGAGAATTCCTAGAAGCATGGCATTCCAACCGGAACTCTATCAACAAACACATTGACTTGGATCCCATTTACCACCCCCTGAGAAAAAGTACAGGAAATGACATCACCATAGGAAATAACATCACCAGCCCAAGGAAACCCAAACATATAAACAGAAAGCAGGCTACACTACCAGTGCTTCATTCGGAGGCTCACTGACGATATTGCCTAGTATGGTGACAAAATGTCTGAAAATGAACCTTCCAGCTCAGCAAGCAAACCTACATCCATAAATGGACACGCTTCATTGTAATAAGCGTGGACATACCAAATCAAATTGCTGGAAGTTAAATGGTAGACCAACTGGAGAAACAGTCTGAGGACTTTGGAAAATGAGATAATAGGTACTAAAATAGTAGAAGGGGTAGAAACAGAACATGCTTTCTGAGAATATACAAAAAGGGAGAAAGAGTACAGTATGGCGGATTTGTGGAACAGTCCACCTGACCAGCACATCTGTAGAGGAGACCAAATAGGGTGCAATGGATGCAGTACATTGGTGGGGATGCAGGTAAATTTCTGATGGATGTGGAAGGATCCTTTGGGGTTGTGGTCCATCAAGTAATACTTCCATCTGAGTATTGTAATGTGATTTTACAAGTGACTCATGAAATTTCAATGGCAGGTAATTTGCAGATTAAGAAAACAGGCTAAAATATTAAGACATTTTTATTGATCAGGATTACATAGCATGTCTGGCAAAAAGCAAGGCAATTTATGTGTTGTGTCATACCGAAACCCAAACTTTCAATTAAACCTGGAAAAAGTGAGGATGGCAGATGCTAGAGATCAGAGTCGAGAGTGCGTTGCTGGGAAAGCACAGCAGGATGGGCAGCATCCGCAAAGCAGGAGAATTGACATTTCGGGCATAAGCCCTTCATCAGGAATGAGGCTTGTGGGCTGGGTGCTGAGAGATAAATGGGAGGGGGGGAATATGAGGCGTTCCTTCTTCAGGTGTTGGGTGGTAACTGTTTGGCAGTGGAGGTGGACCAGGACCTACATGTCCTTAATGGAGTGGGAGGGGGAGTTGAAATGTTCAGCCATGGGGCGGTGGGGTTGGTGGGTGCGGATGTCCCAGAAATGTTCTCTGAAACGATCTGCAAGGTGTCCTGTCTTCCCGATCTAGAGGAGACCACACCAGATGCAACGTATGCAGTAGATGACAATAGTGGAGGTACAGGTAATTTCTGATGGATGTGGAAGGATCCCTTGGGGCCTTAGACAGAGGTGAGGGGAGTAATATGGGCACAGGTTTTGCAACTCCTGTGGTGGCAGGGAAAAGTGCCAGGAGTGGAGTGTGGACTGGTGGAGGTGCATGGACCTGACAAGAGAGTCACAGAGGGAGTGGTCTGTCCAGAATGCTGAAAGGAGTGGGGAGGGAAATATATCTTTGGTGGTGGGGTCCATTTGGAGGTGGCAGAAATGGTGGAAGACGATGCGATGTATGTGGATGTTGGTGGGGTGGAAGGTGAGGTCGGGGGGGGGGGATTCTGTCTTTGTGTATGGAGGAGTGGGGTTCAAGGGCAGTGGTGCACGAAGTGGAGGAGATGCATTGGAGGGCATCGTCATCCACGTGGGAAAGTAAGTTGCAATCTTGGAAGGAGGCCATTTGGTATGGTCTCGGGTTGAATTGGTCATCCTGGAACAGGTGTGGCGGAAGTAGAGGAATTGGGAATAAGAGGTACATTTTTACAGAGGTAGGGTGGGAGGAGGTGTACTCTAGGTAGCTGTGGGAGTCGGTGGACTTGTAGTAGATGTCTGTGGTTAGTCGGTCGCCGGAGATGGAGCTGGAGAGGTCCAGGAAGGGGGAGGGAGCTGTCCGAGATGGTCCAGGTGAATTTGAGGTTGAGGTGGAAGGGTTTGGTAAAGTTTATGAACTGTTCAACCTCCTCATGAGAGCACAAGGCGGTGCCGATACAGCATCGATGTAGCGGAGGAACAGGTCGGGGATGGTGCCAGTGTAACTACAGAAGATGGACTGTTCCACATACCCGACAAATAGGAAGGCATAGCTGGGTCCCATGCGGGTGCCCATGGCTACCTCTTTGATTTGGAGGAAGTGGGAGGATTGGAAGGAGAGGTTGTTGAGGGTGAGGACCAGTTCAGCCAGGCAGATGAGGGTGTCAGTGGAAAGGTACTGGTTGGGATGGCATGAGAGGAAGAAACGGAGGGCTTGGACACCTTCATCGTGACAGATTGATGTGTACAGGGACTAGATATCCACAGTAAAGATGAGGCATTGAGGGCCAGGGAAGTGAAAATCTTGGAGGAGGTGAAGGGCGTGGGTGGTGTCACAAACATAGGTGGGCAGTTCCTGGACTAAGTGGGATAGAATGATGTCAAGGTAGAAAGAGATGAGTTCGGTGAGTCGACCAGGGCAGTCAGGTTTGTGAATCTTAGGAAGGAGGTCGAATTGGGCAGTGTGGGGTTCACGGACAATGAAGTTGGAGGCTGTGGATGGGAGATCCCTAGTGGTGATGAGCTTGTCTGGAAGATGATGGTTTGGTGATGGGAGGTGAAGTCATGATCAAGGGGGCAGTAGGAGGAGGTGTCTGTGAGTTGGCGCCTGGCTTCAGCAGTGTAGAGGTCAGTGCGCCACACTACTACTGCGCCCCCCCCCCCTTGTTTGCGGGTTTGATGGTGAGGTTGGGGTTGGAGTGGAGGGCTGCGCATTCTGAGGGCATGAGGTTGGAGTGGGTGAAGGGGGTGGACAGGTTGAGGAGGTCGATGTCACAGTGGCAGTTTGAAATGAAGGGTGAGGCCTTTACTGAGGACTAAACGTTCATTCTCAGTGAAGGGGAGGTCTGGGGGAATGGTGAACACACGACAGGGCTGGCAGCTAGGACCTGGATTGGAGCTGGAGACGGAGACAATTCCTTGAGTGGGTGTGATTATAGGGTCAGGAGTGACATCATCAATGGAAGTGATGCTCACAAAGGGGGCAGACAGGCTAATAGCGGCGTCCACAGGGGAGGAAGTGACGTCACGAGTGAAGCGGGCAACATTTTGGTTTGGTTCTTGGCGGGTGACATCACTGGTGGCTGAAGTGATGTCGGTGATAGAGCCTTTCATGTCTAGGTGAGTGATGTCTTTAGGGGCGAAAGTGGCTGCTGCAGCAGCAACTGGGGTTGGAAGTGACATGCAAGGTAGGTATCATGTCTGTGCTGGGGCAGGGGGATGAATCTAGCGGTCGGGGTAGCAGCAATCTTCCTGGCAGTTGTGGAGTTCGTTGAGTGGACAGCGATCGCGGAGGTGGTGTGGTCGGCAGTGGCTGCAGGCCATGCAGCAGGGGCGGAAGTGACGTCATCATTCGCCCCGGCAGTCATGGAAGGAGCAGCCGCGTGGCTAATGGTGTCTGGGCAGTTCCAGAGACCAGGAGAAAGTTCTGGAAAGTTTGAGGAAACCCATGTACATGAAAGTTGGTTTAACTTGCATTCTTCCAAATCCAGTACCAGCTTTTGAAGAACCATTTAGCAGGGTCTAAATAGGTTGTATAAAACTCAACCTAAAATCAGGAATGAGAACCATTGTCATTTCATAACTCTAATGAGTCAATGTTTCCTCGATTTCCTGAAGCAAAGCATTTAGTAAGAAATACTGTAAAAGCTGTAGTGGAAAACTTTTTTTTTATTTATTGAAATGCAGATTATCCATAGAAATACAATCTGACCTGGGTTAAAATTTTATGTCTCAGTTTGAAGAATTAATAACTAGTTTTGGAATCAAACAACTTATATCATCTGCTTATTACCTACAATCTCAAGCTGTACCAAAAGATGGTCATGATGCTGGAACTGGTGTTGGACTGGTATGGACGAACTTAAAAATCACATAACACCAGGTTATAACCTGATGTGTAATTTTTAACTTTGAAAAGATGGTATCAGATTTTGAAACTTGTGTTTACATTTGAATGATTGAGAGGAAAGAATTCCTTTGTTAAAATGTGCTATTAGGGATGTTCCTAATGAGTTCACAGGATTTAGTCCTTTTGACATATGGACATGAGGTAAGAGGCCCATTAAATAAAATTAATAAACAAAATTCAGAAAAATCTAACTCTTTCAATCTAAGTCTTAAAGAGAAATTGATGAATGTTTGCAAGTTGACTAGAAGACATGTGAAAGAACCCAACAAATAATGAAAACTAAAGCAGACAAAAAGTCCAAAATTATAACTTTTGTTGCAGAAGGTAAGGTATTATTATTGTTGCCAGACTCTGGGAAATCATTAAAAGCAAGGTTCACTGGACCTTAACAAATTGAGAAGGAACTCAATAATGTAAATTATGTAGGCGAAAATGAGGACTGCAGATGCTGCAGAGTTGAGAGTGTGGTGCTGGAGAATTCTGATGAAAGCCTTTTGCCCAGAATGTCAAATCTCCTGCACCTTGGATGCTGTCTGACTTGCTGTGCTTTTCCAGCACCACACTCTTGAATGTAAATTATGTAGTGAGCGCACAAAACAGAAGAAAGAGCCAACAAATGTGTCATGTTAACGTGCTGAAAAGATATTATGATAGGGATGATGGTCAGGAGAAAAGTGTACTTACATTAGTGAAGGAAGTAAGAAATGAAATAGAAATACCAGAACAATCGGAGAATTAAATCTTAAAGGGAAATTTCAAAAGTTAACACTCCAACAATAAGAATGAAAAACCCAGAGATGCTTAAAAGGGTGGAGATTATAATGACTTATCTTCCAGAAAATTATTAAAGTGACTAACAAAGTTCCGTACAGAAATATAAATCAATCAATCAAGGAAGATTGATTCATTCTTTAATGTGGAGGATACGTTACCTATAAAGCAACACCAATATAGTCTCGGTGTGAGGAGATTTGCTCAGGTGGGATAAGACATTATAGAATGGAGTCAAAGTAGCTAGAACTCATAATGAAACCAAAGTTGGATGGGTTACAAAGGTATTGTATTATCATAAAGTCAACATGGCAATGAAAATGGGCTCATGTCCTATATCAAGACTGGAGGATTGTATAAACAGAATGGACATGCACAGCTGGTCAAAGAAGTTGACTTTCTAAAGTCAAATTGACAAATTTATTAACGGATCAATCTAAAGAAATATTGGCTTTCGTGACATCGGATGGACTTTGTTAGTGCAAAAACATGCCATTTGGAATGAAAAGTGCACCAACAATGTTTCAATACTTGACCAATAAAGTAATTAAAGGATTTAACTGTACTGTTTATATCAACAATTTGGTTTTGCATTCTGACCCAAATTTATAAACAAACCAGAGAAAAGCATTTACAGAGCAACCTTGGTTATCCGAACCTTGATTATCCAAATTTCGGATTATCTGAACAAGATCTCAAGGTCCCGATGCTTGGGTAAACTGTGACAACAACAACGGCTGAGACCTGAGGGCGTAAAAATCTCCTGCTCCATCTTACATTGAAGTCTTACTTGAAGTATGATACTCTATTTGAAACAAGATCCTCTGTTGTAAAATAATAGCTACATATTAAATAAAAGCTTAAATAAGAGAACTTACCAAGCGAGAGAAGCCGTATTTGGGGCCGTGGTGTGCCTGTAGCAAGGGGAACGCATGACACCACTGGCCACCGGGGGAACTGCAACCTGGTCTCACACCCACACCTCATGGCTATCAGATCAGTTATCCGAACATTTGATTATCTGAACAAAATACTACCTGCCCATGATGTTCCAATAATCGAGGTTGTTCTGTATATCATTTGACGTAATTGTTCAATCAAGTGCTATAAGCCAAGTTGGTTATAAATTTGGGTCAGAATGCAAAAGCCAAGTCTCAGGTAACTTATTGGGGCCATATTGTGGGGCAAATATCACTAAAAGAAGTAAAAGTACAGGCTATTTTTCCTAAGACCAAACATTATATTTTAAATTGTATAGCATGAGTGGATTGTATTGCATATTTGTTCTGAACATTATTGTTGATGGTGCACCTTTAAATAAACTTGTCAAAAAAAAGCAAAATATTTGAATGAATGTAACAGTTCAAATTGTCTTTACGAAGTTGAAAGCTCTACTTACAACAGCATCAGTGTCAGCTGTGCCAAATTATGCAAAACAAATTAAACTAGCTATTGATGCCAGTAATATTGATAAGGAGCTGTTTCGCTGTAAGATGATGCAGTGAGAATTGAACGACCTGTCAGTTATTTTCAAAAACAAACTGAACACAAATGAACAGAAATATTTGACTGTGGATAAAGAGACATTAGGTTTTACATTAGTTCTACATTATCTTAAAGTTTACATTGGTAACAATATGGAAGAAACTTCCATTTATACAGACCACAATC
Organism: Chiloscyllium plagiosum; assembly: GCF_004010195.1. NCBI lineage: Eukaryota > Metazoa > Chordata > Chondrichthyes > Orectolobiformes > Hemiscylliidae > Chiloscyllium > Chiloscyllium plagiosum. The sequence continues at coordinate 9,286,232 of NC_057736.1, read as the reverse complement.
CTTTGACCTTCTCAGAAAGGGGAATGTCATGAGTTATTGCGAGCGCACATAACAAAGTTTGTGTAATGTATAAAAATGATTACTGTCCGACTCATTGTATATTTAATTCCAACATCTTATTGTTGGAATGTTATAGAATTAGTGGTCAGAACACTTTGATACCTCTTTTGGATTTATTTTAATTCTTCTTTGGGAAAGGTGTGATGAAACTGTGTGATTTATATATAATCTATATGCATTTTAGTATCATTTATTGCAAGTTTGGGTTTGTCTGTGTGTTTGGAGTGAACAATTAGCTTTTTAAAATAAATAAAACTACAATATTTCAAGTAATAGGAAGTCGCCCAGAGTTCATAGAGAACTATTCAGAGAATCTAAGAGGGTTTGTTCTAGCTTTCAGTCTGTGCTGGGAACTCATTTGAGAATGAAGCAAGTATCAAGTTCCAAAGTGCTGAGAAGTCTTTCAATGTAGTTAACATGTAGTAAGCAGTGTTCAAAGGAGAGGAATTTAAAATGATAACATTTTTGTTGAATATCAAGTCATTATTAATCCCAGACTGGATTGTTAGGATTCAGTCAGTGGAAACAAGTTTTTAATTAAAAAAAAAAGGAATTTAAGTTGCATCAGGTACAGTATAGCATTGGAAGGAAACTAAGTTAGGAGCATAATAATGAAGAAAGCGTTATCTACAGTTCCAGCAGATAAGTTAAAAACTGTTGTTTCTATTCAGTCTCATATGCAAATACATACGTGAAAATAAGAACAGCTGACCTGTTGAGGTACCAAGTACAAATGAAGATGCAGCCTTCAGGGACAGCTGATATATTTACAGTCAATCCAGATTAAACACTCAATACTTTGCATTTCTTTCACAAATAATGAATTATAAGCAGTTCAAACTAACTAAATCAGAATTACTGTTAATTTTAATACTTACATTTACCCTGAGAAATTGATAAAGTTTTAAACTAATGTAACTCTAAAACATTTCAATCTCTGCATTTGAGCTGGCACATACACGTTGTCAAATATCTAACTGCATATAACCACTATAAGTGGCCTTTTTGGGAGGATGGGATTTCATCTGCATTTAGGTATACAGTATAGTCATAAATGCATTCTTTAGAAGTGTATTGTTTGCCATATATCATTTGCCCAAAGGAAATATTCCCATCCTCACACTTTATCTCTATTTGCACATAATACATTTGGTTATATATTAATGCTTCACTTGTCATATGTAAACTGGCTGATAACGTTTTCAGTCATACCAAATATTTGTTGCATTCTCCAGATAAGATATACAATAACAACAACTTGCACAAAGAGCTCATAATCTTTTCCTGTTCAATCTCCTCTGTTCGGCATTCATTAAATGCTGTATTCTGCTATAAGCACTGTCTGTACCTCACTCAAGTTGCTGTATTTCTTGTGTGAACCTCGATCATGACTATTGTAACATCATAGCCTAAATTGGTTCCCCTAACCTCAACAGGCAGAGAACTGTAGCAATCAATGAAAACAACTCCCTCCTTGCACCAATTTTTCATCTCTAAACCTATAGTGTCACAGCCAGTTATTGTGCTGCTCATTAGTCCCTGGCAACAATCAACTGAGCTGACATAAGCAGGGCATTAAGCCTTGAATTTTCCCACTCTCATGGCTTTCATTCGGATCCATCCCGAGAAGCCTTAATATCTTCCATTTCAGTTGCCTAACTTTGTGATTGATTATACAATTCAATCTCTGTATTTGTAATGATAAATTATGTAAATTTCTCTGCTGCACCATGATATACATAAAGAAGTTTTGAAACTTGTTTGTTTTTGACTGTATTTTATTCATTTTGAGTAGGTGAAGGCAGTAAAATTCAATCTAATTTTCTTTCTGTTATACAAGCTTACAATAAATGACATATATTGTGGGAAAATTCAGCCAGAACTCCTGAGGCCAATTTGGATGTTCTCACTACTGCTCCAGCTGAGCTCAGCTAACTCAAAAATCTAACCTGGGAACAACAAAGAAGTAACTGAACAGGATTGCAGGACAAATGTAAGTTTAAGACATCCAGAAAGTCTTTGAAAATTTAACAAACTAGATAATACTGGACATGATTAAGGGGCACAGAATTAGGGGAACTATAACTTCTTGCATTGTAAAATAGTTGGAAGCAGAAAATAAATTAGAAGTTCAAAGCTGTTTTATTTCTTTGAGGGAGTGACAGCAGATAACTATGCCCCAAAGATTTCTGTTCCAGAGTTATTTCTGTTAGTTTCTGTATCAATATTATATACATAATGCTAGTGCAAGTAGTGTCCAAATTTGTCAATGATAGTAAAATAGGTATAGTGAATAATTTTGAGTAAAAAAAGAACCTGCCCAACGTTATTGATAAGCTGTTGTGATTGGTAATCCGGTCAGTAGGTAGACATTTGAAAAGCAGCAATTACATAATGTCAACACTTCAGGCAGATTATGGTTGAACAAAAGGAAACAGACATGGGAACAGGACAAAAACATCGGTTTTAACTTATTGCTCATACAATTTGGCCCAATGACCTAATTCCATTATAATTTCTACATAACTCAATAGATGAGGAAGAATTAACACCACCTTGAGTAATCATAGAGATACTCCCCTTCATTGACTCATGGTTGGCATCTCCATTCCGAGATGCTGAGTTTAAGCACATTAGTTTAATAACACCCATTACGTAACCTGAGATTGGCAAGAGGGGAGAAAGTTGGAACAAAAATTATTTGAAGAATGACCTGCTCTTATTGTGCGCATTCTCCTTAGTGCATTTTGACCTGAAATATATGAGACATGAAATTTAATGGCGGAGAAAAAAACTTTTACATAAATTGACATTCAACAGAATACTGGACCCTTAGACTTTAGTTTCCTCCATATTTGAGCGGCGTCTGTTTCCCTCAGGTTTAGAAAAGTAAAAACATTTGGATAGAATTTGCATTCTCTTGTTTATCAAAGGTCTGCTCTCACAAATGGATCGGAATCCAACCTCTTGTTGAATGTCTGTTTCATCAGTTGTTAGCAAGTCTGCTGTGAGTGTAGGATGAAGATACTTGTAATAAGTGCACTTTACAATCACTCCAAGAAAATATGATGATGATATTGCAATAAGGAGTGGGAGTGTGTAGGAGGCAGTTAAAACTGGATCTCTATAGATCCACCAAAATCCAACTAAAATCCCACAATCCACAGCCAAGAACGAGTGATAAATAATCTGTCTGATGATCGTTTTTCCCGCAGCAACGTTAAGCCAGGTGAAATACAAGATCACAGCTACTGCACCCCTGTAGAAAACTTCTTCAGGAATGTTGTTCATAAAGTCCGTGCCTTGCTGGCAAGTCCAAATAAACATTGGCAGGCATATAAGAGCAAAGTGCAAGAGGACATAGTGTTTGAATATGGTTGCAAACAGGGCGATGCTACAAATCCTAGGACAGATGAGTAGCAGGTTAAAGATAAAATAAATCAGCGCAGACTTGAATTTAAGATGCATTTTGTCAGAGAGCGAGCTGCGCAGGGATTTGTGAAAGTCCAGGATGGCCCAGGCAATGGAAAGGAAAGACGCCACAATGGAGAAACCTGTGGAAATTGGAACAGTGTGAGGACAATGATAAGAAGGTTTACCACATTATTTGGAGATGCCGGTGTTGGACTGGGGTGTACAAAGTTAAAAATCACACAACACCAGGTTAATGTCCAACAGGTTTAATTGGAAGCACACTAGCTTTCGGAGCATCGCTCCTTCAGGACTACCACCTGATGAAGGAGCGACACTCTGAAAGCTAGTGTGCTTCCAATTAAACCTGTTGGACTTTAACCTGATGTTGTGTGATTTTTAACTTTGTACCACATTATTGGTTGCTTAAGCAATTTATTGAGTAGCAGAAATTCATCTTTGTGTCATTATGTCAGGAAAACCTGCCATACGTTGATTCACACAATAACACCTTTAAGGGGATTAGGCTCATTTAACAAGACAGTAATTTATAAAATATTTGGCAATTACAACAAAATACTATGTCCAATTAAACTACTATTGTGCAGTTTCACTGTAAGTTGCCATTTCCAAATACTATTTTACTGGCCCTTAAAATGCTGTATATTTACTGAAGTTACAAATATCACAAAGATACAGAAAGCATCTTCATTTCAAATCGAGCAAGAGCAAAATTATACAAGGCCAAAATTATCACTTATTTTTAACCTAATAATTTGTTTCTTGATGCTGAAAGGTGGAGGTGAAGAGGTGAAATTAGCCAGGGAACCATGACCCAGTGACTTTTCTTGGAAAGCTTTGTGTATCATTTAATTAAATAAATGCAGCTGCAGGACAACAAAATCTTAACATTCAGTCCAAGAATCATTAACAAAATGAGGACTGATGTATTTTTTTGCAAAGAAAATGACTGTTTCTTAATGCAACCTGCAATAGCTGTCCAACTTTGGAAGTTAAACAGCGATGGGATGATACTCCATACTCAAATAGCGTCTTGAAACATTGGACCCAATTTTAACTGTTTAAGTCAATGCGTTACCAGTGAGTTAAAATATCACCCTGTCTAAACTAATTCTGGATTCTGTCTGAAGGATCATCACTTGTAACAAAAACCAAGCTCCTGGAACAGTAACATCGATAATTGTGTGAAGTGGTAAAACGAGGGAAAGAGACACTTTATGAAATAGTTATGAAAACTGTGGGAATGCACTCGTGGTGCTGTTCTCTAGAAAAACTAACTTATAGCTATTTTTAAATAGCTTTGTCTGTATTTTGTTTATCAAAACAAATCTGTGTTGAACAGCTGCTGTCAGAAGTATGTATTTTTATGCAAGGGGCATTTGAAAATTTAGAGTTATCATATAATTTAGTTAGCTGACCTCCTTCAAATGGAATGTGATTCCTCCACTTACACAGTCAGTATCATGAAATAAAATATATAAAGAGTAATATCTCTATTTAAGATAGTTTCTAAACAACCTGCTCAGAGATTGTAGGAGAAAGTGAGGACAGCAGATGCTGGAGATCAGAGCTGAAAATGTGTTGCTGGAAAAGCGCAGCAGGTCAGGCAGCATCCAAGGAGCAGGAGAATTGACATTTCGGGCATGAGCCCTTCTTCAGGAACGCCCGAAACGTCGATTCTCCTGCTCCTTGGATGCTGCCTGACCTGCTGCGCTTTTCCAGCAACACATTTTCTGCTCAGAGATTGTGTCATACACCTCTAGAACAGGTGGGTCTTGAACCTAGACTTCCTAGTTTTACAGGTAGGGATACTACCACTGCACGACAAAATTTCTATTTAACTGTGGAATCTTGAAATCTTCCCAACTGTTGTACTGTCGTCAGCCATAGTAAGTGGCTAATTGGAAATCTGATCAAAGCAGAAATGGTAACATAGTTATGTTACTGGATTAGAATCCATGTTCCTGGACTACTATTCTGGAGACATGAATTCAAATCCCACAACTACTCCCTAATGGGGAGGTGGTGGCCTAATAACCTCCAAGTCTAGGTTAATGTTGTGGGAACAAGGGTTCAAATCTCACCATGGTGAAGGTTGAATACAATGTAATCCAATGGCAACCATATGACCATTATTGTAAAAATACATTTGGTTCACCAGGGGCAGGAAATCCACTGTTCTACATATGACTGCAGATCTACTGCAATGTGCTTGCCTCTGGCCTAATGAGAAACAAAACAGAAATTGCTGGTGTTATGGAGCAGATCAAACCCATAATACCATAAGACCATAAGACATAGGAGTAGAAGTAAGGCCATTCGGCCCATCGAGTCCACTCCACCATTCAATCATGGCTGATGGGCATTTCAACTCCACTTACCCGCATTCTCCCCGTAGCCCTTAATTCCTTGTGACATCAGGAATTTATCAATTTCTGCCTTGAAGACATTTAGCGTCCCAGCCTCCACTGCACTCTGTGGCAATGAATTCCACAGGCCCACCACTCTCTGGCTGAAGAAATGTCTCCACATTTCTGTTCTGAATTTACCCCCTCTAATTCTAAGGCTGTGTCCACGGGTCCTAGTATCCTCGCCTAACGGAAACAATTTCCTAGCGTCCACCCGCTAAAAATACATTAAGATAGCCTAGATCCTAACCTGTTCTTATTTTAAAGTGTAAGGTGTTGCATTCCAGATGCAATTCAGTTGGTCAAGCTATTTCACTTTAAGCAAAATATAATTTATTTTTACACTATAGTTAAAAAAAAGACAAAATAAAAATAAAAGAATTAGCTTAACTGTAGCTACTGAAATGCTTAACAAAATAATATATATGATATAATAATATATATAATATTAACTACTACTAATTAACTGTTCGAATACAGTAAGGTCACATAAACATATCCTGGGCAAAGGCAAATTCAGTAAAATAAATATTTTCACATGCAATTCTAGCAGCACGACGAGAACCCCAGCTTTTACCTATAATGGAGAGAGGAATAACAGCTTCCATACCCCTGCAATTGCTGAAAGCTAAAACAAAAATTCCTGGTTTTGTGGGAGTTTGACCCCACCCTTTCAGGCTGCTTCTATTGTTTCAACTTTAAAAAAGAAAAGTGATAAAGAAAGCCAGGGAACTATTGACTAGTGAGCCTGACATCAGTTGTGGGCAACTGTTCGAAGAGATCCTGAGGGACAAGATTTACATGTATTTGGAAAGGCAAGGACTAACTAGAGACAGTCAACATGGTTTTGTGAATGGAAGATCTTGTTTCACTAACTTGATTGAGATTTTTGGAGAAATAACAAAGAGGATTGATGAAGGTAGAGCAATGGACATGATCTACAAGGACTTCAGTACGGCTTTCAGCAAGGTTCCACATGATAGACTGGTTAGTAAGGTTAGATCACAGAATACAGGAAGAACTAGTCATTTGGATACAAAACTGGCTTGAAGGTAGGAGACAATGGGTAGTGGTGGAGAGTTGCTTTTCAGACTGGAGGCCTGTGACAGCATTCTGCCACAAGGATCGGTGCTGGGTCCACTGCTTTTTGTCATTTATATAAATGATTTGGATGAGAAAATAAGAGGTATAGAGAGTAAGATAACATCAAAATTGGAGGTGTAATGGACAGTGAAGAAGGTTATCTCGGAATACAACGGGATCTTGATCAGATGGGCCAGAGGGCCGAGGATTGGCAGATGGAGTTTAGTTTAGATAAATATGAGGTGCTGTATTTTGGAAAGGCAAATCAGGGCAAGACTTATAAACTTAATGGTAAGGTCCTGGGGAGTATTGCTGAACAAAGAGACCATGGAATGCAGATTCATTATTCCTTCAAAGTAGTCATGGGTAGAGAGGATAGTGAAGAAGGCATTTGGTATGTTTGTCTTTATTGTCTGTGCATTGAATACAGGAGTTACGAGGTCATGCTGTGGCTGTACAGGATATTGGAAAGGTCACTTTATTGTATGCAATTCTAGTCTTTCTCCTATAGAAAGAATGTTATGAAACTTGAAAGGGTTCAGAAATGATTTACAAGCATGTTGCAAAGGGTCGAGGGTTTGGGAGAAGCTGAATCGGCTGTGACTATTTTCCCTGGAGTGTCGGAGGCTGTGGGGATCTTATAGAAGTTTGTAAAATCATTAGGGGCATAGAAAGCGTGAATAGCCAAGGTCCTCTCGCCAGGGTAGAGAGTTCAAAACCAGAAGGCATAGGTTTAAAGGAAGAGAAGAATGTTTTAAAAGGGACCTAAGGAGCAACTTTTTCACACAAAGGCTAATGCGTGTATGGAATGCGCTGCCAGAGGAAGTGGTGAAGGCTGGTACAATTAAATCAATTAAAAGGCATCTGGATGGGTATACAGATAGGAAGGATTTAGAGGGATCCTGGCCAAATGCTGGCAAATGGGATTAGATTTTTTAGGATACTTGATTGGCATGGACAAGTTGGACCGAAGAGTCTGTAACTATACTGAATAGCTCTATGTCTCTAAACTTGATATTGAGAAGTCATTGGAAAATAAAGAAAACTTGATTATTTGCCAACTGTGCAATTAATAACCAATAATTAATAAATAAGTCAGTGAGATTTTTCCATTTGTGCCCTCACTAACATCTTTCTTCTTGTGTATAAAAACACATTATATATTGTGAAACACAAGATGATATATGCACGTCTCAAACAGAAGTTTATCGCCCTCCTCAGCTCCAAATTCATGGTAAAGAGATATTAGTTTCCTTCTCAGCTAAAGCTGCTTTTATAGTTTTTGCTTTATAATGTATACAACTGCCTTGACATTAGAATGGAGTTCCTCGTTGAACAAAATGGTTTATTAAAGCTTTCTATCAGCTCTATTTCCTCTGCTGGCTTTCTTGAATACCTGAGTGGATGAAACTTGCTGAATCAAACTAGTATTAAAAGGTGCATTTATACTAAGCTGCTTTTTAGAATAATTTATAACCTTAAATTTATTTGCATAACATCATGTTGTTGATGTGATCTTTGTTTTGCATATGATTACACTGGGGAGAAAGTGAGGTCTGCAGATGCTGGAGATCAGAGCTGGAAATGTGTTGCTGGAAAAGCGCAGCAGGTCAGGCAGCATCCAGGGAACAGGAGAATCGACGTTTCGGGCATAAGCCCTTCTTCAGGAATGGGGAAAGTTTGTCCAGCAGGCTAAGATAAAAGGTAGGGAGGAGGGACTTGGGGGAGGGGCGTCGGACTGTCTGTTGTTCTTGTTCATACACATTTGCCTTCTTTTTATAACTTTGTTTCATGATACTGTGATTGGATGACATTGTGACCTACTTACGACAGTAGTTAACACTTACACTGGTGAAGCTTCATTTGGTTCTTCAACATCATGATATACAGCATCAGTGTGAGTTGAGGAGCACTTTCAAAAATACTCTCGAAGAGTCGTAGCATGCTGATATCATTGATCAGGTAAATAATATATTGCAGACCCACAGTGTCCCTTTCTTTGTGCATTCGGAACCCCACCTCCAGTGCTGTTATATACCTGATGGAACAAAGTGTAATTCATAAAGTAACACTATGGTGGATCTTGTACCTTCTGTTTTGTACACTTGAAGACTGCTATGGATGACAAAAGCAATTCTGCCCATCATGAGGCATCGATCTCAAAGCCTACATTTCCTTATCACAGCATTAAACTATTTTGTATATGATTTCTGTACATTCACCTGTACCAATAAATCTGTCCCAGGTACTGACCATATTTTGTACGAAAACTACTTAACAAGAACAATAACTTAATACATTAAAGGTGTCTTATAAATGTGTAACATTTCACAACAACTTTGCAGGAACATACTAAACCAAAGTATAACACTGAGCTACACAAGAAGGTATTAGATAAGATGACCAAAAGTTGGCTCAAAGTGGAAGGTTTCAAACAGTAATCCTTCTTAATTTTCTTTTCTGCTACTCAAGCCTCCAAGACCCATGCAAGGCACAACTTCCAGAAGCGGAAGTACATGCCACGACTGGGATGCTGACACCGATTGGTTGGTAAGTACTTGCATGGTGGATCTATCGTAGTTCATAGTGATCACACATTTAGCAAGTGTTGGTTGCTTGGTAAGTCCAGCTTAGCACTGATGTGCATGAGTCTGAGCTTCGACCTGTGACATATCAGGCAGGGGAAGAGATAATTGGGCACTGTGTTTCAGGAGGCAGTCACACCCTGTAGGTTAAGTACTACAAATTTGACCAGTGGTCAGAGATGTGAGTGAGGGTGCAACTATAAATGAGGCAGATAGAGGGATCCTGAATTTAGCATTGGAGGAGCCTCAGTTCTTGATCTTGTCCAACAGGTATGAAGTACTTGTTCACTGTGTGGATGAGGCAAAGGACTGTAGGGCAGATAGGCTAACTGACCACTGCCCTATGGTACAGGAGGCCATGCAAGCATGGGGTTGCAAAAAGAACAGTAGTAATGGCAGGGAATTCTATAATTAGAGGTGCAGATAGCATCCTTTATAAGCAGGATTGAGAGTTTCACATGGTGCGTTGCCTACCTTGGGCCAAGGTAAGGGATATTGTGAGTTGGCTTGAAGGGATATATGTGTGGAAGGGGCAGGATCCAGTTGTTGCAGTTCATGTTGGCACTAACAACATAAGCAAGAGTAGGCAAGGGGTCCTGTTTGGGGAACATCAGGAATTAAGAACACAATTAAAAAAAGATTGGAGTGGAGTGGGAAAGAGGGGTTCCAGTTCATGGGGCACTGGCAATAGTATTAGGACAACAATGGACAGGTTGCATCTGGACCAGGATTCCAGTAGAAAGGCTAAATAAGGTGGTCACAAAGTTGTAAATGAGTTGAAAGGAGGTGAGGGCTCAAGACAGATTATTAAAATTTCCAGAACAAGTAACAGGACATAAAGTACAGAAAGGGTCAGGAGGCTAACTTCTGACACGGCAGATGAGTGGACAACTATGAGAAGGGGTGCACTGAATGCAAGAATGAGGGTGTTGTATTTAAATGCATGCAGTATATGAAATAAGGTAAATGAGTTTATAGCATAGATTAAAGTTGGCAGGTACCATGTTCGGGTATTACAGAGACATGGCTTCAAGCGGATCAGGGTAGGGAACAAAATATCTGAGTATACGCATCCAATCAAAAGGATAGGTAAAGGTGGGAGGGTTGCCTTGTTAGTAAGAAATTAAATTAAATTGACAGACAGAAGCAAGTGTTGGGTCAGAAGTAATTGAATCTCTGTCGGTAGTGTTGAGGAACTGCAATGAAAAAGAGCTTGATATGATTTTTTGCCCAGACCCTCTAGCAATAGTCATGATGTGGGGAAGAAAATAAATCACAAGGTAGAAAAGGTGCAAAAGAAATTTACTAATACAATAATCATAGTTGACTTCAATATGCAGGTGGACTGGCAAAATGAGATCACAAGTGGATGCCTAGAAAAGGAATTTGTGGAATGTCTGCAAATGTTTTCTTGGAGCAGCTTGTGATACAGCCGACTAAGAAACAGGCAATTCTGGATTTGGTGACATGGAATGAGGCAGACTTGATCAAAGAAATTAAGTTGAAGGAGCCTCTAGGAACCATAATATAATAGAATTCACCCTGCAGTTTGAGAGGGAGAAACTGGGATCAGATGTAACGGTTTTACAGTTGAGTAAAGGTAACTATAAAGTCATGAATGAGGAGCTGGCTAGAATTGATTGGAAGAAGAACCTAGAGGGAAGACGGTGGAGCAGCAAAGGCAGGAGTTTCGGGAGGTAATTCAGGAGACACAGCAGAAATTCATCTCAGAAAGAAGAAATGTACTAAGGGGAGGAAGAGGCAACCATAGTTGAAAAGGGAAGTCAGGGATGGCATAAAAGCAAAAGAAAAAGCATATAATATAAAAGATAAGAAAGAGGCAAGAGTGGGCATTGGACTGCTGGAGAAGTAGTAATGAGACACAAAGAAATGGCAGAGAAACTGAATGGGTACTTTGCAACAGACTTTACAGTGGAAAACATCACTAGCATACTAGAATTTCAACAGAGTCTGGACAGAGGTGAGTGTCATGACCATCACTAAGGAGAAGGTACTGGGAAAGCTTAACGGTTTGAAGCTGGATAAATCACCTAGACTAGGTGGACTACACCCCAGCATTCTGAAGGAGACAGCTGAAGAAATTAGAGAGACATTGGTGATAATTTTTCAGGAACCACTGGAGGCAGACAGGTTCTCAGAGGACTGGAAAACGGCTATTGTAAGACCTCTTAAGAAGGGTGGGAGGCAGAAAATGGAAAAATCATACACCAATTAGACTGACCTCAGTCGTCGGCAAGATTTGAGAGTCAATTATTAAGGATGAGATTGTGGAGTACTTGGAAGTGCGTGGTAAAACAGAGCTGAATCAGATTGGTTTCATCAAGGGGAGGTCTTTTACTTTTACAAATGCACCATGGAAAGCATTCTATCTGGATGCATAACAGCTTGGCACAGCAACTGCTCTGCCCAGGACTGTAAGAAACCACAGAAAGTTGTATGCACAACTTAGACCATCAGGGAAGCCAACTCCCATCCAAGGACTTCACTTCTTTGAGAAGATGACCAAACAGGTGGATGAGGGTAAAGCAGTTGATGTGGTATATATGGATTTCAGTAAGGCGTTTGATAAGGATCCCCCCGGTAGCTACTGCACAAAATACGGAGGCATAGGATTGAGGGTAATTTAACAGTTTGGTTAAGAAATTGACTAGCTGAAAGAAGACAAAGAGTGGTGGTTGATGGGAAATGTTCATCCTGGAGTTCAGTTACTAGTGGTGTACCGCAAGGATCTGTTTTGGGGCCACTGCTGTTTATCATCTTTATAAATGACCTGGATGAGGGAGTATAAGGATGGATTAGTAAATTTGCAGATGACACTAAGGTCAGTAGAGTTGTGGATAGTGCTGAAGAATGCTGTAGGTTACAGAGGAACATTGATAAGCTTTGAGAGGTGTTTAATTGAGACATTTAAGATAATCAGAGGGTTCGATAGGGTGGACAGTGGGAGCTTTTTTCCTCGGATGTAATGGCTAGCACAATGGGACATAGCTTTAAATTGAGGGGTGATAGATATAGGACAGATGTCAGAGGTAGTTTCTTTACTCAGACAGTAGTATGGGCATGGAACAGCCTGCCTGTGACAATAGTAGACTCGCCAACTTTCAGGGCATTGAAATGGTCATTGGATAAACATATGGATGAAAATGGAATAGTGTAGGTTAGATGGACTATGGTCAGCAAAGTTTTAGAAAGAATTCTGAGGGATAGGATTTATGACTATTTGGAAAAGCATAGCGTGATTAAAGGCAGTCAGCATGGCTTTGTGGGCAGCAGGTCATGCCTTACAAATCTTATTGACTTCTTCGAGAAGTGACAAGACAGGTCGACGAAGGTCAAGCAGTGGATGTGGTGTATATGAACTTCAGCAAGAAGGGCATGTGCCCGAAACGTCGAATCTTCTGTTCCCTAGATGCTGCCTGACCTGCTGTGCTGTTCCAGCAATAAAGTTTCAGATTTGATAAGGTTCCCCATGGTAGGCTCATTCATAAAGTCAGGAAGTATAGGATACAGGGAGATTTGTCTATCTGGATTCAGAATTGGTTGGCTGACAGAAGGCAGAGTGGTTGTAGACGGAAAGTATTCTGCTTGGATGTCAGTGTTGAGTGGGGTCCCACAGGGCTCTGTTCTTGGGCTCTGCTTTGTAGTTTTTATAAATGACTTGGATGAGGAGGTTGAGGGGTGGGTTAGTAAATTTGCAGATGACACAAATATTGGAGATGCCATTGATAGTATCGAGGGATATTGCAGGCTGCAGCACAACATAGACAGGATGCAGAGCCGGGCTGAGAAATGGCAAATGGAGTTCAACCTAGATAAATGCAAAGTGATGCATTTTGGAAGGTCGAACTCGAATGCTGAATACAGGATTAAAGACAAGATTCTTGGCAGTGTGGAGAAACAGAGGGATTTTGGTGTTCAAGTACACAGATCCCTCAAAGTTGCCACCCAAGCGGATAGGTATGTTAAGAAAGCATATGGTGTTTTGGCTTTCATTAACAGGGGGATTGAGTTTCAGAGCCGTGCAGTTTTGCTACAGCTCTACAAGTCCCTGGTGAGGCCACACTTGGAATTTTGTGTCCAGTTCTGGTCGCCCTACTATAGGAAAGATACAGAGGCTTTGGAAAGGATGCAAAGAAGGTTTACCAGAATGCTTCCTGGACTGGAGGGCTTGTCTTATGAAGAGACATTGACTAAACTGGGACTTTTCTCTTTGGAGAGAAGGAGGAAGAGAAGTGACCTGATCGAGGTATACAAAGTAATGAGAGGCATGGATAGAGTCAGTAGCCAAAGACTTATCCCCAGGGCAGGATTGACTGGCATGAGGGGTCATAGTTTTAAGATGTTAGGTGAAAGGTATCGAGGGGATGTCAGAGGAAGGTTCATTACGCAGAAAGTTCTGAATGCACGGAATGCGTTGCCAGCGGTGGTGGTAGAAGCAGAGTCATTAGGGACATTTAAGCGACTGCTGGACATGCACATGGATAACAGTGAATTGAGGGGTGTGTAGGATAAGTCATTTTATTTTACATTAGGATTAATGCTCGGCACAACTTCGTGGGCCAAAGGGCCTGTTCAGTGCTGTACTTTTCTAAGTTCTATGACTTCAGATTGATTTCACAGGTCAGCGCAATATCGAAGGGCCTGTACTGCGTTGTCATGTTTTATGTTCTATTTACACTTCTTGTTGCCGCGGAAAGGCTGCCACTATCATCAAAAACACCTCCCATCCTAGCAATGCTCTCTTCCAACTTCTTCTGTCAGGCAGAAGATACAGAAGCTTGAACATACACACCTACTGATTCATGAACAGCTTCTTGCTGTTATTAGACTAATGAATGGACCTCCCTAACTTCACATAATGTAGACCTTGTTAATGTTGATCTTGCTTGGCACAGCTCCTGTGCAGTGTAACCTTGTATGCTTCACTCTGTCTAAGTACACTATGATCTGTATGTCCTTGTTTGCTATGATCTGCCTGCACTGCTCACAAAACAAAACTTTTCACTGTACTTAGGTACATGTGACTACAATAAATCAAATCAAATCAAAGTCACACCTGACAAATCAGTTAGACTTATTTGACAAGGTAACGAGCAAGTTAGATAATGCATGTGGATGTGATCTATTTGGAATTCCAGAATGCCTTTGACAGGAGACTGCTAAATAAGATAAGAGCCCATGATGTTAGGGAATGGGTAGAGGATTGGCTGACTGGCTGAAGACTGAGAGTGGATATAAAGGGGTCTTTTCAGGATGGCAGCTGATGACTATTCAAGGTCAGTATTGGGTCCAGAACTGTTCACATTATATATTAATCATCCGGATGAAGGAACTCAGGGCCTTGTTGCTACGTTTGCAGATGACACAAAAATAGGTGGAAGAACAGGTCTTGTTGATTAAGCAAAAAGGCTGCAGAAGGAGTTGGCCAAGAAAGGAGAATGGGCAAAGCAGCGGCAGATGGAATACAATGTGGGAAAATGTGAGGTTATGCACTTTGGCGGGAAGAATAGAGGCATAAACTATTTTCTAAATGGGGAAAGACATTGGAAATCTGAAGGACAAAGGGACTTAGGAGTCCAAGTTCAGGATTCTCTTCAGGCTAACATGCAGGTTCAGTTGGCAGTTGGGAAGCAAATGCAGTGTTAGAATTCATTTTGAGAGGGCGAGAATAAAAGATGCAATTGAAACTGTATCAGGCTCTGGTCAGACTGAATTTAGAATATTGGGTCCCATATCTAAGGAAGAATAGGGCCTTGGAAAGGGTTCCAAGGAAGTTTACAAGAATGACCTTGGGAATAATGGCTTTGTCATGAAGAGTGGTTGAGGACTCTGGGTATGAACTTGATGAGTTTAGGAGGATGAGGGGAGGATCTCACTGAAACTTACAAAACACTGAGAGGCCTGGATAGAGTATACGTGGAGAAGATGTTAACACCAGTAGGACAGACAAGGACTTGAGCCACCTCCTCATAATGAAGGAATTTCTTCAGCCAGACAGTGGTGAATCTGTGGAGACCAAGTTTTCTGGTGTATTTAAGAAAGAGATAGATTGGTTTGTGATTATTAAGGAGTCAGGGGTTATAGGGAGAATCAGGAGAATAGGGTTGAGAAACATATCGACCATGATTGAATAGCAGAGCAGACACAATGGGCCAAATGGCCTAATTCTGCTCCTATGTCATATGGACACAGTTGCTATGACACACCTTTGCAGCAGGTAAGACTTGCACCCAGGAGTTCTGACAGAGTAGCACTGCATTACCCTGCAAGAGACCCCCAAAATGGCAATTAGGATTATTTTAAGGAACTTGTTCAGATACACCATGACACACCTCTTGTGGCTGCCAGGTATACCACAGGACTCCTCAGGTGTAAACATCCAGGGATGTCACATTCACTGTGGCTGAAACAGTGTCTCAGTATTCCAGCCCCATGGGGAGCTGACAGAAGTGCCCTCCAGCTGCTGCTGCATCAAAGATAATGGAAATCTTACAAAGACTATTGGTTACAGCTTGCCAGAGCAGGGAACTCGCCAGGGACTAGAACAAATTTGTGGCCACCCAATTCTTCTCGGTCCTCCTGAGCGGGACAGCCGGATGTCCTTCAGTGGGTCTCAAATCTTCCATCCACCCCAGCCACTTGCTCCCCTCTTTCTGCTTATCAAATCCTGTCTTTCACCATATCTCGTTTTCTCCCTGTCCTGTTCGTATTTCACCGTTGTTCAGCTTTTTTTTTCTTTCTTTCTCCTTCATCTTTTTTGCAACATTTTACTGCTGCTCTAAGTAGCAACCATATCTGCTCTGTCATGAGGTTTCTCCGTCCTATCCACTACTGACCTGACCAGGAATCCCAGCTGCAGTCCGTGTAATAGCCGCAGGGCACCATCCCCGACCGTGGTCTTGAAGGGCGGAAGGAGTCCCGAATTGGAAAGGCTCTTCAACTGCTCTCGATCCCCGGCAAACCAGCACCAGCTGAACATCTGAACGACCACTGAGCAAAACAGCACCACAAGTAACACGGCACCAGCCCAGAAATAATCTCCTGCCTCGAAGAAAGAGGCCACCACCCAGACATCAGTCCCCAGATCGAAGAGAAAAGTGGCCAGCCCGAGGCAGATGAAGATCAGATCGTGCAGCGAGAAACGGAGCTCATCGCCCGAGCCCATCGATGCAACAAAAGAGTCGAGGACTCGGTCGTTTACTTTAGAACTGATCGCTTACTTGGAACTTCGAAACTTTTGGTTCCGCTTTGGGTTGTTGCTGCTGTCGACTCAATCCTCATCTTCAGCAAGGCATACTGTTTCATTTTACTGAAGTTTCAAAGGATTTTTAATTCCTGACACTGTAGTGTAATTTATTAAAAACAAACAAATATGGGGAGGAAATGAAATCAGGCAAGAGGGAACAAAACTTGTAATATAATATTTTTCAGTGGCACCCTCTAGTGTTTCTTCCCTCAGTCCACGTCAGATTCTTGCTCTGACGCTGGTTGATCTCACTAAACTAGAAAGAAAATACTGTGGATGCAGAACATCAGAATTTTTGTTTATTTACTGAAAATGGATATAACAAGCTGTCATATACTTCTCTGTGAAAATTGCATCTAATTAGTATCTCAATGTTAAACCTGCAAGTTTTCCATTTAGCGTCTGGGAATGTCAAATCAAACTAACTAAAAGTTAGAGCCAAAATAACCTTCCATGTTCTTTTTCTTGGGGGTGGTAAATGGGATGTCAATGTGTTTGTTCATAGTCGCCACCTCCTGAGAAAAAGAGGAGGAAATGACATCACCATACGAAATGATGTTACCACAGGAAATGATGTCACCAACCAAGGAAACTCAAACATATAAATAGAAAATGGGCTACACAACCAGTGCTTCATTTGGAGGCTCACTGAAGATGTTACTTAGTATGGTAATGAAACATCCGAAAACAAACCTTCCAGCTTAGTGAGCAAACTTACATCCATCCACTTATAGAAGGGGGAAGCTGTGACCTAGGTATCAGAGTTTAGAGATTAGTTTGTTTTAAATTATGGTGTTGAAGGCGGAAGTATAGTCAATACATAGGATCATAACATTTTTTGAGAGGTGTCTTAGGCTGTGATGCTAAGTGAGAGAGGGTGTTCTCCCGCCAACTATTTTATATTTCAAATTAGAAAATGGATCTGGTGGTCAGCCTACAAGTGTGGATTTAGGTGTGGGGGAACCGGAGTCCCTCTTCAGGGTGGTTTACTATCGCACTCAGGGCCCTTTAACCCTGCCAGGATTGGTGGTTTCCCCAATTGGGCTGCCAGGAGTTTATCTTCAGGCAGCTAAAATGTCCAACACTCTGTTTCTCTTTATTGGTCACAGGTGGCTCTCACCAAATTGTGTCAGCCTTCATGGGAGGTCATTGGGAAGTCAGACCTGCTGGCTTATCCCATTACCCTACTTCTGCAAAAATAGCTGAAAGGGACTCTGGTCAGCGAGAATAATTCTCACTCTCACCCACCTCCAATCTTGGCCTCAATCCAGCCCATGAATTTCCAGTTTTGTTTTACACCAGTATTTGCTGATTTAGTTTATCACTGATGTAGGCTGAAGGGAAATTGGGTTTTTACTCTTCAGAAAATGTGGGTCTCCTCAAGGGCTCAGCAATTGATTTCTTTTTGTCTTGATAGGTGACCTATTTTTAAAACTTTTGTTGGAATAATTTATTTATATGAACCATGCATTATGTTACTGGAACTGTTTTCAGTGGCTAAAACAATATTGGGAATTTGACTTCTATTTAAGGATCTTTTAAATTCATTTTGATTGCCTTTAGAATATTTGTTGAGGGGGTGCAAAGCCTTGATGTTATTTTATTATCAATAACAGTAAAAAGTTAGGGCCCAAAAATTAAAGGTTATTGGAGAAAATCTGTCTTTCTTTTGTATCATGAATGGATGTAAATGTGCTCATGTTCCAACAGAAAAATATATTTCCATTTTGGCAAGTGTCATGTTAACAAATGAAATCTGTAGTTAAAGAAGTACGTGTCCATTTTGAAGCACAGGTGATTTTAAAGCTTTTTTGACAAAACATTTTTCAAAGATTTTTCTATATTTTCAATTAATTGTATATGTTATATGCAGTGTATCCATCTTGTAAACAGCATGTTATCAAAACTTTTCAGATAAACTTCATTTTGAACATTTTTGTTTCTGAATGTATCGTCATATCATAATGCTTGCAAAGGCCATTCTGTGACCCTTAGTCAGATACAGATCCAACATTCCAAATTTGGCTGGCAAAACTGTATGATGCCGCATTTAATTGAAAACTATTTCTTCGTCCCAGTATCTACTCTTGCCTCTCCTCAGGACATTTGTATGTATGTCACCAGATTTCCTCACTTCTATAATACTACTGATAATAGGGTGGGGTTGGTTGAGTAAAAATTAAACACATGAGAGATTAGGGTTTTTTTAGGGGTGACTCTGTTTGCCAATTATTGCTGTGTTGAGTTCCATTCACAATCTCAGTGAGAAAGCAACTAATGTCAGCCTATGGTAAGACAATAACTTTGAGATTTAGGTTAACAATTAGGTATTGGACATATGAATAACACAAGACACAACCTCTAACTTTCAATACCTGTGTTTTTCATCATCAACATTTCGTGTAATCTGTGACCAAGAGGTTTAACTGGGCAATGTGAATAGGATACAATCTGGATATTTCACCATGCTGCTACTTTCTCTTATTCACAGAATTTGGGCACGTTGGCTAGGCATTTATTGTCTATCCCTAATTGCCTTCAGAAGGTACAGTGAACTACTTAGTTGAATTGCAGCAGTCCCTGGCATGTAAGGGCATCTGCTAGAGAGGGAGTTCTAGGATTTTAAGAAATGGTGAAGGAACACTAACGTAATTTCAAGTCAGGATGATGTGTGATTTAGTGGACTGCTTGCAGGTGGTAGTGTTCCCATGCTTCTGCTACTCTTGTCCTACTAGGTCGTAGAAGTTGCAGATTTGGCAGCTGTTGCTAAAGGAGCCTTGGTGAGTTAGTGCAGTGCATCTTGTAGATGGCCAAGCATGTGGATGAGGGTAGAGCAGTGGATGTAGTGTACATGGATTTTAGTAAGGCATTTGATAAGGTTCCCCATGGTAGGCTTATGCGGAAAGTCAGGAGGCATGGGATAGAGGGAAATTTGGCCAGTTGGATAGAAAACTGGCTAACCGGTCGAAGTCAGAGAGTGGTGGTAGATGGTAAATATTCAGCCTGGAGCCCAGTTACAAGTGGAGTTCCGCAGGGACCAGTTCTG
>NC_057736.1:9214038-9265944 GCF_004010195.1 Chiloscyllium plagiosum | reverse complement strand
GTTTATAAGATGATCAGGGGAATAGATAGAGTAGACAGTCAGAAACCTTTTCCCCGGGTACAACAGAGTGTTATAAGGGAGCATAAATTTAAGGTGAAGGGTGGAAGGTATAGGGGGGGGGATGTCAGGGGTAGGTTCTTTACCCAGAGAGTGGTGGGGGCATGGAAAGCGCTGCCTGTGGGATTGGCAGAGTCAGAATCATTGGCGACCTTTAAGCGGCAATTGGATAGGTACATGGATAGGTGCTTAAGCTAGGATAAATGTTCGGCACAACATCCTGGGCCAAAGGGCCTATTCTGTGCTGTATTGTTCTATGTTCTATGGCAATATACTGCTGCTACTTTGCATCAGTGGAGAGAGTGAGTGTTGAAGTTTGTAGCTGGGGTGCCAATCAAATGGGCTGCTTTATCCTGGATTGTGTAGAGCTTCAGGAGTATTGTTGAAACTACATCCATCCAATTAAGTGAAGAGTCTTCCATTCCGCTAATGACTTGTGCCTTGCTGATGATGGACAGAAGACAAGTTATTTTCTGCAGAATTTATTTCACTGGTCTAATTTAGTGTGGGGTCAATATTATCCTCCAGAATGTTTACAGGGTAATGTTTTTAAGGGGTCAGGTTATTGAATCTGCCTTTTTAGCAATTTCATCTGTAGATGAATAGTAATTCAGGCAGTTGATGATTTCTCCAAAATAATCGAAGGTAGAAGATAGAGGGTGGTGGTGTAGGGTTGCTTTTCAAACCTGGAGGCCTGTAACAGTGGAATGCCACAAGGATCGATGCTGAGTTCACTGTTTTTCATCATTTATGTAACTGATTTCGATGTAAACAAAGGAGGTATGGTCAGTAAGTTTGCACATGACACCAAAATTGGAAGTGTAGTGGATAGCAGAAAAGGTTACTCCAGAGTACAATGGGATCTTGATCAGATATACCAGTGGGCCAAGGAGCGATAAGTGGAGTTTAATTTAGATAAACAAGAGGTGCTGCATTTTGGAAAGGCAAATCAAGGCAGAACTTATACACTTAATGGTAAGGTCTTGAGGAGTGTTTCTGAACAAAGAGACCTTGAAGTGCAGGTTCATAGTTCCTTGAAAATGGAGTCGCACGTAGACAGGATAGTGAAGAAGGTGTTTGGTATGTGTACCTTTATTGATCAGTGCATTGAGTACAGGAGTTGGGAGGTCATGTTGTGGCTGTATCGGACATTGTTTAGGCCTTAACTGCAATAATGAATGAAATTCTGGTCTCCCTGCTTTGGAAGGGTGTTGTGGAACTTGAAAGTGTTCAGAAAAGATTTACAAGGATATTGCTAGGGTTGGAGGGTTTGAGTTATAGGGAGAGGCTGAATAGACTCTGGCTACTTTCCCTGAATTGTCAGAGGCTGAGGTTATAGAAGTTTATAAAATCATAAAAGGCATGGATAGGATAAATAGACAAGGTCTTTTCCTTGGGATGCAGGAGTCCAAAACTAGAGGGCATAGGTTTAAGGTGAGGGGAGAAAATTTAAAAGGGACCTACGGGGCAACTTTTTCATGCAAAGGGTGGTGGTGCATGTATGGAATGAGCTGCCAGAGGAGGCTGGTACAATTACAACATTTAAAAGGCTTCTGAATGAGTATATGAATAGGAAGGGTTTGGAGGGATATGGGCCAAATGCTGGAAAATGTGACGAGGTTTATTTAGAATATTTGGTCAGCATGGACGAGTTGGAGGGAAGGCTCTGCTTCTGTGCTGTATATCTAAATAAAAACCAATCGCTATGCACCCCCTGGATATTTAGAACTCAAACACTGGAGCCAGTGTGTTCAAAATGGCATATTTACGAGTCCAAGAGCAGCAAGAGATGAACAGTGGACACTTATTTGGCCAGTGACATCTCATGAAAAAAAAGGGAAAAATAAATCTGAGCTGCTCATGTTTAAATCTGATCTCAGTCTGGAATGAGGGGCATCATCTCGATGTGTCGTCAACTACTTAAGACTGAGAAGAAGAGAAATCACTTCCCTCAGAGAAAATTGAGAATCTTTGAAATTCTTAATTCGAAAGTGCTTTGGATACTTTGCTCTTAATGCATGCAGGATAAAATTGATGGATGTATATGGATAGGGAGGGAATGTGGAATCAAGACCGAGATTAGGATTTCATAACTTAGATTTAATCCTGTTTGCTACCTTTCGATCGGATGATATTGTCACTTTTGACCTGGTCATTTGATGATTTGGCATCTCTTTAGCAGAAATCATTCATCTAATGCCTAGTTGCTACTTAATAAAAACCAAATAATTGAGGATGCTGGAAATCAGAAACAAAAACAGAAATTGCTAGAAAACTCAGCAGTATTGGAAGTAGTTGTGAACTGTTCTGAAGAAGAGTTACTGGACCCAAAATGTTGACTCTGCTTTCTCTCCATAGATGCTGCCAAACCTACTGAGTTTTCTAGAAATTTCTGTTTTTGTTCCTATTTTGTACTTCTTTGCTTCACTCATCATACCCTTACTTTACCGTAAAGTAGATTCTCTATTGCCTTGAATAGGTTGACTCAGCATCCATGTGATGAGTTTAACCACCAGCATTGGTAACATTCCAGTCACAAACTGACAATGTACAGCAGCGATGTGTAACTCGAACATAAGTTTCAAGGCATTGATTAACATTCAAGTTCTTTACATTTACTCCAGCAAAATCTATTCTGAACCTGAAGTCATTACAGATGTTTGGAGATTTTTAGGCAGTTTGTGGAGTAACTGAGAAATTGCATAGGCAATTTACCAGAATAGTTCCATAAATGAGAGATTTTAGCTGCAAGATTAGATTGGAAAAGTTCAGATTGTCTTCTTCGGACAATGAAGATTGTAGACTGATCTGTTAGAAATGTTCCAGATTATGACAAGTTTACAAAGAAAGGTTGTTGCCAGTAGTTACTAGAGGACACTGCTTTTAGATTTTAGAGAGCTACAGTTGTTTGTGAGGAATAACTTTTGAATTTTTGCTTGTTACAGAACCGTATTGGTAGGCTTAAAAATTATGTTTTTAACACACCATCAAGGAATTGTTAAGGGTTAATTGGACATGACAATGAGCAACTGAAATAAAATGAGAAAATACTGGAAAACAGGTCCAATGTGATCACAGGAGTATCGACGTTTCGGGCATAAGCCCTTCATAATCATTCCTGATGAAGGGCTTATGCCTGAAACGTCGATTCTCCTGCTCCTCAGATGCTGCCTGACCTCTTGTGCTTTTCCAGCACCACACTGTCGACTCTGATCTCCAGCATCTGCAGTCTTCACTTTTTTCCAATATGATCACAGCCTGTTTTGACTGAAGAATAGTTATGTGGTACAAACTTGTCAGTGGGAACTGTCTTGAAGATCTGTTAAACAGGGCTACCTGGACATGTTGTTTCAACATAATAGAATTCTGGAAAAGTCCTGAAAGTACCATGGGATGATGATACAAAATGTAATCGTAGATTCACAATAGTGTTCACATTAGGGACTTTGCCCTATTCAGGAGATTCATCATGGACCAAGATTGTGAATGGCGCCAAGAACCTTGAGTTCTCCAGGCCAGCCATCATAAAGTAGGCAGGGAGCAATGAGCCTCATTGTTCAGCATGTCTGAAGTCGTTTCAGCACTCATTAGATGGCATGTGTTTCTAATATATTCATCACTGCTTAATATATATTATTTATAAAACCACTAATGAACTTGTTAATTAGTATCATCCTACTGAACCCACGGTCGAAACAGGACAAGACCAAATGCAAAAAACATACTGGCTATGAGAAAAATAGGAATGGA
Source organism: Chiloscyllium plagiosum (assembly GCF_004010195.1). Classification (NCBI taxonomy): domain Eukaryota; kingdom Metazoa; phylum Chordata; class Chondrichthyes; order Orectolobiformes; family Hemiscylliidae; genus Chiloscyllium; species Chiloscyllium plagiosum. The sequence continues at coordinate 9,262,137 of NC_057736.1, read as the reverse complement.
GCCAATTACTTTTGAAAAGATATTTGTGGACTTGAGGGAAATAGGCCTGCAGGGTTACCAGGATAGAACAGGGGAATGAGAGTGACTGAATTTCTCTGTAGACAGCCAACATGCTTTTAAAGAGATGAATTGTCATTGTCAGTGCTGTAATGATTCGGACTCCATTTACATATTTTCTAATCAACCTGTTTAGATATTATTACACATTTGTGGATCAGATCGGACTTGAACCCAGACCTCCTGTTTCAAAGGTAGGAACACTGCCACTACACCATTAGAGTCACTAGATCAAAAATAGATATTTTCTAATCAAATTGGTTCAGAAATATTATTAAACATCTCTGGAGCTGGTAAGATTTAAATTCAGACCTCCTGGTTTAGAAGGACACTTCCACTGGCCCACAAGAGTCATCCCAGGCTCACACTTTGTTTTTAAATTTGTTTTTCTAATCAACCTGTCTAGAGATGTTATTAAACACTTCTGGAGCAGGTGGGACTTGAACCAAGGCCCACCAGGTGTAGGGGTAGCACTATCACTGCACCACAGAACACCCCTCTCTAGATCACAATTAATGCCATGAAATTGGTTGTTTTTACATGTATGCATGGAGATTATTTTCAGCATGGAATGGCTGCGTAGATGCAGGTTAGTTGCATTTCTTCTCTTCTCGATTACCTTTAGCTGCATAATTGTGCACAAAGTGAAAGGAATAAAAGGATTGGTTGAGTTTAACAAAGACCCAATCCAGATCAATCATACATGCAGCATAATTATAGTCAGTCAGTGATTATCTGTTGAACAATGTCTATGATTTTCATACTTTGCCACATTTCTACAGACCTGGTATATGCTAGAATTGGAGGAGCACAATGGAAAGCAACAGAAAAGAAATAATAGGCACTTGTGCAGTAAGAGCCGAAGACGAGCTCTCTCTTTTCACACATTCTTCATATTTAGCAAAGTCAACTTCCTTGATTGCACAAATCTGATCAATTCTGCAGTTCATGTCACATTTAGCTAAATCATAATTTACTGAATTAAGTTTATAATATTTTTGTAGATAGTCGTTTTCATGGTATAACTTATCCAGTACTGTTTGCATTGACTTAACTGTACCATCTGGAACCTTAAATGCCTCTGTTAAACGATATTCCAATTGCCACAGTGGAGCTATTGCATTCGCATAGCTTAAATTGAAGAAATATGTCACTACATCCTAAAGAAAAATCAATAGTTATTATAGTTGTGGTAAACATACCATGAATTAATGACAATCATCATAAATCAATTACAGCAAGTGGCTAAAGATCATAAATAATTAAAAAGTTGACGATGTGGGATTGACAGTGTTTTGACAGTGAATAGTCATTGCCCTTCTGAATTGGATTGCAATTTTGGATTTAGTGCAAACAAAAATTATAGAGTTGTGAAATACTTGTAGTACAGAAGGGAGGCCACTCAGCAGGTCATGTCAGTACCGGCTGTAAACACTTCCAAATGTTTCCCTGAGCACTGCAATTTTTTTTTTCTCTTCTGTCAATTATCTAGTTTCCTTTGAAAGCATCAATTAAAATCTGTCTTCACCAAACGCTCAGGCAGAGTGCTCTACTCACTTGCTGCATAAAAATGCTTTTCTTTATATGACCATTGCTTCTTTTGTTAATCACCTAAATCATTGCATCTGTTGCTTCCACTAATAGGAACAGCTTCTCTTGATCTACTCTGTTTAAACCTTTCAAATCTGACACTTCTATCAATTCTCTTCTCAACCCGAAATCCAGGCAATGACTAAGTGATGACCTATTTTCATTATTACCTAGATAGAGACAAAAACAGATTCATTCAATATTATTCCTAAGCATTCAGTTCAGTCTTTTTTTTAAGATTAGATTTTTTTAGATTACTTACATTGTGAAAACAGGCCCTTCGGCCCAACAAGTCCACACTGACCCTCCGAAGAGCAACCCACCCAGACCTATTCCCCTACATTTACCCCTTCACCTAACACTACGGGCAATTTAGCATGGCCAATTCACCTAACCTGCACATTTTTGGACGGTGGGAGGAAACCGGAGCGCCCGGAGGAAACCCACGCAGACACAGGGAGAATGTGCAAACTCCACACAGATAGTTGCCTGAGGCAGGAATTGAAAATGGGTCTCTGGCGCTGTGAGGCAGCAGTGCTAACCACTGTGCCACCCTAAATCATGTTAGGAACTCTGGAGTTGTGATGTGTCAGCATTGAATTGGCCAACAAGAGTTTCACTGGTCACAGGCAAAGTTAGAAAAATTTTACCGAAAAGTAAAGGCAAGGCTGTGTAGATCTGGGCATGCATTGCTCAATTTTTGAATTCCTGGTGTATAAATGAAGTATGCCATTTATCCCACTCTCATTGAGGCATTGTCTGTTGAATAATTTCAGATGTGGTGACATGTACTTTGCATAAGAGACCTTTCTTCATGTGGGTATATATTGTGCTACTCCTCAATGGAATGCATCACATTCAACATGCACATCCTTTCTGTAACCAAACAACCACTTGACAACATTCGGAGCTGACACTTCAATTTAATTTTTTCCTTCTCCCTAACTGAGGCATACTGTAACATTTCAACTAGTGTTTCAGTTAACTCCCTATAGACAAGGAACAACATTTGGGACCTATTGCTCTGAAATACATGATAGCTAAAAGTATGGCATTTTTACTTGCTAGAAAACAATAACAGACGAAGCATTTAAAGTGTATCAACAAAATTATGAAGTGCTGAGATTTTAAATCACAGGGCAAACTTACCTGGACTTCCAATGTATTTGTGTCATACTCAAATACCCGAATCGCTGGGTTATTAGCTCCATTCTCCACACCAGGCAGTGTTGTTTTCCATGGAGTAATGCCAGGTGTAATAAACATAACTCCTATGGGAGAACCTGGTAGAAACATTAGAAGATATCTATTTGACTCTTGCTTTTTGTTTTCCGGTTGAGATATTCATGGTCCGTGGTCACAATATTCTGCCATGGTATTCAAAAATGAAGCTACTCTAAAAATTCTTCTGGCACCCTGTCTGTCTCAAAGTCTTGGTGACCATAAACCCTGTCCTTGATGGTCTACACAGATTCTTGTCCTCCTTATTTTGTAAATGACATTAGTCAAACACCACTAACTTCATCAGCAAGGACAGTATCGTCAAACTAGTGGACCTATACTTTACCATACACTTCACCTTCAAGAACAAAACCTACAGACAAACCAACGGAACACCCAAGGGATCTCCGACATCAGGTTTCTTCGCAGAGACAGTAATGCACAGACTTGAGCAAACATCTCTGCCAACATCCAACCAAAACTCTGGGTCTACTATGTGGATGAATCTTTGTCATCACTAAATGAAACAAATTAGACGAAACCTTCAAAACCATCAATAATACTCTTACTGACATAAAAATTCACTAAAGAAGAGGAAAACAACAACAAACTGCCATTCCTAGTTGCTACAGTAGAGCGAACAGCCAATGGGGAACTTCAAACCAGCGTCTACAGGAAAACAAAACATACGAACCATATTCTGAACTACAGAAGCAATCATCCCAACAACCACAAACGAAGCTTCATCAGAACATTATTTCAATGAGCCCCCACACACACTGCAGCACAGAGGAACTACGAAGAGCAGAGAAAAATCACCTATGCTGTGTATTCAAAAAGAATGGGTACCCAGGCCCAAAATGTCGATTTTGCTGAAGCTCCTCGGATGCTGCCTGAACTGCTGTGCTCTTCCAGTACCATTGATCCAGAACCCAATGAACACAGTCCACCGATTTCTCAGCAACAAACCCAAACAAGCAGACAAAACACATCCAAAAACCCTAGCCACTCTCCCCTACATCAAAGACATCTTGGAAATGACTGCCAGACTACTCAGACCCCTTGGCATTATGGTAGCCCACAAACCCACCAACACACTAAAACAGCAGCTAATGAACTTGAGACCCTATACAGACAACAAGCAAAGCTAATGTCATTTGCAAAATACCATGCAAGAATTGTAACAAACACTACATTGATCAAACAGGCAGAAAACTAGCCACCAGGATACATGAACATCAACTGGCCACAAAACGACATGACCCTCTTCATTAGTATCCTTACATACAGGAAGGACACCATTTCGACTGGGACAACAGATCCATTCTACGACAAGCCAAACAGAGACATGCATGAGAATTCCTAGAAGCATGGCATTCCAACTGGAACTCTATCAACAGACACATTGACTTAGATCCCATTTACCACCCCCGAGAAAAAGAACAGGAAATGCCATCACCACAGGAAATGATATCACCAACCCAAAGAAACCCAAACATATAAATAAGAAAGCAGGAATTATCAGTAGTGCTTCATCCAGAGGCCCACTGAAGATGTTGCCTAGTAGGGTGATAAAACGTCTGGAAATGAACCTTCCAGCTCAGCGAGCAAACCTACATTCAGCAGTATATCTCGGCTCTTGTGTTCTAGTCTTCTTAAAGTGAATAATAACATTGAATTTGCCTCCTAACTGCTAACTGAACCTGCATATTAACTTTAAAAGAGCCCTGAATGAGGGCCCCTTTGTGCTTCATATTTCTGAAGCTATTCCATACTTAGAAAACAGTGTATGCCTCTATTCTTCCCACCAAAATGGTTAACCTCATACTTTTCTATCTGCCATTGTATTCCATCTGGCATTTCTTTGCCCACTATCCTATCTGTTAAAGTCCTTCTGCAGCCTCTCCACTTCTTCAACCCGACCTGCCCCTCTACCTTTCTTTGTGCCATCTGCAAACTTAGCAAAAGCGCCCCTCAGTTCCTTCATCTTGATTGTTAATCTATAAAGTAAATAGTTGTGGTCCAAAACTGACCCCTGCAGAATCTCACCAGTCACCAGTACCATCTTGGGAAAGATCTCTTTATTCCCCACTCCTCTTTCCGCCAGTCAGCCAATTCTCTATACATGGCAGTCCTTTACTCCTAACACAATGTGTTCTTACCTTACTTAGCAGCCTCTGTATAGCACCTTGTCAAAGGCCTTCTGGAAATCTAAATAGATCACATTCACTGCCTCTTCTTTGTATAACTTGCTCATTACCTCCTCATGAGGTAAAAGGAATTCTAACAGATTTGTTAGGCATGACCTCCCCATGTTGAAGCTATGCTGACTCAACTCTGTTTTACCATCCACTTTCAAATATCCAGCAATTGCATCCTTAATAACGGACTGTAAAATCTTACCAACAACAAAGGTCAAGATAATCGGTCTATGGTTTCATGTCCTGCCACCCCCCTTCCTTAATGAATGGGGGAGCAGGATTGAAGGGTCAAGTAACCTACTGTCCTTCATTTCTTTGTTCGGACGCTCATACGAAAATCTCTTCAAAACCCCACCTCTCCCCACCTTGTAATCTTTTCAACAAGCTTATGTTTCCTAATTCTTCCTATGGTTCTCCATACATCCTCTATAATCTTCCTAACCCCCATCCATACCCCAAATTCCTTTGCCCCAACATTGCTAATAATTTAGTCACTTCAGCTCCACCCTTTGGGACATTCTTTTTATACTCTGCTGTACTTCTACTTTATCCTTTTAAAAACCTTCTCAAAACCCATTTCTGTGATGTAGTCCTCATTTACCTGTCCTAATCTTTACTCATAGCCTAATATTCATTCTTGCTACTTCCTGTAAAGTGCCATGGGCCAGTTGAAAGGTTATGGGCCATGGATAAATACATGTGGTGTTGTGGTAGTATCCCTGCCCCTAGGTCAGAAGATCCAGCTTCAAGTCCCACCTGCCATGGAGGTTTGTGCCATAACGCATCCAAACAAGTGTTTAAAAACTGGTTCCAATGCGTGCACACAAACATATATCTAGTATTTAAAGGAAAAACATGATGCTGAAAAGATCAAAGGCACATTAACCCTTATCGGCTCAAAATCCTGAAACCTACTAAAATGACAATATAAGATTACGATGATCAAGAATGGAAATGTTATTTCTAAGCGATAATTTAGTGAGTACCAAAGCTACATTTGGAAATCCTATGCAAGTATTAAACTAACTCCACCGAGGCTAGTATCCAGTCACCAAGTCATCCTTTATTTGCATTTGGAGAGTCCTTGACACTAATCTCGCTCCCTCAGAGCCGGCTCTCAGAGTGAATAGAACTTCTGATACTGCTGTTTTTTTTCCCTCTTCTCTTTAAAATGCAGTGTCCTTCACTCCTCAACACTGGTCCAGCTCCCTCAGAGCCAGCACTCAGAATGAACAGAACCCCTGACCTTCCTGTTTATTTTTTTTTGACACTGATCCAGCTCCCTCAGAGCCGGCTTTCAGAGTGAATAGAACATCTGATACTCCTGTTGATTTTTCTTTTTATTTCTTTTCTTTTTTTCTTTTTTTTAAACCCCCACACTATGGCCTAACTACGGTAGTGCTTATTTTTTCCCCAGCACCCATGTTGTGTGTGTGCAGGTGTGAGACACAGTGAAAGACACAAGGAGCACAAATCTTTATTCAGTTTCCACCACCAGGAAGAAAGGAAACACCCGAGTGGCCAGTGACTAGCGATGCCCTTCACATCAAAGGGCAATGCTGTGTGATCAAACAGTGATACTCCTGTTTATATCGGTTAGCCAGGGATCCCTGATTGGATCAGATTAACAATCCCAGTCAGGGAGCTTTTATTCTGAGGTCTACTTGGCTGACCTCATTGCAATCACTGCAAGTATAAATAGTTACTAAAAAGTTTTCAATTGCATCTTTTGCTTCAGAATCAGAGTCAGACTTGCCCAAGCAGATGACTCCCGACTTTATCAATTTTGGGATCTGAAGAAACCTGAATTATTCCTTGTAGAAACTTGAAACTCTATATTTGGATGCTACTAAATTCAACCAAGCCTGAAAATAGCATATTATAAGTGTGGAAGATAATTTTAGAATTGCTAACCATCCAGAGCCATTAAAGGAGGTCTCTGCAAAGAAACGTTGCCTCAAGTGATGGTGTTCCAACATTTTCAGCATTTCACTCAGTAATGTAATTGTTTGCTGATCCATAAAGCCTCTTTCAGGTTGTTGATATACAGGAGTGGCCTCCTGTAATTTAAATGCTTGAAAATAAGTGTTTAAAATACACATGACAGACATAAAAATAACTTCTGCAAATTACAGGAGGCCACTCCACTCCTAACTCTATCCCTCCAAAACTTTCTCAAATCACTCTGCTCACACAATTTCTCCCATCCACGTGTCCATTCTCTGGGATCACAGCAATTTTCAAAACTGAGTCACAGTGGGAAAATATTTGGTAATCCCCAATGTCAGAGGAATGAGGACAGATAATAACCCACAATAGAATTCAAAGTATTAACACTGTTCACTGACACTCCAGTAATTGTTGTAAACAGTGTGATTCTATTGTGTAAGTATATGAAAAAAATTGTTTTGCCACTTGCACAGTTCTGTCATCATGAGAGCAACCAGTTCTGCCTTGATTTTGAATTTTTCTAATTTGTTAATATTGTGGGATAGAGTTATGAATGATTTTAAATATGTTCCCTTGAACTTTCCCACTTTGTACCCTCATCAGGGCCTTGGTTGCGTGATCTGCTTAAATTTGCCATTTTTGGAAACCGTTAATTTGTCACCACACTACTGGAAAGCTATCATTGCACTGAAGAGGTGCTGAGGAGATACACACATTGTTTGGGATTTTAAAAATTCAGATATAAAGAGAAACTGAATAGGCTGGGTTCATTTTCCTTGGAGTAAAGGAGGCTGAGGGTGGAACTGCGATTGAGATTAGGCATAGATAGAGTAGATCATGTGGATTCTTTCTCCTTTAGCAGACATGCATAAGACCAAAGGGCACAAGTTTAAAGTGAGCAGTAAGTGGAACACGGGTTCGATTCCAGAGGAAACCCACGCAAACACAGCGAGAATGTGCAAACTCCACACAGAAAGTCTCCCAAGGCTGGAATCAAACCTGTGTCCTTGGCACTGTGAAGCAGCAGTGCTAACCACTGAGCCACTGTGCCACCTCATATGAGTCTCCCAACATCACTCTTCCTGATGCGTATCCTTTTAGTCCTTTCTCCATCACACACTATCTACCTTTTCCTTAAATGCATCTGTGCTAATTGCTTCAATTTTGACGTCATCTTTAAAACCCATGACTTTGGCCATCTCGAAGGGCAAAAGTAGCAGATGCTGGGAACACCATCATCTGTACCTTCCCTCCAAGTCATATACCATTCTGACTTGTAACTATATCACCGTTCCTCCACTGTCACAGGGTAGAAATCCTGGAACTCCCTAACTAACACCAGCACTATGGGCATTGCATGGACTGCAATATTTAAGAAGGTGGCTCCCCACTATTCTCTCCAGGGTAGTTAGAGTTAAACAATAAATTCTGGCCTTGCAAGTGATGTCCCTTAACTGAATAAGAAAATAAACTATTCCTGTATCTATGAGTTCCACATTCTAACTACTGGTCCTGAATTCCCTACTGGATTTAGGAGTGAGTTATTTATGGTCTCTATTGTTGGTCTCCTCCAAACTGGAAACACCTACTTCATATTCACCTTGTCAAACTTTTTCACAGCTTCATGTGACCTCTGTTCTTTTGGCAAATTAAAGCCCATTCTGCAATTCTGTCAATGTCTACTTCTACCATAACATATTCTTCCTTAGTCTTAATTCCAATTTGGAGTCAAGCACATTTTTATGCTTCTGATTTCATAGTTCTGAATTGTTAATAATATTGTGAGCAATAATCGCATCTTTGCCATTCTGCGTATCTGTTCTCTAGTTTGCTATCAGTCCCCTAACCTCACATTTCTAACCTTCATCATGACTCAACCTTACAATACTTTACTGCAGCTCTGTACTAATCCTACTCAACCCACTTGTATTATCACTACAAACCAATGAGGTGATGCCTGCTTCCATGCTGGAGACAAAACAAAACTGCAGATGCTAGAATCCAAAGTAGATTAACAGGAGGCAGGAGGAACACAGCAAGCCAGGCAGGATCAGGAGGTTGAAAAGTCAACATTTCTTAGGTGGGACTCTAAATTCAGCAGATTCCACTTTGTTTTCAGCCCAACAACTTGTATGCAGTAGCAGTAACATTTTTTTTGCTTATAAAGTCACATCGCCATCGCTCACACTTATAATGACTTGTGCTGTACAAACTGGAGCCACATGTGTCACATCCAGTGATTGGAGGAAAGATGGTTCTGGCTAGTTCTGTCAGTAAACCTCGGCTACATCAATGACTTGCATCTTAAACCAACCTGTGAGTCACCTGGAGGACTCATGTTTGGACAGCCACTGCTTTATTGAAGGTCTTTGATATATAACATTCACCGTAGTGTAATGTACAAGCTGATGTTACAATTTGATAAGTTAAATTCCAGACTGAAATCTGGCTTGATCAGTCATGTTAGTTTTTATTAGCTAGTCTCTGATTCTGAAGCATTGCACAGTTAACAATAAAATATAAGTTTATTAAGCAAAAATAAAGATAAAAAGAATAAACCAAATTATTTATATACAGCTCATGTTTAAAGACTTTGAAATACATGATGAAATACAATCCCATTTATTCTAACAGCACTTCTTTACACTACTGTTTATCACACAGAGAACTTGACTTGGCTGTGGTTTCAACTCCAAGTTTGGAGAATTGAATTGCCTCTTCCTTGAGCCTTTGTACCACTCAGCGTAGATTCTCTCAGCTTCACATAACCCCTTCAGCATATTAAGCAAACACTTCTGAATCTGGACCTTCAAACTAAACCCTTTACACAGAGGTAACCAATTTCTTAACAGTTCTAAACTATCTTTAGGAACAACTGATTTACACAACTAACTTCAGCCAAGACTTCTGAAAGACTGAAGCTGAAAAGGTTTTCCAGGTTATGGGTGCTTCAACTAATCAAAAGAAAAAATAAATCTCTGATCTTCAAAGTTGAAAGACTAATGCAGAATTGTATATTTTGTTCACTCACAAAAAGTCTTCGAATGTAAACACATGCCCATTTGCTTTCAAGAACTCTCTCTCTCTCTCAGACTAATTTTAAAAAGAAATCATCATGGTTACAAAAATACCGACAAGTTAATCACTATTTCTGTTCAGACACAGACAAAACTCTACATAGAAATAGCAGTAAAGCATTCAACTCGTTGAGCCTACCCACCATTCAATTTGATCGTAGCTGATTGGGCACATAATGCCCTTGTCCCCATTCCTTCTGCAAAACTCTGTATGACATTGGTAATCAGAAATCAGTCAATTTCTATTTTAAAAATACTCAAAGACTGCTCCCACAGCCCTCTGTGGTAGAGATTCCGAAGGTTCACAACCCTCTGAGTAAAAGCTTTTCTTCTCATCCTGCACCTAAGTGGCATCCCTCTTATTTTTAAATTGTGTCTCCTCATTCTAGACTCCTCAACCAAGGGAAACATCTTACCTGCATCTACTTCATCAATGGCTTTAAGTATTTTATAAGTTTGAATGAGATCACTTCTCATTCTTCAAATAAATCTTTTTTCATAAGACAGGTTCATCATCCCAGGAACAAGTTTGGTAAACCTTTGTTGCACTCTATCTATGGCAATAGTATCCTTTCTGAAATAAGGAGACTAAAACTGAACACAGTACTCCAGGTGAGTTTCAACCAAGCTCCTATACATTGAAGCAAGACTTCATTTCTAGAGTACTCCAATCCTCTTGCAATAGACTTCTGTTAGTTTACCTAATAGCTCGCTGCACCTGCATGGTAGCCTTCAACGACTTATCAACAGGTCCCTTTATACATCTATACTTTCCAACCTCTTATTATTTAAGAAATACTTTGCATATCTGTTTCTCCAACCAAAGTGAGTGACCACTTTTTTTTCCATATCATATTACATCTGCCATGTTATTGCCTATTTAGTAACCCTGTCCAAATCCTCCTGAAGCTATTTTGCATCTTTCTCACAACACATATTGCCATTTAGCTTTGTATCTTCCACAAATTTGGAAATATTACATTCAATTACAACCTTCAAACATTGATATATATTGTGAACAGCTGGAATCCAAGGACTGATCTTTGCAGGACACATCTAGTCACAGCCTGCCAATACGAGAATGACCTGTTTATTCTTACTCTCTGTTAGCCAATCATTAATCCATGCTGGTACGTTACCTTCTATCCATGTGCTTTAATTTTTCTAAGCAGCCTACTGTGGAGGACTTTAACAAAGCCTTTTGAAAATCTAAATATACTATGTCCATCAACTCTCGTATATCAATTTTGTTAGTAACATCTTTAAAAGAACTCCTACAAGTTCAACAAAGATGATATCCCATTCACCACTCCATGCTGACTATGCTCAATCAGATCATTATCATCTAAGTGTCTATTTATCCCAACTTTTATAATAGATTCAAACATTTCTCTTACTGCTTATACAAAGCTAATAGATAATGTTTTGTCTCTCACTCCCATGTAACTAGCTCAAATCCAAATTCTAAAATAAATGATAATAAAATATATGTCAATCACACACTTTATATATCTCCAGTCTCTTTAAAAAATTAAATAGACTTAATCAAAATAGCCTTCACTTTTGAAATCTGTACTGACTGGTCAACTATATTTTTGGTTTATGGAGGGTTTTGGTTATATCCTTGAGTAAGGATTTAGTTGATCATGGTTCCTGGAAAGTTTGGTTGCCAACTACAAGAACTGTAATTGAGTAAGAATGTCAACACATGGTGGGGCATTACAAGAAACTTCCACTTCTGCTTTCCACTACAATATTGATTAGAATTTTCCCAGCTACTTGGTGACAGGAATGGAACCAGCAGGGAGGGAGTCTGTTACCATCAGAGCAGTCCACCACTGTGTGTGAAGGTACGCAGCCTAATAGAGGCAGATCCCTCCCACCACATCACCCCTCAATATCAGAAACTACATGAAGGAACGGTTGCCCATGACCCTAACCGATGCTCAAGAGTGCTTAACCCTTCAATTCAAGGAGCCTTTTGGCTTCTTTGCTCTGAAATAAATATTTTTACATGGTTAAGGACCTTCTGGTTCATTTAGCTGCCTTAGGAGTTCCCATTTCCCCCTAGAAGGTTACTGAAGCTTTAAAGCTGCCAGCTCTGATTGGGCCCACCTTTAGCAGGTCAGCATGCAGAGAAGCATCCAAGAGTTCCTAACTGGTGTCAAATGTAGGCTCATTTGGTTTCTTTGTTAGGGTGCTGAAGCCAATAGGAAAATTCTATTAGTTCCCTGCAAAATCTAAGTTACTGTTAAGAACACCTCTTATATTACCATGGGCAGCACGGTGGCTCAGTGGTTAGCACTGTAGCATCACAGCACCGGGTTCGATTCCAACCTCAGGCGACTGTCTGTGTGGAGTTTGTACATTCTCCCCATGTCTGCGTGGGTTTCCTTCAGTTTCCTCCCACAATCCACAGATGGAGAGGTTAGGTGAATTGGGCATGCTAAATTGCCTGCAAGTGTTCACAAATGTGTAGGTTAGGTGCATTAGGTGAGATTGAGAACAACTATGCTCTCAGTTCCTTCACATAGTCACAGTGCAATACATGTGGAAATGGACCCTTTGTTCCAGCCAGTCCATGACAACCATAATTCCAAATTAAATTAGTAACACCTGCCTGCACTTGGCCCATTTCTCTCCAAACATTTATTATTAATGTATTTATCCAAGTGTCTTTTAAACGTCGTAACTCTAGCCATATCCACCACTTCCTCTGCATGTTCTTTTCACACATGAACCACTCTCTCTGTAAAAAGGTTGCCCTTCATGTTTTTCTAAAATCTTTCTCCTCTCACCTTAAAATATGTCCCACCCCAGGTAAAGGCACCTTCCATCTATATCCCTCATAATTTTATGAACCCCTGTGAGGTCATTAGCCACCCTCCAGTCATCCAGCACCCCACCCGTAGTTGTAGATGTTATAAATATTTCTGAAAGGTGCCCTACAATTTTCTCCCTAACTTCCCACAATATCCTGGGGTATACAAGATCAGGTCTCAGATATTTATCCACCTTTATCTTTTCTAAGACTTCCAAGCACTTCCTCTTCTATAATGTTAATTGTTTTCAAAACATCAATATTTATTTTACTGAAATTACAGACTCCATTTCTCCCTTCACAGTGAAAATTGTTGTGAAATGTGCATTTAATATCTTCTATCTCCAAAGTTCAACACAAAGATGATCTCTTTGATCTTTAAGAGGCCCTACTCTCTCTAGTTGGTCTCTTGCTCTTGATGTACCCGTAGAATTTCTTTGAATTATTCTTAACCATATTTGCTAAAGCTATATCATATCCTCTTCTTGTCTTCCTGATCTCCCTCTTAAGAATTCACCTACACTTTTTATACTGTTCATGAGATTCATTTGAATCCAGTAGTCTATATCTAATATCTGATTCTTTTTTACTCTTGACCAGAACCTTAATATCTTTATACATCCATTGTTCCCTAATCTTACCAGCCCTACCTTTCACTCTAACAAGGTGTAAGGACTCTGAACTCTCATTATCACACTTTCCGTTGTCCAGATTTTTAATGTATATAACATGATTAGTTGCTATTCCAACACTGATCCATGCCAAAATTCACTAGTCACCCGCTGCCATCCTGAAAAAGACCCCTTTATCCCTCCTTTCTGCCAGTCAGCAGTATCATGCCAGTATCTTGCCTGTAACGCTGTGGGCTCTTATCCTAATTAGCAGCCTTCTGTGGCACTTTGTCAAAGGGCTTCTGGAAATCTAAATAGATCACATCCACTGGCTCCTTTTTGTGTAATTTGCATGTTCTGTCCTCAAAGCATTTTAACAGATTTGTCAGGTATAACCTCCTCTTAATGAAACAAGCTGACTCATCTCAATTTTGTTGAGCACTTCCAAGAATCTCATTCTTAATATTGACTTAATCAATCCAAATCTTACCAATGATTGAAGTCAGACTAACTGGTCTATAATTTCCCTTCTTGAACAGAGGTATTACATTAGCCATTTTCAAGTCTGCTGGGACCTTCACTGACTCCAGTGATTCCTGAAAGATCACCACAATTTCCTTAGCTCTCTCCTACAGTATCCTGGGATGTAGACCATCTGGTCCAGGTGTATTATCTACCTTTCAACCTTTCAGCTTCCTTTGCACCTTCTCCTAATTGATGGCCATTACACTCACCTTAGCTAATGCAGGGAGTTCAGAGAGTGTCTAACTGAAAAACTAACTTGATTCAGGAAAAGGAAGCTAATGTGTCAGACTGAATTTTCCCCACTCTCCATCTGTGTATTTATATTGGGAAATCAAATACAAAACTAGAGAGGTTATGTTTCAATATCCTTTATTCATTCATGGGATGTGGGTGTCACTGGCTAGGCCAGTATTTGTTGCCCATCCCTAATTGCCCAGAGAGCAGTTAAATGTCAATCACATTGTTGTGGGTCTGGAGTCACATGTAGACCACACCAGAGCTGAAAATGTGTTGCTGGAAAAGCGCAGCAGGTCAGTCAGCATCCAAGGAACAGGAGAATCAATGTTTCGGGCATAAGCCCTTCTCAAGGATTACAGTTTCCATTCCTAAAGGACATTGTGAACTAGATGGGTTTTTCCTGACAATCAACAATCAACAATAGTTTCATGGTCCTCATTCAACTCTCAATTCCATATTTTTACTTGAATTCAGATTCTACCATCTGCTATCGTGGGATTTGAACCCAGGCTATCTGATCATTCCAGAGCTCTTTGGATTAATAGTCTAACGATAATATCATTAGGCCATTGCCTAACCTTTTACACAGGGTATGCGTGAGACCGCACGTGTAGTACTGCATACAGTATTAGTCTCCCTGATTAAGGAAGGATGTAAATTTGTTGCAAGTAGTTCAGAGAAGATTCAACACATGGAATGATTGAGTTTTCTTATGAAGAAAGGTTGGCAGGTTGGGATTGTATCTACTGGAGTTTAGAAGACAAAGAGAAGACTTGAGTGAAACAAAATCTTGAGGCGTCTTGATAGGATGAGTGTGGAAAGGATGCTTCCTCTTGTGGGAGAATGTAGAATTCAGGGTCACTGGAATGACCTGCCTCAAATGCCAATGGAAACAGTTTTAAAAATATTTTTGAAGCAGAGGTATTTAGATTCCTGATAAGCAATCTGCTGAAGAGATATTGAGGCTAGGTGGGAATGTAATAATTTTATTATATGTCAGAGCCGCCTCCTCCTGTTCCTAATTCGTGTGCTGTATATATATTTGCATGTTAATATATTTTAAGTATGGTGGTGTTCTAGAACTGTACAATTCAAAATGTTGAGCATCATCTGGACTTGAAACAACTAAGCTACTCAAAATAGTTCATACAGAGTTAACTAAAATCTATGGTCATACCTTTTCCCTGTTGCATACTATCTCTGAATTGGACGTTATGTCTTATGTCAATAGCCCAAAAAACACAAATCTGTTTTTCCTACAGCTAACTGTTGGATCAAGCCACGTGTGTACATTCAATAGTGCCTTCACTTTTGAGGTGAGAAGGCTATGGATTTGAATCCCACACCAGACATTTAAGTCTGCAATCCCAAGTGATGATCTAATGCAGCACTTGGGAAATGATGCATTCTCACAAGTGTTATCTTTCAGGTGTGATATTAAACTGAGGCTAGTCGGCTCTGCTGTCTTAAGCTAATTTTAGAAGATCTTATCCCACTATTTTGAAGTAGAACTATGCAGCTCTTCCTGTGACCTGGGCAAGAGTTTCTCCTCTATCATTAATAGTTATTGGTTATGAAATAGGTTATCTGGTTAATGTTTTTGTGGTACCTTACTCTATCCAACAACAGTGACTACACTTCAAAAAGTGCTTAATTATCTGGAATGCACTTCGGGACATGTGGAAGCTTGAGAAAAGTGCAAATCTTTCCTGAGTTGTAATTCCACTAAACACACAGATATTTAAAAAAATGATTAGATCAGAAACATTCAGATATATAGTAATGGATTTTCATAATGTTCAAAAGGAGATCAGGAGCAAGATCTCACGAACAGCAAAATGTTGATGACCATATAATTGTCTTATCCATTCACATCTCGCTCCCTTACCACAAGAATCTTGTGACCAAGTACACAGAGTATATCATGAACCCAGAATATTGATTCACAGATCAGTTGTGGGTAACTTATAGAGTCATGGAGTCAAAGAGTCATACAGAATGGACAGACCCTACAGTCCAACTTATCCACACCAACTAGACATCCCAATCTGACCTAGTCCCATTTGCCAGCATTTGGCCCATCTTCTTTTAAACCCTTCCTATTCATATACCCATCTGAGTGCCTTTTAAATGTTGTAATTGTACCCCTCTCCAGAAACTCTTCACTTCCATTTGTGACACTACCACACCTTCCACCTCTTCCAAAACTTTTAATTCCCTGGCCCAACATCTCATCTTCATCATGGATGTGCAGGCTCTTTGCACATGTATCCCCCACATGAATGGCCTAAAAGCCCTCCGCTTCTTGCCCTCCCATAAGCCCAAACAGTCCCCTTCTACTGACACTCTCATTCGCTTGGCAGAATTGGTCCTCACCCTCAACAATTTTTCCTTTGATTCCTCCTCATTCCTACAAACTAAAGGGGTGGCCAAGGTCACCTGCATGGGCCCGAGCTATGCAGGTCTCTTTGCAGGATTCGTGGAACAGTCCCTTTTCTATAACTACAATGGCACCATTCCGGACCTCTTTCTCTGTACATGGATGACTACATTGGTGCTGCGTCGTGCTCCCAAGACGAGCTCGAGCAGTTCATGAAATTTGTCAACACCTTCCACCTCGCCCTCAGGTTCACCTGGACCATTTCCAACACCTCCTTCCCCTTCCTGCACCTCTCCATCTCCATCTCCGGAAACCGACTCACCAATCACATCCATTTCAAACCTAATGACTCCCACAACTACCTTGACTAATCCTCCTCTCACCCACACTCACTCTTCTGCAAAGATGTTATTCCAAACTGAATGTAGATTTGTTCACTGAGCTGGAAGGTTCGTTTTCAGACATTTTGTCACTATACTAGGTAACATCTTCAGTGTGCCTCCGGATGAAACACTGGTGGTATAGCCCACTTTCTATTTATGTGTTTGGGTTTCCTTGGGTTGGTGATGGCATTTCCTGTGGTGACATTATTTCCTCTGGTGATGTTATTTCCTGTTCTTTTTCTCAGGGAGTGGTAAATGGGATCTAAGTCAATGTGTTTGTTGATAGAGTTCCAGTTGGAATGCCATGCTTCTAGAAATTCTCATGCATGTCTCTGTTTGGCTTCATCAATATCAACTAGCCACAAAAAAATGACCCACTCCCACTACTATTCTTACATATGGATGAGGAAGGACACTACTTCGACTGGGACAACACATCCATCCTAGAACAAGCCAAACAGAGACA
This sequence comes from Chiloscyllium plagiosum, assembly GCF_004010195.1. Lineage (NCBI taxonomy): Eukaryota > Metazoa > Chordata > Chondrichthyes > Orectolobiformes > Hemiscylliidae > Chiloscyllium > Chiloscyllium plagiosum. The sequence continues at coordinate 9,244,618 of NC_057736.1, read as the reverse complement.
TGTACGAGAATTCCTAGAAGCGTGGCATTCCAACCGGGAACTCTATCAACAAACACATTAACTTGGATGCTATTTACCACCCCCTGAGAATAAGAACAGGAAATAACATCTCCAGAGGAAATGATGTCACCACAGGAAATGCCATCACTAACCCAAGGAAACCCAAACACATAAATAGAAAGCAAGATATACCACCAGTGCTTCATCCGGAGGCTCACTGAAGATGTTACCTAGTATGGTGACAAAATGTCTGAAAATGAACCTTCCAACTCAGTGAGCAAACCTACATCCAGAATCTCAACCTGAGCTACAAACCTTCTCAAAACTAGCTAATGCTATTCCTTACTCTCAATTTCTCCACCTCAGCCACATCAGCTCCCAGGATGAGGTGTTCTACTCCAGAACATACCAGATATCCTCCTACTTTAGGGACTGTAGTTTCACCTCTTCAGCAATTGAGGATGCCCTAAACCACATCTCCTTCATTTGGCTTCATCACTTCTGCTTTCAAGCCCCTCTCCCCAACAACAATAAGGTCCCCTTAGTCCTCATGTACCACCCCACCAGCCTCCAAATCCAATACATCCTCCTCCAACATTTCCGCCACCGACAATTTGACACCACCACCAAAAAGATATTTCCTTCCCCATCCTTATCCACTTTCCACAGGGACCATTCACTCCACAATTCCCTCGTCAACTCTACACTCCCCACCAACTTCTCTACTACACTCGATACCTTTCCCTGCAACCGCAATGGGTGCAACATCCACCCCTACACCTCCCTTCTCACCTCCGTCCAAGACCCTAAACAATCCTTGCAGATTTGATAGAATTCACCTGCACTTCATTCAATCATATCTGTTGCTCCCGATGTGGTCTCCTGAACATTAGGAAGACTAAACACAGACTTGGAGATCTGTGCTCTACATGGTCTAACCAAACTGACTTTCGTTGTCTTCCATTTTAATTCCCCCTCCCACTCCACTGGCGCCATTTCCATCCTTGACCTTCTCCACTGTCAGAGTGAGGCCAAACATAAACTGATATTTTGCCTAGGGTGCTTACAGCCCAATGGCCTCAATATTGACTTCAGCAGCTTCAAAATCCTTCCACCCCCAGCCTTTTCCCATGTCCACCCCACCACTCCTCCTTGACTCCCTGAACTGACCTTGCCCGTCTATTTTCCTACTCACTTATCCATTCCACCCTTCCCACTGATCAATCACAATAACCACCTACCTGCATCCACCTATCACCTATTCCACATACCCTTCCCCCAGCCCCACCCCCCTCCTCTTTACTTCTGGGCTCCCCTCCCCCTCCCCCTCCCCCTCCCCAATCCCGACGAAGGGTTTTGACCTGAAACGTCAACTTTCCTGCTCCTCGCATGCTATCTGACCTGCTGTGCTTTTCCAGTCCCACATCTATTGATTCAGACTTAAAAGGTTCAGTTTAAAATCACACGATTGCTCTATGATAACAGTAGGGGGCATCTTCAACCAGGAAGGAAGAAACATCAGTTAGCGTTTATGCTCCTGATCACTAACCAGGTATTGAGTGGGAAATGGTTGTTTGCAGATACTTGGAACAGACTCAGCTGTTATTCCAACACTCAGCTGACTAACTGAGTAACCAACTAACAGTTGACTAATTAATCAAATGCTCATGCAGTGAGTGTGTAAATGTAGGTCATTCTGCAGATCTTCACACTAACGCAGGAACCATGTCAATGGGATTGTAAGGGTGAAAATTGTAAAATATGCATTAATTACCTGAATGATTATAGAACATCCTGAAGCTGTCTGTATGGTGGTGTCCAAAGAATTGACCAGCTATCACGCTGTGATACTTTTGGATAATTTCAACATATCTGTTATTGAAATGTTCTACAAACCAAGATGTCCATCTTTTCTTTTCAAAAAAACCAGGTGGCACATGCCCAATGATGTAAACCTATAAATTATAGAATACACAGTTAGTCCATAAACCAATCAATACAATTATCACTTGACTAATTGTTTAACAGGGAGTTGCTTCCTATTGATAATATTAAAGCATCCTTGATATTTTAAATTAGCTGATCTGAGCAGTAATAATGTTGGGCATGTGATAAACAGCTGCTACATCTTGAGAGAGGGAGAAATGCCAATGTTTATTCTCTTGATGATTATTCAGTAAAATTTCCCTGAAGACAGTGGCGTGGTGTGTATGCACTTGTATGATGGCACCATTGTTCAAATGGTTATGATTCATATTGGTGATATGGTGATGCCAAAGAATAAGGTTCTTTGGCAACAACAGGTTAATTAAAAACATCTACAATCAAGGAAAAGTTCTGTTTTAGTTCTTGCTTCATTCAACAAAAAAGTGTGCCTTCTCCATCTGTTGTGTTAGTATATCTGAGTACATTTGTTCCAGGTTTAATTTCCCTACCTTATAAATAGCTAAACCATTCTCTACAAATTCCCTATATGGCAGTGGAATTACTAAAAAAAGGTCTTTTAAACAAACTTGGTTTATATTTTTTCACACCATAACTATAGATATTTTCAATCACCATCTCTGGAGCATGTGGGACTTAAACCTGAACACCCTGGCTCAGAGGTAGGAACAATAAACTTTGTTTTATTCCACACTTTCTTTTCAATGGTGTAAAAGACCTCACCAACTTCAGTTTTTCAAATAAATCCGTAACATGTATATATATTTCAAGTTGCCACTTACTTTTTCTTTTGCTGTCATTGCATTTGAAAGAATTTCTTCAAGCCATTGAAACTGGCCAGCAGGGTCATTAATCCCAACATTATACTTATTGCTGCTGTAGTACAGATTTGTGTTCAAAACAATGATTCTCTGGTCAGTCCTACCCAGCAGCTTCTCAGTGTAGAAAGCACCTAAAGCCAATCAAGATTCAGTAAGATGGTTATTTTAACCATGAGCAATTCTCCCTCATTCCTTTACAAATTCCTATCAATCCTAGTTTTTCTAATTTTTTCCTCATATTGCCTTTTTCGTTGGAACTAGGAAGTTGTGAAGACTGCGGATGATGGAGAGTCAGTCAATAAAGTGTGGCACTGGAAAAAAAACCACAGCAGGTCAGGGACCATCCACGGAGCAAGAGAGTCGACATTTCGGCTATGACCCTTCATCAGGACTGGGGAGGAAGGGGACTGAGAAATAAATGGGGGGATTGGGGCTGTGAGAAAGGTAGGTGGGATGGCGATCCGTGGGTGCAGGTAGGAGGTGATTGCGGTAGGTTGGTAGGAAGTGTGGAGCGGATAGGTGGAAAGGAAGATGGACAGATTGGTCAGTTCAAGAGGGCAGTGCCGAGTTAGAGGGTTGGACCTAGGATGGGGTGGGGTTAGAGGAGATTTGGAAACTGGTGCATTCAATGTTGAGCCCATGTGGTTGTAGGCTCCTGAGGTGGAAGATGAGGTGTTCTTCCTCCAGTTTATGGGTGCCTTGTTTAGGTGGTGGAGGAGGAGGCCCAGAATGGAAATTATGGTCCTCAAAGTAAGAGGACATTTGGGATGTTCTGGAGTGGAATTGCTCATTTTGGGAGCAGATACGGTGGAGGTGGAGGAATTGGGAGTAAGGGATTGTATTTTTACAGGATGGGAGTGGGAGGAGGTGTAGTCAAGGTAGCTGTGGGAGTCAGTGGCTTTGAAGTAGATGTCAGTGTTGAGTCGGTTGCCAGAGATTAAGATGGAGAGGTCCAGGAAATGGAGTGAGTTGTCAGAGATGATCCAGGAGAATTTGAGGTCAGGATGGAAAATGTTGGGGTAGTGGACGAACATTTCTTTTGGAAGCCAATGACCAACTTCTCCCTATTATCAAAACCAATGCAGTTTAATTGAGTCTGCTCCATCATTCAGTGAGATCATGGCTAATCCTTAACTCCACTTTCCTGCCTTTTCTCATAACCCTTGTTTCCTTCACTGATTAAAATTATGTCTATCTCAGCTTTGAATATATTTAGCAGCTAACCTTAACACCCCTCCAAAGTAAAGAATTTCACAACTGCACCATCTTCTGAGAGAGTAATTCCTCCTCATCTCTTGTCTTAAAATGGTGACCCCTTTAAACCGTGATTCCTTAGAACTTTGGTCCTAAACTCTCCTGCAAGGGGAAACAAGCTTCTTGCACCAAAACTGTCAAGTCCCTCAAGCTTAATGGGAAGGTCCAAGATTGTAAAAGTGTTATGGTCCCAGCTATGGCACTACTGGACAAGTAATATCTCAGAATGAAATCTGGTTCAATTATCTTCTTTTCTAATGTGGTAGTTAGCTGCAATCATATTCTCGTGAGACTGCAGATTTTCTTTAAAACAGAAGTTTCTGACATCAAAGAACAAAAACAATCAACCAGGCTATTTAAACATCAAAGATGTGTATGATATTAATACACAATAAAACAAAGTCTGAACCCATTTCCTTACATTATTTACTTGAGAGAGTCACATCCAGAGAATTTACCCCATCTCAACTCTTATGTTTCTACCTAACTGTTTATTGGACTGTGGGACAATTCAATCAGTACTTTACAAAATTGGCCCAAATGAATCTTTTAACAAATCTGAGAACCTAAGATCTCTTAGTTCTAATAACCTTCAGATTTTTTGACAAAGTAAACTATTCTGAAGTGATTTGTTCCCCAACTCCTTCTATCTGAGAAAATATATTGGCTTCCAAATTCAACCTGTTGGTCTTCTGAACTGAAAACCAAAGCCAATTATGTAAACTACTTGCCTGACTTGGCGTAAATCCAACAGTACAAACATTGTTTTCATCAATGTCAGAGAACTCTGCAGTTACTTAGTTTCCAGCAAAATGTTGGATTTAGTCACTATTCCAGAAGGATTCTGACCTTGTTTGTTTAAATAAGCTCTTCACAGAAGTAATGAATACACATCTACCTTTATTTTTAAAACCAACTTCCAAAAATGGCATTTATATGTAAACTACAAATTTTTCATCATAATAGCCTTGTATTTCCATTGTCTGTTTTTGATCAGCAGCCTAGTGTAGTTAGTGGATTCCAATAGAGCAAAATGCCAGAGACAGTCAAAGTTAAAAATCACACAACACCAGGTTATAGTCCAACAGGTTTAATTGGAAGCACACTAGCTTTCGGAGCGACGCTCCTTCATCAGGTGGTACCACCTGATGAAGGAGCGTCGCTCCGAAAGCTAGTGTGCTTCCAATTAAACCTGTTGGACTATAACCTGGTGTTGTGTGATTTTTAACTTTGTACACCCCAGTCCAACACTGGTGTCTCCAAATCATGGAGACAGTCAAGAATGGTAGGCAAATTGTCAATTGTGTTTTTGGGGATTTGTTCATTAAAATTATTACCCCTTTAGTGGAATAAAAAAAATCAGAAAACCAAGTGCACAGTCAAAGTACTGTCAAACACTACTCCAGACTGAACTCAGTTGAGACAAGGTATTCTATTTCCACATTGGTCTGTTATAAACTGGATGCTAGTAGAATTTTAATATGAAATACCTTGTAACTTGAATGAGATAATTATCTAAAGAAATAAGCACCATGGCCTCACTTCACATCTCGAACTTCCATTGCCCTGAGATCTCTGCAATCCTCCACATTTAGTGTCTTGCACATCCAATCTTGATTGTTCCAATATTGATGGTTATTCCCAATCTGCATGAGACCCAAGTTCGAGACATCCCTCCTGAAACCTCTCAATCTCCCTACCCTCCTCAAAAACCTATCATGTTTTCCAAGGTTCTAATCACCTACCCTAACATATTATTATGTAAATGTGTGTCACATTTTACTTAATAATGCTTCTGAGATGCTTTGCAATATTTTACTGTGTTAAAGTGTAATATAAATATAAAGTGGTGTTCAACCTCAGGATGTCCTTGATCACTATACTTGCCATTTATGCATAATGATGTCGCAAAAATATCAATTAAGTCAATTTTAGTTGTGTTTGAGTAATAAATATTGGCCAGAATAAGTGAAAAATTCCTCAGCTCTTATTGAAGTTGATGTAACAGGATCATTTACTACACTTGAGAGAGCAGACCAGATACTAATTTCATGTCACATCCAAACAGCAGGAGTTCTTTTTGACTCCTGTCATTATCTGCTAATGTCTTCAGGATGGGAACAGATCTGGGCTCAGCTCTGATGGCCACTCTTATCAAATAGCCTGCCAATATGTCTAGACAACTCTTGAAGGTTGATAATTTAAACTGTAAGGCTGTAATATAGGAGGACGTTAGCCCTTCAAGTCTGCTGTGCCATTCAATTCAATCATGGCTGAGGTGTCACCACTTATCTGCCCCATTTCCCTTCATACCTTTGGTTAACAGAAAGTCAATAAATCTCAGATTTAAAATTAACCATTGATCTAACATGAGTTTTCATTCATGGGAGAGTGAAGAAAACTGTGAACAGGAACCCTACAGGCAAAATAGAAAACTACAATTTGAATTTAGATTGTGTGTCAGTGAAAAAAAGGACTGTTTGTCTTTTAGCCAGACCTTGATTAAAGATAGCGATAGATTGATGGTCCATCCACGGTGCCCATAATTCAGCAGTTCTGTTGTAAATCTTGTGATAGTTACCAGGAAGCTGATTTTTTGGATGGAAGTCGTGATTTCCCATTGCAGAGTAGACTTTCGTGCCTATTGAGATATATTAATTTCGTATAGAAACAAATTTATTTAAATGCAAAAGGGCTGATAATATAATAATTAACATCTTTGCAAAAACAAACTAATTGAAAAATCTAAATGTGCATTTTAACCATGTCTAAAAGAAAAAAAGATTAAAGTCACATGACACCAAGTTATAGTCCAACTGATTTATTTGAAATCACAAACTTTTGGAGTGCTGCTCCTTCATCAGATGAAGTGTTGTTGTGTGACTTCTGACTTTGTCCACCCCAGTCCAACACCATCACCTCCCAATCAAAAAAAAGATTGTTTCATTATCTAGAACTCTGAAAAAGCACAGGATGTTATGTCAAAGACATAGGACGAGATTTCACACAAAAGGTGGATCATCCACATCCAACTGTAAATTCACGGGATGAGATTAGAGATGGAATTCTGGAGTTTAGATCCAATGCAGGCAGCCGAAGCCACAGTTGCTAATGGTGGAGCAATTAAACATTTAAACGAATATAGATTAATGAAGATATAACTCTAATGTTGTTTAAGGTAATGGCTTTGAAGAAGTTGATAATTATGGACTTCAGCAAAACATTTGGCAAGGTTCCACATGGTAGAGTGGTTAGTAAGATTAGATCACATGGGATCCAGGGGGAGCTAACCAATTAGATGCAAAACTGGCTTGAAGGTAGGAGACAGAGGCTGGTGGTAGAGGGTTGCTTTATGGACTGGAAGCTATGACTAGTGGTGTGCCACAAGGATCGGTGGTGGTCCAGTATTTTTCATCATTCACATAAACGATTTGCATGTGAATATAAAAGGCATGGTTAGTATGTTTGGAGATAACACCAAAATAAATGCTGTAGTGGACAGTGAAGAAGATTATCTCAGAGTAAATTGGGTCTTGATCAAATGGGTCAATGGGCCAAAGAGTGGCAGATGGAGTTTAATTTTGATAAAGGGGAGGTGTTGCACTTTGGTAAGGCAAACCTGGGCAGGATTTATACACTTAATGGTAAGATCCTTGTTAATGATGCCAAACAAAGAGACCTAGGCGTGCAGGTGCATAGTTCCTTGAAAGTGAAGTTACAGGTAGACAGGGTGGCGAAGATATTTGGCAGGCTTGCCTTCATTGATCAGAACATTGAGTATAGGAGCTGGGACATCATGTTGCGACTGTACCAAACATTGATGAAGCCATTTTAGAAGGCTGGGGCTTTTTTCCCCTGAGATGTTGGAGGCTGAGAGGTGACCTTGTAGAGGTTTATAAAATCATGACAGGCATGGGTGAATAGCCAAAGTCTTTTTCCTGGGGTGGAGCAAGTCCAAAACTAGAAGGTATGGGATTAAGTATAGAGGGGAAAGGTTTATAAAGAACCTGGAGGGTAACTTCTCCACCCGTAGGATGGTATGTGTATGGAACGAGCTGCCAGAGGAAGTGGTGGAGGTGGGTATAATAACAACATTTAAAAGGCACCTGGATAACATATGAATAGGAAGGGTTGAGAGGGATATGGGCCAAATGCTGGCAAATGGTACTAGGTCAGATTGGGATGTCTGGTTGGCACAGACAGGTTGGACTAAAGGGTCTGTTTCCATGCCATATCACTCTACGACTCTACCCATTTTTCTGATTTCATAGTCTGTAGATGGAGATAGCAAGTCTTATCTCAGGTTTAGAAGGAACAGATACAATTGAATCTGCAACTGAATATCCTAGCAATTATGACTGACTAAAATATAGCTTCACTCACTTGCATCATACAATAAACCTTTTTATTATCTAAGAATTGCACTTCTGGTGTACAGACTCTATGGTGGGGTAGCCCTCATTGCTAGTCACTATCTTGACCCAAGCCAAAGTAAAGCTAAAGAAGGATTGGTGGCAATGACTATGTTCAAACAAGCCTTACCCAATACCACATACTGGTAGAGGTGGCAAATGCCACAAGGTGCCAGATGTGGCCAACTGGGAAAATAGCACATTTGACATGACACAGGGACATGATATCAAGAATCTGAAGTCAGAAAAAAGAAAAGAGCTGTACTTAGTGTTCTATATATCAATATGTAAATAAAAAGTTTATTGGAATGCCTAAGATTCAGGCTATAGTCATCCTTTGATATGGCAAAGATAGAGATGCACTGGACTCAATGGGGCTAGTCTAGCCAAGGCTAAAGGAGCCTCCAGAATGAAAAACAGAGAGCAGAACTATAGATCACAATCTATGGCATCAGCAATGGCAGTTAAATCATAGTGACAGCTCAGTCCATTAAAGTTTGAGATGTTTAAGAGGCCAGAGTTGGAGAAGCCCAGATAATTTGAAGGTTTGCTACCTTCCCTTAAAATACTGTTTGAAGTCAAGTTTTGGGTCACCTGCTCATATTATCTTGTGTGGCTTGGTATCTAATTTCGCTTTAGGACAACCTTATTTACTACCTGTCATATCAGACTTGAGGCAAATAGATGCTCAATCAAGTACCATGATAAAAGAGTTTCAATGTTGGTAAAGGAACCAATGAGAAGTTGAGCATAATTTATTTCCTTAAAATGTAGGGCATTCTTAAAGAGTAGCCAAAGCAGATTGAATAATACCTTCCAAAAGGAAACTTGGTAAATACTTTCAGGAAAAATTTGCAGGAAAAAGAGCAGGTGAGTGGATCGAGTACCGAAGAGTCATAATGGACTCAATGTTGATTTTAATTCTTTCTCGACAGATGCAAAGCTTAATTTCTTCCAACATTGCGCATTTACTTAAAATAGCCAGCATCAACAGAATTTTGCCACTTTGGAGTTTGACTAATTGGATAGCTCTTTTAGAAGGTCTCTTTCTGAGCTTAATGATTCCACATTACTTTCATCTTATGCATTCATGAAATGTGGACATCACTGACATGGCATCTCTGATTTCTCTGATACTGAGAGGCCTGCTAAGCCATTTCAGAGGGCAGTTAAGAGTCAGCTACATTGCTGTAAGTCTAGAGTTGCATGTAGCCCCGACCAGGCAAGTATGGGAGATTTCCTTGCCAAAAGGACATTAGTGAACGAGGTGGCATTTTCCAACATTTAACTTTCAACTGTCAAATGTCATTGTTTATTCTCAGGTGATAAATAAGCATTTTGTAGATATAAGATAGCAATAGAGTTGTAATAAGGACCTTAGAAAACAGCTCTACAGGGTGACTAATAGCTTGGGTCTTGTGCTGATAACAAAACAGCTGATGTAGAAAAATAAGAAGGGAAGTATTAGTACAGCAACGACAATAGTAAAGGTTAACCATAACACATGATCAAAAACTGTGACAACTGGAAGTAAAGGTTAGGGACAGAAAGTCAATTTGTTCAAGTGTTTTAAGATATATTGATATTATATCTGAATGCTAAGAATCTGCAGTCACAGTTCACATGCTATAATGTGAATTCCAGCTGTTTTGGCATGATTGTTTAACTTGCCTAAGTAATAAGAATAGATTTCCCCATTAATTTAAGAAAGCCTCAGTACTGGCTATAGACATGGTACTAGTAAGGTTTCAGTGAGGAACTAAGGAGCAATGTGCAGATTTTCTAAACTATTTCACAAGGATCTGGCACAACATGGTAAAATTGATCTACTGCAATTAATTTTTCTCTCCCTCTCCTAAGGGAATCTTTTAAGATCTGAAATGCAATGTTTGAGAGTTGTCATGACAAGGTCAATATGGACTATTTAATTTACTGTCCACTATCTAATTTTTACAATCAAGACATTTCAGGACCAAAACATGTTTCTCAAAGACTGAGATTCACTCTACTTGTGTGTCTCATCTCAGAAGACAGCACCCAGTGAAAACTGGGAAGCATCCATTCACTGACAACTCAAAAGATATTTACAAACTTCACCACTGCTGAGGATATATATCAACTATGAAACAGTGAGAACCACTCCAACATAAAATTCCACAGCCAGTACAGACATGTCACCACAAATGAAATAGAGTGGTACTTGCAAACCTAGAGCCCCCTGGCTATCCAGAGCAAGAATAAGCTCAAGTAAGCTTACGACAGTCAAAAGAAAACCTAGAGGCATATAGAAAGTAAGGGGGCAGAAGTAAAAACTGAAATTATAAAAGTAAAGACAGAATAAGTAAAAAATGATAGCAGATAAAAATCCCAAGGAAATCCCAAAGTTCTTTTAAGAGTACAACAAGAGCAAGAAGATAACTAAAGGGTTGGGCCAACAGCATTGTACAAGGTAACTTGCACGTGGGCAGGGTTCTTAATGAGTACTTTATTTCTATCTTCACAAAGGAGTGGGATAATACAGACATTCTAAATCAAGAAGAAGTGTGAAATATTAGTTACAAAAGGTTAATGTATGAAAAGGAATTACTGGCTGGTCTGATATTCTTGAAGGTGCTTAAATTACAAGGGCCAGATTATTTTATCCTACCTATAAGGGGAGTCAAGAAGAAGCTAACGCATGCTCTGAGAATCATTTTTCAATCCTGACTAGAGGGGAGCTACCAGAATATTGGAGGCCTGTGAACAGTACACCATTATTGTAAAATGGTGTAATGGATAGGCCAAATAATTATGGGACAATCAGAATTTGGTGGTGGGCAAATTATTAGAATCGATTCTAAGAGATAAAATTAATTGCACATTCTCCCCGTGTCTGCGTGGGTTTCTTCCGGGTGTTCCGGTTTCCTCCCACAGTCCAAAAAAAATGTGCAGGTTAGGTGAATTGGCCATGCTAAATTGCCCATAGTGTTAGGTGAAGGGGTAAATGTAGGGGAATGGGTCTGGGTGGGTTGCTCTTCGGAGGGTCAGTGTGGACTTGTTGGGCCGAAGGGCCTGTTTCCACACTGTAAGTAATCTAATCTAATCTAATTGTTATTTGAAAAATTAATCAGGGATAGTCAGCATAGTTTCATGTCTTACCCAGTTAGATGAAGTAATGGTTGGTGAGGGAAGCATAGTTGATGCTATCTGCATGGATTTTAGTAAGGGATTTAATAAGATTCTACATGGTAAACTGGTCAGAAAAGTAAAATCCCAATGTCCCATAAAGGAATCTGGCACGTTGGACTAAAATTGGCTTAGTGACAGCAAACAAAGGGAGATGATTAATATTTTTTTTCCAAACAGAAAGTAGTGTCCAATGGTACTTAATGCTGAGTCCCTTGCTGTTTGTGGTAAATATTAGTGATTTAGGCATAAATGTGAGAGACATGCTTGGGAAATTTGCAGATGACAAAAAACGTAAGTACAGTTGCTAATGAGGAAGATAGCTATCAACTCCAGAACAAAATCAATGCTTTGGTTGAGTGGATGGAAAAATGGCAAATGGAATTCAACCTGGAGAAAATGAGGTAATGAATTTGGGAAGACAAACAAAACATGGGAATATCAATAAATGTGAGGATATTGAGAGGGATAGAGGAAATGAGAGACCTTAGCATGTGTGGCTATAGGTGAAGGTGACAGGACAGGGAGAGAATGTGGTAAAGAAAGTATATGGAGTGTTTTCCTTTGTTGAATAAAGTATATAATTCAAAGGTAATATAATGTTGAAACTGTATAAGATTCCACAGTTAGAATTTTGTGTACAGTTCTGGTCATTACTTTACAGGAAGATATAATTGTTCTAATGAAAGTATAGAGGACTTTTACAAGAATGTTGCTATGGCTTGAAAATTGCAGCTATAAGGAAAGATTGGATAAGCAAGGATTGGTTTTCTTAGAACAGAGAAGGCTGAGGAGCAACTTAATTGAGGCATAAAAATAATGGGAGGCCTAGATAGAGAATAATCAAGAAAGACTCAGTTACATTACAGGAGACATTAGGGTTATCAAAGGGTATAAATTAAAGGTGATTGGTAAAAGGAATAGAGGACACATGAGGAAAATCATTTCATCCAGAGGGAAGCAGCTGCTTGGGAATTTACTACCCAGTTTGGTGGCAGAGGCAGAAACTCTCTACGCATTTCAAAAAGGTACCTGGATCTGTACCTGAAGCATTGGAACTTGCAAGGCCATTGATCACGTGCTGGGAGATGGGATTAGAATGGGCAGCTAGATTATTCTTCCACCTGGTGCAGACATAATGAATTGAATGGTCTCTTTCTGTGCAGTAATGGGTTCTTTGGTTTATTGTTGTCTCTTTATGCTTCCCGTCTGTACTCCTTTATAAAACTTATCACCAATGTCATGCTTGCATCTCCAATTCCCTCTCCAACACTCCTCAGGTTAGTAGGTAATAAAATTCCTCTCTTTTTTAAAGAAAACTTTGCAATTAGCTTCTTCATTTTGATTTAGTTATCCAAATTTTTAATTGATATTTGACATAATTGTGGACTGAATGAAATAAAAATATTTGTTGCGATCAACTAAGGAATTCTTTTTTTAAAATGGGTCAAATTATTCTTCCTCAGAGTTATAGTTACAGAATTATTCAGTCATAGAGCATGGAAACAGACGCTTTGGTCCAACTCCTCCGTGCCAACCAGATGTTCCAATCTGATCTACTCCCCTTTGCCAGCATTTGGCCTGTATCCCTCTAAACTATTCCTATTCATGTGCCAATCCAGATGCCTTTTAAGTGTTGTAATTGTACCATCTGGTTGCCCTTGTAGGGATGCAACTGCGTAGTGACCTGAAATGAAAGTGGGAAAGATGTAGACCATAAGACCATAAGACATTGGAGCAGAAATTAGGCCATTCAGTCCAAGAAGTCTGTTCCGCCATTCAATCATGGCTGATACGTTTCTCAACACCATTCTCCCACTTCCTCCCTGTAACCCTCGATATGCAAGAACCCATCTATCCAAGTCTTAAATATATTCAATGACCGAACATCTGCTGCCTTCTGTGGCAATGAACTCCATAGGTTCACCACTCTCTGACTGAAGAAGTTTCTCCTTATTTCTGTTCTAAAGGTCTTCCCTTTACTCTAAGTCTGTGCCCCTGGGTCCTAGGCTCTTCTACCAACGGAAGCATCATCCCAACATCTGTTCTGTCCAGGCCATTCAGTATTCTGTATGTTTCAATTAGAACCCCCCCCCCCCCAATTCCATTGAGTATAGTACCAGAGTCCTCAAACGTTCCTCATATGTTAAGCTTATAAATCCTGCGACCATTCTTGTTAACCTCCTCTGAACACGATCGCAGGTCAGTCCCTCCTTCTTAAGATATGGGGCCCAAAACTGCACACAATATTCTAAATGTGGTCTGACCAGAGCATTGTAGAGCCTCAGAAGTACATCCCTGCTTTTCTATTCAAGTCCTCTCAAAATAAATGCCATCATTGCATTTGCCTTCCTTTCTAACTGACTCATCCTGCAAGTTTACCTTGACAGAATCCTGGACTAGAACTCCCAAGTCTCTTTGCACTTCAGACTTCTGAATTTTCTTCCCATTTGGAAAATAGTCCATCCCACTACTCTTCCTACCAAAGTGCATGACCTCACTTTCCCATGTAATCCATCTGCCACTTCCTTGTCCACTCTCCTAAGCTGTCGAAATCTTTCTGCTACCTCCCCGCCTCCTCAAATCTACCTGTCCCTCTACCTATCTTTGTATCATCTGCAAACTTAGCCAGTATGCCCGCAGTTCCTTCATCTAGATTGTTAACATGTAAAGTGAAAAGTTGTGGTCCCAACACTGAGCTTTGCAGAAGACCACTTGTCACCGGCTGCTATCCTGAGGAGGAGCCTTTTATCCCCACTCTCTGTTTTCTGCCAGAGAGCCAGCTTCTTTCCATGCTAGCCTCTAACGCCATGGGCTCTTATTTTACTCAGTAGCCTCCTGTGTGGCACCTTGTCAAAGTCCAGGTTGATAACAGGCTATCCTTGGTCTAACCTGCTCATCACTTCCTCAAAGAATTCTAGAAGATTTGTCAGTCATGACCTCCCTTTGATGAAACCATGCTGACTTAGCCTTATTTTACCATACACTTCCCCAAATATTTAGAAATCTCATCCTTTACAATGGATTCCAGGATCTTACCCATGATCAAGGTTAGGCTAATTGATCTGTAATTTTCCCTTTGCCTTAGTCCCTTGTTAAACAGGGGTGTCATGTTAGCAATTTTGCAGTCATCTGAGACCCTTCCTGATTCTAGCAATTCCTGAAAGATCACCACTAAGGCCTCCACTATCTCTTCAGCTATCTCCTTTTGAACTCTGGGGTTTAGCCCATCTGGTCAAGGTGATTTATCCACCTTCAGGCCATTCATTTTTTCTAGCACTTTCTCCTTGGTGATGGCCACCATACTCAGCTCTTCCCCCTCAATCTGTTAAATCTTTGGGATCTTACTTGTGTCTTCCATCGTGAAGACTGAGGTGAAGTAATTATTCAGTTCCTGAGCCATTTTCTTGTTCCCCATAATTATCTCTCTTGCGTCTTTTTCCAGCTGCCCAATGACATTTGCCTCTCTTTTGCATTTTATATATCTAAAGAAACTCTTATAGTCTTCTTTTATATTACTGGCTAGCTTACCCTGATATTTAATCTTCTCCCTCCTTGTTTCTTTTTTTGTTGCCTTCTGTTGGTCTTTGTAATCTTCCCAATCCTTTGGTTTCCCCCTGTCCTTTGCCACATTATATGCTTTCTCTTTTGCTTTCATGTTATCCTTTACTTCCCCAGTCAGCCATGGTTGCCTGATCCTCGCTGTACCATGCTTCTCTTTCCTCGGGATGAATCTCTGCTGGATCTCCTGAACTACTCCCAGAAACTCCTGCCATTGCTGTTCTATTGTCTTTCCTGCTAGACTCCTCTCCCAATCAATTCTACCTAGCTCTTCCCTCATGCCTCTGTAGTTGCCTTTATTTAGCTGTAATAGCGTTACCTCTGATTCTGTTTTCTACTTCTCAAACTAGAGTAAATTCAGTCAAATTATGATCACTGCCCTCCTAAGAGTTGCTACACTTTAAGCTCCCTGATCAAGTCTGCCTCATTACACTACACTAAATCCAGTATTGCCAGTTGATATGGGGCAGAATTGCTCTTAGAAAGCTGTCATGGACACAACAGACCAAATGGTGATTTATAATATAAGAATTCTGTGATTCAATGACATTGAACTGCTTAAAGAACCACAGGTGTATCAAATTCTATGATTTCCTTCAAGGTATCATTAAAAAGTGAAACTTCGTAAGTATCCAATTAAAATAACATCAATCACTTCAACGTCCTTGTTGTTAAATTTATGTACAACATTACTGTTTCCAAAGTGGTGGTCCTTCATTCATCCTGTATCAAAAGTTTTGTCAAAATTTTGTCTCTAATGAAGGCAAGTTGCTTTTAAATGGCATGTTTAAACAATGCAAGCCTTCCAGAGAAAAACACATGATAGGTCATCACATTGGTGAATTAAAATTAGAAGTGGGCTTTATTGTCATGTATACTCAAGTACAGAAATACAGGAGCACAGTAAAAAGTGCACAAAGTCACCACTCACAAAAAACAATCATCTCAGATACAAAAACCAGAATTTTTTAAAAAACGCATAAATACGAAAAACAAACAGAAGCAAGAAGAAAAGGAAAGCGTTCCAAATCTAAAAGTCTCATTTCTATGAGGTAACCTTATCTCTGTATGGTAAGTGGGCCTCCCTCCCCAAAGCTTCAAGTCTGAGTGCCACCACAAGTTTTTGGAAATTGTTCCTGCTGCTGCTGCAGGCCCTCAGAACCCGCTCTCGCTGCCGCCACAGGTGAGTAATTATTCTGGTTGGTGATTTAGTATTTTTCAGGTTCGTGTATTTCAGACATTTATAATTAGTGTTCACTCTGCTAATATGAATTTATAGTTGCCACATACCTGGAAAGACCACTTGAATCAACTTGGTTAACTTGCTTATTATCCGCAGGACTACATCCTCACCAAGTTTCTCATCAGCAACATGAGGAGTGTCATCACTGTATGTTATATGAAGAGCAAAGGAATGAATTTCTTGAACTGCAACCACACATTTCTTTGATTTGTGCAAGGAATTATAATTACAACAACAGGTGAGCTTAATCTCCTACTGCTCAACAACATTGCCGGAGGAAATTTTGAGCAAGCTCATGATGTACTCTAAGATTGAAAGTGGAAGAGGTAGAAATTTGCTACAATAGTCCCTTCACAAAATTCTAAGAAATCACAGGCACTATCGTAAGGCACTCATGACTCCTTGCAAAATAAGCCTGAACAGAACTGGAAAGCAACAACGTGTACATTGAACTCGATTAGACAAAGTAGTCTGCGTCATTCATATTATTATTATTATTATTATTATATATTACATAATTAAATATTATTCATGTTATTAAAAAGAATATAAAGATAGTGGAGAGGATGCAATAAACAAGAGATAAGATTATACTTACAGCTGTATAGGGTGGAATTCTTCAGTGTTGAGCCAGAATATTAGGTATATTCAAGGCTGAGATGGAGATTTTTAATCAGTAAAGGAATCAAGGGTTATGGGGAAAATACAGTAAAGTTGAAGATTATCAGATCAGCCATGATCTCATTGAATGGTGGAGCAGACTCAATGGGCTGAATGGCCTGCTTGTGCTTGTATGTCTTATAGTCTTATCACAAGTGATTAAAATCATAAAGTGGTTTGATAAAGAAGATCAAAAATATGTTTAAAAAAAATAATGAAAGCCTGTAGCATCTGAAGCAAAACAAAACTAACATTTCAAGTCTGTGATATTTCAAGAGAACTGGAAATAGAAATGCAAGTATTTTTGTATTTCCAACTCACAACTGCTGAGGGTGGTTGAAGACTCGAATATCAAACATTTTAGGAGAAGCTATGAGCATACAATTGTGAAATAATTTTGACGAATATGCTGATAGAATGAGATGGAGAGAGCAGAGGTGGTTTGACTGGAGCAGGGAAAATTATGATGTAAATATGCTTTTCTACTGTAGATAATGTAATTCCCGCCACAGCTACAATCTAAAAGGGATGCATGACTCTGTAAAACAGCCCAATGAAATAGGAATTCTGTCATGTATTGATGACCACAAGAGCTATCAGAAAAATATTTTGCGCTTTATTGATTATTGGAGCCATCACTTTAAACTCCAGTTGATTAGTGGAACAGAGTGTATTAGATGAATCTAAGGTAATTGATAGATGAATAGATTCTGCATTCAGAACATGATACAGCCCAACAAAAGAACAGATTATTGGGCACAACAATATAAAAAGGAATAAACAGGTTAAATAAACACTTAAAAAAAAAATGCTTTCCAACAGGTGACAGGAGCCTTTAAAACATTACATTCTGAGTGTTGAGGCAAGACTTTTCACGTTCATGCACTCCATTCAAGTACTATTAATACACTCCTGAGCAAAGTCTTCCTGCAAATGTTGACATAGTCCCACTGAGTTCCCCTGTTAGATTGTTCATACTAACATTTGCATAATCATTTCTTATTAAACAACATCTACCAGGAAATACAGAAATCTGAAGTGATCAGTGGCCTCCTGATATATCCTCATTGTCTTGCTTGGGTACAGAGATCAATGAAGCATAACATTCAATTTTTGAGGTGGAGAAAACCAGGAGAGGTACAATTCATATTTCCTCCTGACGGCTTGTCTGTGGGACCACATGGTTTCTGCAGCAGTGGATCCAGCAGCATCTGGTTAACGGTCCCCTCAACTAAATTTCACCCTACTTTTGCCACCCATGTTCAAAAACCTATGCATTAATATTGTATCTAACCATCCTCATGTCATTAGCCGCATCAGCTGTTTAAAGAAAGTCCTGGCAGACAATTGGAGATATAATAATTTCCACAGTTACAATACACTTTACAGAAAGGCACTCGTTATAAGTGCAGAAAGCTTTTCCACGAAAGTTTCGATCACCCACTCATCTAGAAGATAGAACATCGAACAGTACAGCACAGTACAGGCCCTTCAACCCTCAATGTTGTTCTGGCCTTCTATCCTACTCTAAGATCAGACTAACCTACATACCCTTCATTGTACTATCTTCCAAATGCCTTGCTAAAATCCATGTACATCACATCAACTGTGCCTATCCAAGAGTCACTTAAATGTCCCTATATATCTGATACTATTACCACTCTGGCAGTGCATTACACGCACCCACCACTCTCTGTGTAAAGAACCTACGTCTGACATTTCCCCTAAATCTTCCTCCAATCACCTTAAAATTATGCCCCCTCATGATAGATATTTCCGTCATGGGAAAAAGTCTCTGTCAATCCACTCTATCTGTGCCTCTCAACAATGTGTACACCTCTATTAAGTCACCTCTCATCCTTCATCGCTCCAGTGAGAAAAGTCTTAGCTCCCTCAACCTTTCTTCATAAGACATGCCCTCCAGTCCAGGCAGAATCCTGGTAAATCTCTTCTGCACCCTCTCTAAAGCTTCCATATCTTTCTTATAATGAGGTGACCAGAACTGAACACAATATTCCAAGTGGGTTCTAACCAGGGCTTTACAGAGCTGCAGCATAACCTAGCAGCTCTTAAACTCAAAACCCTGCTAATGAAAGCCAACACATCATTTGTCTTCTTAACAACCCTATCAACTTGATTGGCAACTTTGAGGGATCTATGGACATGGACCCCAAGATCCCTCTGTTTCTCCACAATGCCAAGAATCCTGATTTTAACCCTGTATTCTGCATTCAAATTCCACCTTCCAAAGTGAATCACTTCACACTTTTCCAGGTTAAATTCCATCTGCCACTTCTCAGCCCAGTTCTGCATCCAGTCAATGTCCCGTTGCAACCTACAACAGCTCTCCACACTATCCATAACTCCACCAACGTTTGTGTCATCGGCAAATTTACTAACCCACCTTTCCACTTCCTCATCCAAGTCATGTATAAAAATTACAAAGAGCAGAGGTCCCAGAACCAATCCCTGCAGAACACCACTGGTCACTGAGCTCCAGGTTGAATACTTTCCATCTACTACCATCCTCTGTCTTCTATGAGCCAGCCAATTCTGTATCCAGATAGCCAGATTTCCCTGTATCCCATGCCTCCTTACTTTCTGAATGAACCTATCATGAGAAACCTTACCAAATGCCTTGCTAAAATCCATGTACATCACATCATCTGCTCTACCTTCACCAACGTGTTTTGTGACATCCTCAAAGAATTCAGTAAGGTCTGTGAGGCATGATCTGCCCTGCTCAAAGCCATGCTGACTATCTCTAATCAAACTATGGTTTTCCAAGTCATCATAAATCCTGATTCTCAGAATACTCTCCAATACTTTGCCCACCACTGACTTAAGACTGACTGGTCTGTAATTCCCAGGATTATCCCTATTCCCTTTCTTGAACAAAGGAATAACATTTGCCACCCTCCAATCACCTGGCATTACACCAGAGGATAGTGAGGGTGCAAAGGCGCAGCATCTCTCCCCTTGCTTCCTGCAGTAATCGAGGGTATATCCCATCTGGGAGAAAGTGAGGATTGCAGATGCTGGAGATCAGAGTCAAACGTTGCGGCGTGGGAAAAGCAGAGCCAGTCAGGCAGCATCCGAGGAGCAGGTCTGTCAACATTTCAAGCATAAGCTCTTCATCAGGGGTGTGTGGGGAAGGGGGCTGAGAGATAAATGGAAGGGGATGGGGCTGTGGAGAAGGTAGCTAGTAATGCGATAGGTGGATGAAGGTAGAGGGTGATGGTGATAGATCGGAGTGAGGTTGGAGCAGATAGGTAGGAAGCAAGATGGACAGGTAGGAAAGTTCAAGGGGGTGGTGCTGAGTTGGATTTGGCATAAGGTAGGGGAAGGGAAGCTGAGGAAACTGGTGAAAGTGACACTGGGTCTGTGTGGTTGGAGAGTCCCAACGTGGATATGACGTGCTCACCTAAGTGTAAAATACCTTAGGGTTTTTCTTAATCCTACCCACTAAAACTTTTTCATGCCCCCTTCTAGCTCTCCTAGGTCCATTCTTCATTTCCTTTCTGGCTACCTTGTAACCCTCTAAAGCCCTGCCTGATCCTTACCTCCTCAACCTTAAGTAAGCTTCCTTCTTCCTCTTCACTAGATGTTCCACATCCCTTGTCACCCAAAGTTCTCTCAACCTATGATCTCTTCTTTGCCTCAGTGGGACAAATCTGTCCAGCACTATCAGCAAGTGCTTCTGAAACAACCTCCACATTTCTGTCATGCATTTCCCTGAGAAAACCTGTTCCCAATTTAGGTGCCCCAGTTCCTGCCTAATTGCATTGTAATTCCCCCACCACCAATTAAATACTTTCTCATACCATCTGCCCCTATCCCTCTCCATGAGTATAGTAGAGATCAGAGAGTTGTGATCAGTACCACTGAAATGCTCTCCCACCAAGAGATCTGACATCTGGCATGGTTCGTTGTCAAGGACCAAATCCAATATGGCCTCCCCTGTAGTTAGCCTATCCACATATTGAGTCAGAAACACCTGACAAAAACTGCTCCATCCTAACTATTTGAACTAAGTTCTAATCAATATTAGGGAAGATAAAGTTACCCATTACAGCAGTCCTGTTACTTCCGCACCTTTCCAAAATCTGCCTCCGAATCTGTTCCTCCGGGGCGGGGAGGGGGGGGCGGGAGGTATGGGGCAGTGGGTGCTGTGCATAACTCCCTATAAAGTGACTGCTCCTTTCCTGTTTCTGACTTCCCCCACACTGACTCTGTACATAAATCCTCATCGATGACCTCCCTTTCTGCAGGTGCGATAGTATTCCGATTAGTAATGCCATTCCTCTACCTTTTTTACCTCCCCCTACATTACTTTTGAAACATCTGAACCCTGGAACATCCAACAACCATTCATGCCCCTGTGATATCCATGTCTCCATAATGGCTACAGCATCATAGTTCTAAGTACTGATACATGCTCTTGAGTTCGTCACCCTTATTCCTGATACTTCTTGTGTGAAAATAGACACACTTCTACTCATCATACTGACTGCACCTTTGTAAGTGCCTATCCATCCTGACAGACTCTCTGCATGCTGTATCGGGCTGTTCACTACCTATTCAGATCTGTAACTCAGGTTCCCACCCCCTGTCAATCTCGTTTAAACCCTCCTTAAGAGCTCTCGCAAGCCTCCCGCCCAGGATATTGGTGCCCCTCCCGTTCAGGTGCAACCCATCCTTCTTGTACAGGTCCCACCTTCCCCAGAAGGTATTCCAAGGATCCACATATCTGAAGCCCTCCCTCCTACCCCAGCCCTGCAGTCACGTGTTCATCTGCACTCGCTCTCTATTCCTAGCGGCACTAGCCTCCGGCACCGGCACCAATCCTGAGATTACTACTCCGCTCGTCCTGACTTCTAGATTCCAACCTAACTCTCTATATTCTCTTTTCAGGTCCTCCTCCCTTTCCTTACCTATGTCACTGGTATCAATGTGCACCATGACTTTTGGCTGCAGTGCCTCCCCTTATGAATCCTGTGAACTCAGTCTGAGACATACCTGACCCTGACACCCAGGAAGCAACATACCATCTGGGAGTCTCACTCATGGCCACAGAATCGTCTGTCTGTTCCTCACATAATTGAATGTCCTATTACTAGCACTCTCCTATTCTCCCCTCTTTCCTTCTGAGCCACAAAGACAGGCTCAATGCCAAAACCTGGCTGCTGTGGCTTTCCCCTGGTAGGCTGCTCGCCCAACAATACTCAAAATGGTATACAGTAATTGCCTCTTAACCACAGGGGATACATTCCAGGACCTACTGCGGAAGTCAAAAACTGCGGATAGAAGCTAACCCATTCATTTAAATGGGAAATTTACCTTCCCGGTAGCCCCCGGTCCATGTTTCTGGAATGTTCCGTGTAATATGCTTGGGCTGTGGTAAACCGCAGGTAAGTGAAACTGCGGAAATCGATTCCGTTGATACAGCCGTCACTCTGTACTTATTATTGAGGGAAACAGCCCTAGGAGTCCCTGCACTTCTGCATATTTCCTTTTCCTTTCCCTCTCCTGACGGTCACCCAGCTACCTTTATCCCATAAATTAGATGTGACTACCTCTCTATAACTCCTCTCTATCACCCCCTCAGCCTCCCGAATGATCCAAAGTTCATCCAGCTCTAGCGCCAGTTCCCTAATGCAGTCTGTGAGGAGCTGGATTTAGGCGCACTTCTCCCAGGTGAAGTCAGCAGGAACACAGTAGTGACTCTTACCTCCCACATCCTGCAAGAGGAGAATGCTACTGCCCAAGCTTCCATCCCTTCTGCTCTAAAGAGATTGAATACATGAAAAAAAGGCCTTATCTTATCTACTTATGTTGTAGGATACTTCCAAGGCATCCTTCACTACCTTCTTTACACAGTTATTTATCATGTACATTGACAGTGAGTGTTTCCAAAACCTATTCAATTATGGAAGCATCAGCCTACCCAAATTTAACCCTTTGAGGCTTTTCCAATAAGGCTGATGGATGACCATGTTGTCCACATCTTCAGTTACCTTGGTCTGAAAATCTACAATTCCTTCTTTGCATCTCTCCCCTCCCTTTCCTCCTTTGAGATGCTTCATGAAACCTACCTCTTTGACTAAGAGTTGGGCAGTCTGTCCTAACAGTGTCTCCTGTGGCATGGTGTCAGATTCTGCTTCAAAAAATTGATGTGAAGCACATTGGAACATTTCATTACATTAAACAACACCAGAAAAATACACAAAGTTGTAGTTGCAACACAGTCTTGGGATTTGAGATATCTTGTTCATGGTCTATGAAAAACCTTCTATTTCAATAAAATATTTCAGTACAATTAATTTGATGTTCTTGATCATAATATTATTTACTAAAGACATTGGAATGGGATAGAGAAAGATTACCAACACAAACATTTTAAAAACATTTTCATTGTAAAAAATGTTTTAGTGAAAGAAATTTTCAAAATAAATTATATAATAAAATAACTCCTTTTAACTGACAACATTATATCAGTTCAAGGGTTACAGGGAGAAAACAGGAGAATGGGGATTCGAACCGTATCAGCCATGATTAAATGGTGGAGCAGACTTGATGGGCTGAATTTCTGCTCCTATGTCTTATGGCCTCAGCTACTACCTGGATAAGCTCATTGAGCTATTTGGAATGTTTTTACCAATTTAAGCTCTTTCAAGCCTGTTATTGCTCAACCGAAGCATTCCCATCCAGCCCCAACTTCCTCGCTGAGATGTGGCAGTGATTAAAGTGAAGTAGTCCAGCTGGTAAGGGAGTGAGCAAACTGAGCTCAGTGATTCACTGCAGGTCTCCTTAAACACAGTAGCAAGTGAATTACCGAGAATCTCATTTCTTCAGGACTTGAGTTTTAAGTGATCTTAGTTAGTACATCAATAATTTGAGAGGTCAGGATGAAATCCTTTAAACTCGACGTAATCGACCTTCTTTGGTGCTTTGACCTTGCAAGTACCTTGTAATGTGTAGCCTACCCTGGCCTGGAAAAATGTGTGGCATGTTTTACACAAAACCATTAATAAGAAAGTAATACAAGAATTTTTTCAGCAATGTTATAAACATTTGATCCATCAACTACAGTCCCTTCATGATAGAAGAGAGGGATATTTACCCAGTTCAGGAGTCTCGAACCAAGGGCCATTATCTCTGAATAAGGGGACAGCTGTAGGATAGAGGTGAAGAGAAATTTCAGAGGATGGTAAACCTTTAAACTAGGGAGCTATAGACACTCAGTCATTGGGAGTGCTGAAGATGGATTAAGAGGTAATGTGGGAACTCAAGGAGAAGATGAGACAGATGGTGCTGAATGGTTTACATCTGCCCCAATTCTGATGATCTTTATTTGCTGGGAAAATATATCATGGGTTAAAGAAACCCTAACCATGTCTTCTGAAACAATCAAAGAGCTAACATGAATGTTAATTGTTTATCAAAGTCTAATAGTCTAGTTAACTGTTTTTTACTATGGGTATTGTCTGTCCCTTTCATGTCTCTCCTTTATGACTGTGAATCTGTGATTCTCTATCTCTCTATACATCTATGATTCTCTCTGTCTTTCAGTCCTTGAATGTATCTGTGATCTCTGTGACTGTGCATCTGAAGCTCGCTCTCTCTGTCTCAGTCCATGTACAGATGTGATCTCTCTCTCTCTCTCTCTCCATATTATCTGTGATTCTGTGGAATGAATTTCCTGAGAAAATGGTGGATATGGGTACAATTGCAATGTTTAAGACATTTGAATAGATATATGAATAGGAAAGGTTTGGAGGAATATGGGCCAGGAACAGGTAGGTGGGACTAGTTCAGTTCGGGAATATGTTCAGCATGGAATAGTTGGACCGAAGGATCTGTTTCCGTGCTGTATGACTATGTTTATTACTGATCATGTGACCTATAGCTGGCATTATCATGATAGAAACTTAAACTACTCTTCTCCCTATACAAAACAGCAACCTTTGGTCCCTATTAGGACAATCTTAATTGATTTATTTTGCAATCTATTTGCTATCTTTTGATTTTCACTGCAAGTTCCAAACATTTACCCAGTCCAAAGAATGAAGTCTGGCTTAGGGTGAAAGGTTTTCATTTTATGAAGTGTCAGATTGATGAGGTCCCAATTGGAGTCACATAGGTAGCTGCCCCACTTCCCTGGGTTTAGTACAGGTTTCGAAGATGAAGGACACACAGTGTTTGGGTTCATTGTCACTTTATAATCAGGGTCCCAGTGAAGATCTGTGATGTGCCAAAAGTGACCTGGCAAAAATAAACATTTAGATATTTTTAATTAACCTGTTCAGACATGTTATGACACCAATCTAAGGCAGGTGGTACTATCCCACACCATCTGCACCAGACGTTGGAATACCACCACCGTGCCTTAAGACCCAAAGACAAACAATTCCACCAGATTAAAATGCACTTTATGCTTTCTCATCCCATGGTCTATCTAAACTGCAGCAGCTACAAAACAGACCTAATCTACACATTTTGTCACAGTTTGCATATTTAAACATTTTCCAATTAAAGTGAAACTAATGTCATCTTTTAAAGGCGGAGAAGTTCTTTTATCCAAATCCTTTTCAATTACTGATCCATGGGACTTTCTGAGGAGTGGCAACCTCATGCAGAGTGGGGCCGGGTCCGGACTGACCTGGCTAGTGGGGTGCAATCTCTCAGATCAGTTGAGTCAGTTGTGGCAGTGGGTGGTGGGTTGTTGAGAGTTTTGGGAGGGCTGGGGGATAGGGGTCAGATTCTATAGGAGGCAGGGCAGTAGGGACAAGTCCGGCCTTGTTCATGCTTGTCTTAAAAGGGAGCCCTCTTAGTTTTAACTTTAACCTTCAGTCTAATATCCCCCAGAAGAGGAAACATTCTCCTGCTATCCACTCTATTGAGTCCCTTTAGGATCTTTTATGTTTTAGTAAGATCATCTCTCTTTCTTCTAATCGCCAATGAATACAGGCACAAACAGTTCACCTTTCTTCATAAAATAAGCCCCTCATTCCAGGAAGGAGTTGAGTGAACCTTCTCTCATAATTACATAATTTTACAAATAAGGAGACCAAAACTATACAAAATATCCTCCAGATGGGATCTGACTAAGATCTTATACTGCTGCAGTAAGACTTCCCTATTATATTCCAATTTCCTTGCAATAAACACCAACTATTTCTCCTCCTGATCACTTGCTGTACCTGTATGCTAATGGTTGTATTAGGTAAGGTTCTGAAAAAATTAATGTGGGAGACTGCGTTAGACTCCACCCAATATGATGATATGATAGTCTGGGGTGGGAAAATGGAGATAATAGCTTTGGGCATGAAAGGGGATAAAAGTGTCACCTGTCTCCCAATAGTCTTAGCAACAATATCTAGCTAGCAAATGTAACTTGTACCTAATTGAAATCAATAAACTGCAAGTGTTAAAATAAGAACCACTTCTTGTTAGGACTCTGAGATAACTGCACAGAGGCAGATATCCTGTCACAAAGTCAGCCTTTATTTACTTGGGCATAGTATGCTGACTGTAGCCAGCCAGCTCAGAGTCAGTACCCTCAATGGAGGAGATTCTAAATCCCCTGCTTATATATTTTTTTACCCATGGTGTATGTGTGTAGGTGTGAGACACAGTGAGAGACACAAGGTGCACAAATCGTTATTCAATTTCCACCACCAGGAAGATAGGAAAACACCCGAGTGGCCAGTGACAAGCACTGCCCTTCACATCAAAGGGCAGTGCTGTGTGATCAAAACAGTGAAGGGGAGGGGAGGGACTAAATCAAAATAGAGTTGGAGGGAGAAATAATGCACTCCACTCCCTGCGGCACCCACCTCTCCCTGAACAACTCCAGGGTGTTGGTCGACACCGCGTGCTCCTTCTCCAAGGACACCCGGGCTCTAACGTATCCCCTGCTTATATTGGTTGGCCAGGGCATCCTGATTGACCCAGGTTAATAACGTCAATCAAGGATCTCGTAGTCAATGAGATCCACCTGGTTCCAAACACCACAGACTCACACATAGTTATCTCTCCAGTATTGTAAACTGAATAGGCTCTCAGAATCAGTCAAGGAAAGAGGAATGGTAGTAGCATCCTTCTCCCCATAAATACCAGACTCAAGTTTTGTCATCCATGTACCACAATGTTGCACTTTACCTCTGTCCTGCTGTTGGCAGATAGTTCCCTGGTATGTCAGTACCTTCACCTCTATGTGTGACCCTGAAGGTACATCAAAGGTGACACTTGAAATGAAAATCCTAATCGAGCTCTTGAATGAGATGACAACAAGCTTGTTAATGGCCTTAAGTGGCCGTTTATTAAGTTTCAGTGAGTTGCTTCTGTCACCACCTTCCAAATTTTGAGTAGCTAATCTTGCTTTAGGAAACCTGTCTGTCAAGCTACGAAATGTGTTTCAGAGATTACCTGCCTTTTGAAATAATCCAAAATTCCACCCAGGACAGGACTTAACACAACATTAAAGCTCTCTGGCAGTAGCTGATTTGCTCAAATGTGAATAATGATGACCTTTGAACTTGCAATACGGTAACTCAATTATGTGCGTATGTATGTGGGTATACTTGCAATTATAAATCAAGGCATTTAACGTAAAAGCAAAAACATAATGGTAAATATATATTGCTCACTGTTCTGGCCTCAGTCACAATAGCAACTTAGTTTCATACAACATCATTCATGAAGTTTAAACAGAGGCTGATCATTTACCATGATCAAACAGACAGTTCAGTAGTTAACCACGCACATGACATTTTCATCTCCAATTGAATTAAGTAATATAAAACTAATCAGACCTTACCTCCTTGGCTGAAAATGATCCCACAGTTAGTAACAAAGAGAAGAAAGCCCAGAAGTATCATTGTTACTGGAGCAGTGTGTGCACTGTTACTGATCACTCAATTGAATTAATGGCCAAAGTTCCAGAGTTTAAAGTTTTATTATGGCCTAAATGAAAGAACTTTGAATAACAACCAAACTCCTGTTCCAAAAGTCACATCTACCTTGTTAAACCTCAAGATAAAACATCTGCAACTCATTTCCCTTCACATATCTCCTTGTGCCAGCAGAAATTAATCTAGCTTGTCACCCAGGTTGTTTCCCACTGATTACATGCTGCACTGCCACTCAAAGCTTTACTGCTAGAGCACAACTGTAGCTCGGTGGTCACAGATTTGATTCTTTAAAAGAAAGTTATAAGTTCAAATCCCAGCCCTGACAGTTAAGCACAAAGGGTGATGCTCCATGTAGTACTGACAGAAGTGCCATAGTTCAGGTGAGGTGTTAAATCAAAATTCCATCTGTGTGCTAGGATGGGTCTAAAATACCCCATGGAATAATTTTGAAGTGAAGCATGGGACTTATCCCTCGTGCCCTGATCAAATCTAATCTTCAACAATGTCACGGACAGAGATTATCAGGTCATTTCACCTTGCCGTATTTCTTACCTAACCAGTTGCGATGGAAAGTCCACTACAAGTAGAACAGTTCTGTGAAATATTGCTCCGCAAAGACCTTGATGTCTTTGAACACAAATATTGAAAATGTCACTTATTCAAGTTTTAAAATTGAGATGTATTTTGTAAAAGCAAAGAGATAGTGGTTGAAATTTAGAGAACAACAACAGAAACATATACTAATTTAGCACTCTATAATGTAACTAAATGTCCCAAGGTGTCTCAAAGATTGTGAAATGAAATATGATACTGAGCCACGAAAGGAGATTATAGCTCTTGGAGAGAGCTTGGTCAAGGAGAGAGGAACCGGAGGTACATTCTGCATAATTCTATGCAACACACTTCTGGAAAAAAATTAAACTATTGTGAAAAAAATAAACAGCAATCAGGGAAGAGGGATGTCAGTTCTGAGGAATTATTTGAAAAGTTGTATCTATTTTTCTCGGACCATTGGAGATTTTCAAGAGGTTTTGAGTTTATAGAAAAGAATCTCCCTTTCTAGGGGGAAACAAGGAAACATTCCCTCTTTGAGTTCTGAAATCTGGAATGCTCAACTGGAAAAGGTGACAGGAACAGGTCAGAAGTGGGGATGTATGCCAATGATTGCACAATGTTCAGCACCATGTGCACCTTCTCAAATACTGAAATAGTCCATGTTCAAATGCAATAACATCTGGACAATATCCAGGCTTGGACTGACAAGTGCAAATAATATTTGTGCTATAAAAATGCCAGGCACCATCTCTAATAAGAGACAATCTAACCACTGTCTGTTCATATTCAGTGGTGCTACCATTATTGATTCCCGCACTACCAACATCTTTGTGGCTACTGTGGGATCGTGATCAAAGAACGAACAAAATCAGTGAGTGGCGAAAATAGTCTCCTTTATTCAGCAACTGCAACAGCACAAGTTTGAGGCAGCAATAGAATCCCTAAATACAGTTCTTACAAGAGCTCTTTTATACACAGTTCTTATATATATTGCTGTGGTTCTGTTCGCCGAGCTGGAAGTTTTTGTTGCAAACGTTTCGTCCCCTGTCTAGGTGACATCCTCAGTGCTTGGGAGCCTCCTGTGAAGCGCTTCTATGGTGTTTCCTCCGGCATTATAGTGGCCTGTCCCTGCCGCTTCCGGTTGTCAGTTTCAGCTGTCCACTGTAGTGGCCGGTATATTGGGTCCAGGTCGATGTGTTTGTTGATGGAGTTTGTGGATGAGTGCCATGCTTCTAGGAATTCCCTGGCTGTTCTTTGTTTCCATTGCCCTATAATGGTAGTGTTGTCCCAGTCAAATTCATGTTGCTTGTCGTCTACGTGTGTGGCTACTAGGGATAGTTGGTCGTGTCGTTTCGTGGCTAGTTGATGTTCGTGGATGCGGATCGTTAGCTGTCTTCCTGTTTGTCCTATATAGTGTTTTGTGCAGTCCTTGCATGGGATTTTGTACACTACGTTAGTTTTGCTCATGCTGGGATCGGGTCCTTCGTTCTGGTAAATTGTTGTCTGAGTGTGGCTGTTGGTTTGTGTGCTGTTATAAGTCCTAGTGGTCGCAGTAGTCTGGCTGTCAGTTCTGAAATGCTCCTGATGTATGGTAATGTGGCTAGTCCTTTGGGTTGCGGCATGTCCTCGTACCGTTGTCAACTTGGTATGCTTTCCTTATTGATCATAGATTTGAGTGAAGGAATTTGCAGTCATGTCACGACAGTATAGAACATTGGTTAGGGCACTTTTTGGAATATTGCGTGTAGTTCTGGTCTCCATCATATCATAACGGAAGGGTGCAGAAAAGATTTACAAGTATGTTGCCAGGGTTGACGGATTTGAGCGAAAGGGAGAGTCTAAATATGCTGGACTGTTTCCCTGGAGCGTCGGAGGCTGAGGGTTGTCCTAATAGAGGGGTATAAAATCTTGAGTGTCATGGAGAGAATAAATAGAAACGGTCTTGTCCCTTGTGTGATGTAGCCCAGAGCTAGAGGGCATAGGTTAAGGGTGAGAGGGCAAAGATTTAAAATGGACTGTTTTTTGTACATATGCAATGATTTGCCAGAA
>NC_057736.1:9174852-9212570 GCF_004010195.1 Chiloscyllium plagiosum | reverse complement strand
GCGCTTCTGTGGTGTTTCTTCCGGCATTTATAGTGGCCTGTCCCTGCCGCTTCCTGTTGTCAGTTTCAGCTGTCCGCTGTAGTGGCTGGTATATTGGGTCCAGGTCTATGTGTTTGTTGATGGAGTTCCTAGAAGCATGGCACTCATCCACAAAGTCCATCAACAAACACATCGACCTGGGCCCAATATACCGGCCACTACAGCGGACAGGTGAAACTGACAATCGGAAGCGGCAGGGACAGGCCACTATAAATGCCGGAGGAAACACCACAGAAGCGCTTCACAGGAGGCTCCCAAGCACTGAGGATGTCACCTAGACAGGGGACAAAACGTTTGCAACAAAAACTTCCAGCTCGGCGAACAGAACCACAGCAACGAGCACCCGAGCTACAAATCTTCTCACAATCTCTTACATATATTAAAATTCGATTACTATGGTGTTACACTGTTTTATATATAGCATACAAAGATTTGAAGGGCTTCTGTCCAGGGAGACTCAAAACAGGTCAAAATATGTACTAAGTGCCTGCTGCTACTTCTGATGAGATTAAGAGTGTCTGTCTGGTCTGCTTGCATAATTAAAAGGTCATGATTTGGAGGAGCTGGTATTGGACTGGGGTGGACAAAGTTAAAAATAACATAACACCAGATTATTGTCAAACAGGTTTATTTGGAAACACTAGCTTTCGGAGTGTTGCTCCTTCATCAGATGGTTATGAAGCAGGCCCATAAGACACAGAATTTACAGCAAAAGATTACAGTGTCATGTATATATGTGTGTGTATATACAAATTCTGTCTTCTGCTTCACAACCACCTGATGAAGAAGCAGCACTTCAAAAGCTAGTGCTTCCAAATAAACCAGGAGTGTTACCTCCCAGTCAGGGAACACTTCAGCGGTCTGGGATATTCGGCCTCGGACCTTCGGGTGACCATCCTCTAAGGCAGACTTCGGGACAGGCAACAATGCAAAGTGGCTGAGCAGAGGCTGATAGCCAAGTTCGGTGACCATGAGGATGGACTCAAACGGGACCTTGGGTTCATGTCACACTACAGGTGATCCCAATGCTCACACACGTGCACACAAGTGTGCACACACATACACACACACACTCCTACAGACCCATACACTCTTCAAAGTTTGTGAGAAGATTTGTAGCTTAGGTGCTCATTGTTGTGGTTCTGCTCACCGAGCTGAGAATTTGTGTTGCAGACGTTTCATGCCCTGTCTAGCTGACATCCTTGGTGCTTGGGAGCCTCCTGTGAAGTGCTTCTGTGATGTTTCCTCCAGCATTTATGGTGATTTGTATCTGCCGCTTCCGGTTGTCAGTTCCAGCTGTCCGCTGCAGTGGCCAGTATATTGGGTCCAGGTCAATGTGCTTATTGATTGAATCTCTGGATGAATGCCATGCCTCTCGGAATTCCCTGGCTGTTCTCTGTTTGACTTGTCCTATAATAGTAGTGTTGCCCCAGTCGAACTCATGTTGCTTGTCATCTGAGTGTGTGGCTACTAAGGATAGCTGGTCGTGTCTATGAAAGCAACCACCCCAACACACACAAAAGAAGTTTTAGATTAGATTAGATTACTTAGATTAGATTACTTACAGTGTGGAAACAGGCCCTTCGGCCCAACAAGTCCACACTGACCCGCCGAAGCGCAACCCACCCATACCCCTACATTTACCCCTTTAACCTAACACTACGGGCAATTTAGCATGGCCAATTCACCTGATATGTAAATAGGTGCCATGTCATGTAAATATAATTCACCTGACCCGCACATCTTTGTGACTTTGCACAAGTTGCATCAAGACACTGTTCAAAAGGGCCACAACACACTGCAGCACAGCAGAACTGCAAAAAGAGGAAGAAGAACACCTATACAATGTATTCGCCAAAAACGGATACCCCCGCAATTTCATCAACAGATGCCTAAGGGAAAGACAACGGAATGAGGACATGCCACAATCCAAAGGACTAGCCACACTACCATACGTCTAAAACATTTCTGAACTGACAGCCAGACTACTTCGACCACGAGGACTTATAACAGCACACAAACCAACAGCCACTCTAAGACAACAACTCACCAGGATGAAGGACCCGATACCCAACATGAGCAAAACCAATGTAGTGTACAAAATCCCATGCAAAGACTGCACAAAACACTACATAGGACAAACAGGAAGACAGCTAATGATCCGCATCCATGAACACCAACTAGCTACACACTCAGATGACAAGCAACATGAGTTCGATTGGGACAACACTACTATTATAGGACAAGCCAAACAGTGAACAGCCAGGGAATTCCTAGAGGCATGGCATTCATCCACAGATTCAATCAATAAGCACATCGACCTGAACCCAATATACCGGCCACTGCAGCGGACAGCTGGAACTGACAACCGGTAGCGGCAGATACAAATCACTATAAATGCCGGAGGAAACATCACAGAAGTGCTTCACAGGAGGCTCCCAAGCACTGAGGATGTCACCTAGACAGGGGACGAAACGTCTGCAACACAAATTCCCAGCTCAGCGAACAGAACCACAACCCATACACTCTCGCAGACCCTCTCTCATACGCTCACACATACACCCCCCACACTCACATCTACATACGCATTCTCTCACAGACTTATATCCCTTTACACTCACACTGTCTCACAGACATTCACACCCCTCCCCCGACACACACCTACATACACACACAAACATGCGTGCATGCACACACACAAACATATAATGTGTACTTGCAGAATTACATTTTATTTTGCTCAAAAGCTGTGTGAATCCATATAAGATTCTGTAAATCTCTTTTTTAGAAGTAGAATCAGTCTGAACTTTGGGGCACAGACAGACAGACTTTAACCTCACACCTTCAATGCATTATCTGAGCTGACATGGCACCTATTGCGATTTACATATAAAAGAACTGAAACCAACATGGTCATTCTAAAAGATGAAAGACTTAACAAATACGCCAGGTCTTTTTCAATATATCATTTGAGTTGCATCACACTGTAATCTTTTGCTGTAAATTCTGTCTTATGATCCTATACTCCACAACCACCTGATGAAGGAGCAGCACTCTGAAAACTAGTGCTTCCAAATAAACCTGTTGGACTATAACCTGGTATTTTGTGATTTTTAACTTTGCACACTCCAGTCCAACACCGGCACCTCCAAATCACAAATAAACCTGTTGGATTATAACCTGGTGTTGTGTGATTTTTAACTTAATTAAGAGGTGTTGGTGCTTTTTTGTTTTTTTTAGGTTAGTAAATGTTAGTAAAATTACTAGGCCTATATGCTCTAAATAAGTTAGACATTGTACCTGTACTTAATAAAAGAATAAAGGTTGTGAGATTTGTTTACCATTTGCCGGTGTGAGTTTCATTCATTCATGCAATTTCATGGAAGTACTCACTGTTTTGCCAGCTGGTTTGTTAAAGGGATAATGGGCTGAAAATGTGTTGCTGGAAAAGCGCAGCAGGTCAGGCAGCATCCAAGGAACAGGAGAATCGACGTTTCGGGCATAAGCCCTTCTTCAGGAAGGCTTATGCCCGAAACGTCGATTCTCCTGTTCCTTGGATGCTGCCTGACCTGCTGCGCTTTTCCAGCAACACATTTTCAGCTCTGATCTCCAGCATCTGCAGTCCTCACTTTCTCCTTAAAGGGATAATGGCCAGTTAAAAGGTATTTAACAGGTACATACTAATTGGAGAAAATGTTTGGTTTTCTGTAATTTATTTAGGTCCAGGAGATGGTTGGTAATGGCTGATTAATACTATAAAATGTTTTGTGGAGACATGATGGCAGGGTTGGCATTGTTCTGTATGCTACACTTATTCAGAGGTAAACACTGCTTGTAGCAAGGACTGATAAGTTGTGAAAATGCTGTAATGGGTTTGAAAGGGTTATTTTGATTAGAAAGGGTTTTTTAAAATTTGGTCTATCTTATGGTTGTAAAATATACTACAGAACTGTGGCTTTATGAATGAATGTAACCGTGTTACAGGAGGTAGTTATGAGTGAATAAACATTAAGGACTTGTGAATGGGAAATATAAAGCATTTGTGAGTGGGTTAGTAAAGGGACCTTGAATACAATATCTGACACTACCATTGACCATAAACTTGTGTCATACAATCTTGATTGAATTTTTTGAGGAAGTAACCAAAGAAATGAAGAAGGCAGAGCGGTTGATGTTGTTTATATTTAATAAATCCTCTGACAAGTTTTTGCATGAGAGACTAATTAATAAAGTTAGATCACATCAAATTCAAGGTGAGCTTGCCAATTGGATAAAAATTGGCTTGATGGTAGGAGATGGAGGGTGGTGCTGGAGGATTGTTTTTCAGACTGGAGACCTGTGATTAGTGGTGTTCCACAGGAATCAGTATTGGGTCCACTTTTGTTGTCATTTATATAAATGATTTGGATAAGAATATCGGAGGAATGGTTAGTAAGTTTGCAGATGACACCAAACTTGATGGTATAGTTGACAGTGAAGAAGGTTATCTAAGTTTACAAAGACATCTTGATCAATTGGGCCAATGGGCTAAGGAGTGGCAGATGGATTTAACTTAGATAAATATGAGATACAGTCGATTTTACATGTGTTTCTTCAAAGCGAATTGGCTTTAACGCATTTGAAGAATTTCGACTATTATTTGTAGAACATGAACTTACCTTTCCTGTATTAGCTATAATGCAATTCTGGCCCCATTAGTTTAAATGGTGTGGCTACTGCATGATTTTCTTATAAAGTGAGATTGCACGAGAACGTAACTATAGCGTTATATCAGAACCGACCATATTGCATTTTGATTAAACAAAGAAGAGCAGGATGGTGGCTTAGTGGTTAGCACTGCTGCCTCACAGCACCAGGGACCTGGTTTAAATTCCAATCTCAGGTGACTGTCTGTGTGGAATTTGCACGTTCTCCCTGTGTCTGTATGGTTTCCTTTTGGGTGCTCTGGTTTCCTCCCACAGTCCAAAGGTAGGCAGGTTAGGTGAATTGGCCATGCTAAACTGCCTATAGTGTTCAGGGATTAGGTGCACTAATCATGGGAAATGGCGAGTAATAGAGTAGGGGAATGGGTCTGGGTGGGATACTCTTCGGAGGGTTGATGTGGACTTGTTGGGCCAACTAGTTTGTTTCCACACGTGTAGGGATTTCAAAAATTCTGTAATCTTAAACAATTAAAAGTAGGTCTTTGGGTAGTGTTGTTGAACACAGAGACCTAGAGGTTCAAGAATTTACTTCTCTCACGTTTGCATCACATGTAGACAGAGTAGTTAAGAAGGCATTTAGCACATTGTCTCCATTGCTCAAAACATTGAGTACAGGAGTTGGGATGCCATGTTGAGTTTCTACAGGTCTTTGTTGAGACCTCTTTTGGTGATAAAAGTAAAGCACATTCCTGAAGAAACTTGGTTACAAATAGACATCTTAAACTTGGAGTAAGCATTTCTGGCATCGTGTCATTATTTGGGAAGCTTGACTTATTTGACTCTGCTGTCAAAGACTTTGCCTAGCATGTGAAAAAAATGTTTTATTTTTCCAGGCAAATGATATTGGTGACGATGAAAAGCAATAACGAATTCTCCTGACAGCTTATGGACTTGTAGCTTTTTAAGTTATTAGGAGCCTATATTTCCCTAAGGCACCAAATACTAAAACCTTTCAAGAATTGATGGATTTAGTTAAGGAACATTATGACCCCTAGCCTCCTCAAATTTTGAGACGCTATCGGGGAATCCATATCTGCTCATTTGAGTAGGTTAAGATGACTAGCAAAGGCATGTAACTTTTTTAACACTTAATGAGACACTGAGAGACTGTTTGGTATGCATGTTTCATGATGTAAGCATGCAGAAATGCCTACTAGCTGAAGCCGGAATGGACTTCAAATAGGTGCTATAACTGGCTTTACCATTAGAAAGTGCGGTAAGTAGAGCATATGAGTTGCAGAATATTTTGATGGAAGTGGACACCCTTGCCAATCTAACTGAGCTATGGGCACACCAGTTGAGGAAACGCAATTGCATAGCCGTACTCAGGACATATCCTGAACAAAGGGACTCTGGATCAGGCCCAAAACAATCCGAAAACAAAGCCAAACCTCGGATAAACAATTAAAATTTTCATCAGGATCTGGTCTGGCAAGCCATTGTAGTTGCTGCCCGCGTGTGAACTCAAGACAACAAAGTAGTCCTCCTAAACCTAAATGGAGTAAGTGAACTCATAGCCCAGTATCGAAGAGAGTCCACACTGTGGAAAGTCTACCTATACTGTTTTTGAAGAGATAACTTGCATAGTGCGATGATGTTGCTCCTTTAACAAAGTTATCCTGTCTTTGGCTTTTATTTTCAGAGAGGTCAGAAAACCAGCGATTCCAAAAAGTCTGGCTTGAATGGGTTTTAGGGCCAATTTGATTATAGCTAACAGATACTGCCTCAAGAAAGAGGCTTTCAAGTTTAAAAAAACACTTGTGCAATGAAAGGGGAGTGGCCAGTTCTCCCAGCTCAGCTTTTCGCTGGTTTAATTTGTTTTTTTTAGCAGTCTGGCTGTTCACTGAAAGCAGTCATATAGAACATAGAACATTACAGCGCAGTATAGGCCCTTCGGCCCTCGATGTTGCGTCGACCTGTCACACCAATCTGAAGCCCATCTAACCTACACTATTCCATGTACGTCCATATGCTTGTCCAATGATGACTTAAATGTACTTAAAGTTGGCGAATCTACTACCGTTGCATGCAAAGCATTCCTTACCCTTACTACTCTGAGTAAAGAAACTACCTCTGACACCTGTCCTATATCTATCACCCCTCAATTTAAAGCTATGCCTCCTCGTGCTTACCGTCACCATACTTGGAAAAAAGCTCTTCCTGTCCACCCTATCTAACCCTCTGATTATCTTATATGTCTCTATTAAGTCACCTCTCACCTTCTCTCTCTAACGAAAACAGCCTCAAGTCCCTCAGCCTTTCCTCGTAAGATCTTCCCTCCATACCAGGCAACATCCTCGTAAATCTCCTCTGCACTCTTTCCAAAGCTTCCACATCCTTCTTATAATGCAGTGACCAGAACTGTACACAATACTCCAAGTGCGGCCGCACCAGAGTTTTGTACAGCTGTAGCATAATCTCATGGTTCCGGAACTCGATCCCTCTATTAATAAAAGCTAAAACACTGTATGCCACCTTAACAACCCTGTCAACCTGGGTGGCAACTTTCAAGGATCTGTATTCCTGGACATCGAGATCTCTCTGCTCATCTACACTACCAAGAATCTTACCATTAGCCCAGTACTTTGCATTCCGTTATTCCGACCAAAGTGAATCACCTCACACTTGTCCACATTAAAATCCATTTGCCATCTCTCAGCCCAGCTCTGCAGCTTATCTACGTTTCTCTGTAACCTACAACATCCTTCCTCACTATCCACAACTCCACCGACCTTAGTGTCGTCTGCAAATTTACTAACCTACCTTTCTACGTTCTCATCCAGGTCGTTTATAAAAATGATGAACAGCAGTGGACCCAACACTGATCCTTGCAGTACACCACTGGTAAATGGACACCAGGCTGAACATTTCCCATCAACCACCACCCTCTGTCTTCTTTCAGCAAGTCGATTACTGATCCAAACTGCTATATCTGCAACAACCCCATTCTTCCGCATTTTGTACAATAGCCTACTGTGGGGAATCTTATCGAACGCTTTGCTGAAATCCATATACACCACATCAACTGGTTTACTCTCATCTACCTGTTTGGTCATCTTCTCAAAGAACTCAATAAGGTTTGTGAGGCACGACCTACCTTCACAAAGGTCAGTCAGTTGTGAAGCTGCTAGATCCAAGAGAAGCAGGTCCATGCTGACCCTCCCTCTCTCTGACTTCTCTCCTATAAGATCCTGTGTTTGATTTTACCTTTATTGCCAAGGGGTGTTTATGGGCATTGTTGCAAGCATTTGGAACAGCAATATTAAGTTGGAATAATCTGTTGAGTTTTCAGATGGGTTAAGTTATTCTGTATTCTGATCTGTTTTGGTTGTGTTTCAAATGGTAATCTTGCAAATAAATTCTGTTTTGTTTAAAACTAAGTGGTCAGGTCAGCTGCATCACTCCTGGAATATCCAAGTTACACCTGCTTAAAACAATTGGCAAAGTTAGGTCCGGGTTACTTCCTTGAAATGTTTTGAGGGGGTCTGGCCTGATCCATAACATTAGCAACATCGCAATCAGAACCAATCAAAATAAATGTCTGGTTAAATGGTCATCTGGTTTTAGTGGAGGTCAATACTGATGCTGCCATTTCAGTAATTGTAGAACCAGTCTTTAACAAAACTAGCTCTGGACTCCAACCCTTAGGTTGGCACAAGACCTTGGCTAAACTGAGAACCTATCCCAGGGAATCTTTACAGATTAAGGCTACAACTTCAGTTCTGTCTTATATGAGAAGCAGTTGGTTCAGTTACCACTAATTGTAGTACAGGAAGTCCCTGGGTTATGAATGCCTGACATATGAACGATCCATATTTAAGAACCTACCTCCAGTTTCTCATTTTTAAATATTATTTTTCAAAATCTGAGTTATGTACAATGTTTTGTCCTAATGAATGGTGGACTGATTAGCCTGTATCTGTTCCAACTTACACACAAATTTGGCTTATGAACAGTGGAAAAAAATGTAACTCGTTCGTAATCTGGGGACTGCCTGTAAAAGGCTTGGGCCCAAGCCTGAGGGGGTGAAATTGGTTGAGAGAATTCCACCTAGTTTAGCTCAACATTTTTCAATAAGAAAATGGCTGCCTGAGTGAAGTCCTAATTAAATAACTGAAAATCTTTCAGGAAGGCCTAGCGTCTATCAAAGGGGTCAAGGTCACTTTGTATGTTGACCAGGAAGCAATTCCAGTATTCTGCATGATCCCGTGCCATTTGCCTCATGGGCAGAAGTAGAGAAGGAAAAGAGAATGGTGGAAAGCAAAGGGATCATCAAACTTGCCCAGTTTGTGGAAGGGGCAGCACTGGTCATACCGATTGTGAAGTTCAATGGATCAGTTTGCTTTTGCGGCGATTTTAAACAAATGGTAAACTGCTTTTCACAGTTGAATAAATACCCAATGCCTCACAATGAGGATTCAAATGCAAAGCTGGAATGGGGCACTCTCCTTCACAAAGCTGGACATGAGCCATGTGTACTCGCAATTGCGATTAAATAACGATTTCCAGAAGTATGCATCAATTTGAGTCATAGAGTTGTACAGCATGGAAACAGATGATTCAGTTCAACTCATCCATACTGACCAGAAACCCTAAATTAATGTAGTTCCTTTTGAAAATTCCCCTTGATGTTAAGACTAAGATGTAGATCTGTTGTATGTAAGGAATCATGAATGTGTACCCATAATCCATAAGGCTCCATGGAACAATACATCAGGGCACTGCAGCATATAATACGCACAGAGACAGTCGGCATTTCTTACAAAGGTACTTTAGTGGCAATGCATTTTGTCCCATTGGATGCAGAGGTCAAAGTAACCTTCCTTCACAATCTCTCTTTCTCAAAGATCTTATTCACAGCAGATTCTTTGTTAAATTACTGAGTTATTCCAAAAATTCAAATTATGGATTGAAACTCTTATCCATTTTCATACAGTCAGTGAGATGTACAGCACAGAAACAGACCCTTCAGTTCAACCAGCCGATACTGACTGGATATCCTAAATTAATCTAGCGCCATTTGCCAAGATTTGGCCCATATCTCTCTGAGCCCTTCCTATCCATATACCCATCCAGATGACTTATAAATGTTGCAATTTTATCCACCTCTACAACTTCTTCTGGTAGCTCATCTTGCACATGCACCACCACCTATGTGAAAAAGTTGCTCCTGAGGTCCCATTTAAATCTTGCTCCTCTCACCTTAAACCTATGCCCTCCAGTTTTCGACTCCCTTACCCTGGTAAAAAGACCTTGGGCTATTCACACTATCCAGGCACCTCATGATTTTATAACCCCTCAGCCTCTGGTGCTCCAGGGAAAAGAGCCCCAGCCTATTCAGCCTCTCCCTATGGCTCAAATCCTCCAACCCCATAAATACCCATGTAAATCTTTTCTGAATCCTTTCAATTTTAACAACATCTTTCCTATAACAGGCAGACCAGAATTGAAAACAATATTCCAAAAGTGGCAGAACCAATGTCCTGAATAGCTGCAACATGACCTCTCAACGCCTACACTCAATGCACTGACAAAGAAAAGCAAGCATACCAAACACTTTCTTCACTACCCTGTCTACCTACAACTGCACTCTCAAGGTAATATGAACCTGTACCCCAAGGTCTCTTTGTTCAGCGATACTCCCCACAACTCTACCATTAAGTGTATAAGTTGTGCCCTGATTTGCCTTACCAAAATGCAACACCCTTCTTTTATCTAAATTAAACTCCATCTGGCAATGCTTAGCACATTGGACCATCTGATGGGTCCTGCATACTCTAGGATAAGCCTCTTCACTGTCCAATACACCATCAATTTTGGTGTCGTCTGCAAACTTATTAACCATACCTCCTGTATTCACATCCAAATCATTTATATAAATGACAAAAAGCAGTGGACTCAGCACCAATCCTTGTGGCACCTTCCATAACCATACTCTGTCTCCTATCTTCAGGCCAATTTTGTAATCAAATGGTTAGCTCTCCCTGGAAATTTAATTCCCATAAAGGTTTGTATATGAAATTGTCATTTGGGGTATCATCAGTCTGTGCAATTTTTCAGCAGATGATGGAGAACATTTTGCAAACTCTATCCAACGTTGCCATTTATCTAGATGACATGCTAATAACAGAGACGACCAATAGGAGTACTTAGAAAACTTAGACATAGTCCTTCGAGTTTCTCCCAGGCGGACATACACCTAAGAAGGGAAAAAAGTATGTTCAAGGCACCTCAAGTGACCTACTTGGGCTACAAAGTCAACAAGACTGAGTTGCACCGATTGGAAATAAAGTGAGGGCAAGCAAATGTGTCCTGATTCCCACGTCTGTACCGGAACTTAGGTCTTTCCTTAGGCTTGGTGCATTATTATGGGAAGTGCAAGCCATAGCTTTCAGGAAAGTGAAGAAACAACTATCATCCTCTCCGGTGTTGGCATACTATGGTCCCAAGTGAGATCGGTAGTGAAATGCGATGCCTCCCCATACTATTTCATAGATGGCCCAGATCAAGAGGAATGCCTGGTAGTGTATGTATTAAGGACTTTGGCCAACGTAGAACATAAATACGCCCAGATGGAGAAGGAAGGTTTGGCGGTCATATTTGGAGTCAGGAAGTTCCATCAATACCTTTATGGATCTAAATTTGCAATAATAACAGATCACTACGATGTCAACTTAAAGAGGACAAGGCAGTGCCATCCATAGCTTCAGGCCACATTTAGTCATGGGCTCTAAAACTAATTGTGTATAATTACAAATTGGAACACCATCCGGGAGGCCAAATAGCGAATGCAAGTGCATTTAGCCACCTCCTACTGGCACCATTGGAGATACTGCCCCTGGAAAAGTCCATAATGCTTTGAATTTTCTGGACACACTTCCAATTTCAGTTGACAATATCAGACTTTGGACACAGAAAGATCCATTCCTGGCAAAACTGAAACAGCTGGTATTGATGGGGAAAACCAAAGGGCTGTCACAAACAGACGTGAAACAAGCCTGTACAGCAATGATGTATGGGAACACGGTAGTGTGGTGAAGTGGCAGGTGACTGGAGTCATTTTTACCGACAGAATGCAGGTGTTCTGCAAAGCGGTCACACAGTACAGAGGAAACCACACTGTGAACAGTGAATATAGTAGACTGGATTGAATTAAGTACAAGTAAATCGCAGCTTCACTTGGGAGGTATATCTGAGGCCTTGGATGGTGAGGATGGACAAGTGAAGGGGAGGTGTTTCACCTTTTACTATTGCTGTGTTGATATGGGGGGGGTTGCTGGGAATGGAAAAGAAATGGACCAAGGTGACCTGGAGGGAAGGCCCCTGCATATTGCTGACAAAGAAGGGGA
The DNA here is from genome assembly GCF_004010195.1 of Chiloscyllium plagiosum. Lineage (NCBI taxonomy): Eukaryota > Metazoa > Chordata > Chondrichthyes > Orectolobiformes > Hemiscylliidae > Chiloscyllium > Chiloscyllium plagiosum. Next base: position 9,200,479 of record NC_057736.1, on the reverse strand, counting down.
GGGAAGAGGAAGATGTGTCTGGTTGTGGCGTCCTGTTGGAGCTGATGGAAATGGTGGATTACAAGCTTTTGGATGCAGAGACTGATGGGGTGATAATTGAGGACTGGGGACCCCTGCTGTGGAGGGAAGAGAGTGGATGAGCCTTAGCACAAGCTCAAAGTGAGCATCGCATTTTCTGTATGGGGACCCTACAGCCTCTGACGCACAATGTCATAACCCAACCGCCCCTCTGGGACACCCGCACCAACCAACCCAAACCGCCTGTGGCTGAACACTTTCACTCCCCCTCCCACTCCGCCAAGGACATGCAGGTCCTTGGCCTCCTCCATCGCCAGACCACGGCAACATGACGCCTGGAGGAAGAGCGCCTCATCTTCCGCCTAGGAACCCTCCAACCACAAGGGATGAATGCAGATTTCTCCAGTTTCCTCATTTCCCCTCCCCCATCTTATCTCAGTCCCAACCCTCGGACTCAGCACCGCCTTCTTGACCTGCAATCTTCTTCCCGACCTCTCCGCCCCCACCCCCTCTCCGGCCTATCACCCTCACCTTAACCTCCTTGCACCTATCGCATTCACAATGCCCCTCCCCCAAGTCCCTCCTCCTTACCCTTTATCTTAGCCAGCTTGGCACACCTTCCTCATTTCTGAAGAAGGGCTTATGCCCGAAACGTCGATTCTCCTGCTCCTTGGATGCTGCCTGACCTGCTGCGCTTTTCCAGCAACACATTTTTCAGCTCTGATCTCCAGCATCTGCAGTCCTCACTTCCTCAATAAATTTACAGTCTGATTCCATCCATCTATGTTGTTGACATACTCCCAAACCCAGTCCTATTATTGCATGGGTTGCTTTTAGCACAGGCAACACACTGGCAGGTCTATTATCACATTACATAATTTGCTTTCAGCACAGACTACCCATTTTCTGCTACCCGTAAACCTCATCATCACTCATTCAGCTTCTCTTCTGTCCTGGTCTGCCATCCACAATCTCCTCATTTACAACCCCTTTGTATTTCTCCCTCTCTCACTGGCTTCCATCTCCACCTAACCGCTCACATCTCCCTTCATCTCTACCTTCAATCTCATTTTCTGCATGATTACTAGTTTTTCCTTAGCTGCTATAGTTATGATGAAAAGTCATCAGACTCAAATCATAGAATCCCTACAATGTGAAAGCAGGCCATTTTGCCTATCAAGTTCACACTGACTCTGCGAAGGGCAGCCCACCCAGACCCACCTTCCTACCCTATAACCCTGCATTTCCCATGGCCAACCTAAACAGCCTACATATTCCTGGCCACTATGAGCAAATAGCATGGCCAATCCACCTAACCACCAATCTTTCGACTGTGGGAGGAAACTGGAGCACACCCACACAGACTTGGGGAGAATCTGCAAACTGTACACAGACATTCATCTGAGGGAGGAATAGAACCCGGGTCTCTGGCACTGTGAGGCAGCAGTTCCAACCACTGAGCTATCTTGCTGCCCTAGATGTTAACGTTGTTCTCTTCCCATAGATGAAGGCAGATCTGCTGAGATTTGTTAGCAATTTCTGATTTTGATTCAGATCTCCAGCATCCACAGGTCTGTTTTGCCACATTATCTGGGTACCTGTTCCAAAACAAGCTCTCTACTCCAAGCATTATCATGAAAATGATACCAGGAGGAAATGCTTTAAGGTCGACCTCAAACCTCCCTGGAGAAATACAATATCCTCACCGATTGAAGGGAATCCCGAGGCTAAGACCACCCAAATTGAAGTTGTGGCAATTTGAGAGGCCCTAACCTTTCAAGTACTGCTTTGGATTGTGATAGTCAATAAAGGTGATATTGTGGATTGGGAGCAGATTGATAGTGGATCTTTTCCCTTTCAAATAAGGTCAATTTTTCATACGCCTTTATTAATGTATTAATGCTAGCTTGAAGCTTGGCCTCCCAGTGCACGTGTTGTGATGTACAGTGTGTAAAATACATCTTTTAATGTCATTTATTTTGAAATTTGGATTTTCAACTAGCAGTATTTGATTTTGGTTTGTGTATACAAAAAATTTTAATGATTACTTTGTCAGTACTCTGTGTTACAACACAGGGTAAACCCTTCAGCTAATTTAAATCCGACACACAGAGAATCTCACCTAGCGCCGTAATCTGTTAAATTTCGAGAGGCAAAGAACTATCTCAGATTTCACTAAAGAAACTAACAACTTTTTAAGTCCAACAGAGAACATTTGAACCATTATTTTCAACTCCTTTCTCCTAAATCTATCTTTTACCTTCTACTGTACAATACTGGTCCGATAAATTCCCTCTTAAATTTACAGCAAATCACTTTCAAACCTAGTTATCATTTTCGGATGTCATACTTTCTCTGCAGGTTTCTCTAGCTCAGTTTTGGTCTTCTGCTGCACAAATTTCTTATGGACAGGTTCCTTTCAGAGAGCTATTCTGCTGGCAGTCTTTACTTGTAGGTGCTTTTTGCTGTTCTCCCCCTAACTGTTCAAAACGTCTGGTTTTATACCCCAAAACATCAGATCATTTCATTGGTTTGATGTCTTCCCACACAGTAAAATTAAAATTGGAATGGAGTTGTCTCTGGGACATAGTTCAAACTGATTGGCCGAATTCGAATTTGTTTTTGTACCATTGCATCAGGGCACCAGCTGTTTGTGTCAACCAAATGCTATATTTTTAAATTGTTCAGCACACTGCGCATCCTGATGAAGGGCTTTGGCCTGAAGCGCTGGCTCCCCTGCTCCTCGGATGCTGCCTGACATGCTGTGCTTTTCCAGCGCCACACTCTCGACTCTGATCTGCAGTGCTCACTTTCGCCATATGTGCCATAAAGTATGAACTTACACTTCAGACGACACTCATGGAAAAGAAGCAGGAACTGAGCAAGAGCTGTGCCAGTAACAAAAATGGCAGCGGCCAACAGAGCTTCACCATTACACACCAATCACGGGCCAGGTGAAGAACCGGGTGGGACAACCCTCGACACGAGCCGGACTCCCTGGCAACGGTTGGGCGAGGAATTTGAATATCGAGGCCTGTGAGTGGTCGGCTGCTGCACGCGACCTGTTTGGCGCGCTTTGTCCGGTCTGAGCGTGCTTTCATCCGTTAAACGGTCGCGGGAAGGGACGATGTGGAATAATCCGGGTGAGAGGGTGGCTTCACTTTTCCGTGCAGAAGGTGGCCGGGGAAAAGCCGAGGCTTGCAAGAACGGTTCTGCAGATCGGGCTCTTGGAAGATGGATGCGCCCCGAATGGAGCGGAGGCTTGCCTGCAGCTTCTGGCTCTCCAGTTCTCACGCGTTTCCAATCCCCACTCTATTCCGCGGTTTTAACGGATTAAAATAAACCGAAAGTGCATTTTGGGGAGGGGAGGAAGAAAGTTTATGAAGCCGGAGGGGAGCAAGTGTGTCAGGGTGTACAGATGGGCAGGGAGAGTAGAATAGGGTTTTGAGGCCTCGCTATGTTTATAAATACTCTAGCTGTAATATTCATTCCTTAACTGACGTGTGCTTTTGTTAGGAAAAATAAAGATGTAATTTTAAATGTAATACATTGTAAAATATTATGTAACTGAATGTGTGTTCGGAATTTTTTTGCCTGTGGTATTTTCTGTCTCATGTCAGCGTTTGGGGAATGGACTTCTCATGAATGACTAAGGCACTGAAATGTTAACTTTTCTCGCTCCACTAGTGCTGCCAGATTGGCCACACCTTTAAGGTAGAAGGAGGAGGTCAAGAGTTTAAGGGAGGAAATTTCAACACTTAAGAGTCAGTGGCTGAAAGGTCAGCCATCAGTGAGGGAGTAATTCAAATACTTAAGAGGCAAGAATTAGGTGAGTTCAGATATCTGAGGGTAGCAGAGATATTAGATGGTGTGAGGAGGCCAGGGAGTGTTTGGACCATCTGAGCAGAATGGGAAATACTATTTAAAATTGTTAAAATGTGGCACTGGAAAAAGTACATCAGGTCAGACAGCATCTGATAAGCAAGAGAGTTGACGTTTCAGACATACCCCTTCTTTGATGCCATGTGTTATCAAGATTTGGAAATGCCAGTGTTGGACTGGGGTGTACAAAGTTAAAAATCTCTCAACACCAGGTTATAGTCCAACAGGTTTAATTGGAAGCACTAGCTTTCAGAGCACCACTCCATCACAACCATCTGATGAAGGAGCGTCGCTCCGAAAACTAGTGCTTCCAATTAAACCTGTTGGACTATAACCTGGTGTTGAGAGATTTTTAACTTTGTACACCCCAGTCCAACACTGGCATTTCCAAATCTTGATAACACATGGCATCAAAGAAGGGGTATGTCTGAAACGTCAACTCTCTTGCTTATCAGATGCTGTCTGACCTGATGTACTTTTTCCAGTGCCACATTTTAACAATTTTAAATAGTATTTCCCATTCTGCTCAGATGGTCCAAACACTCCCTGGCCTCCTCACACCATCTAATATCTCTGCTACCCTCAGATATCTGAACTCACCTAATTCTTGCCTCTTAAGTATTTGAATTACTCCCTCACTGATGGCTGACCTTTCAGCCACTGACTCTTAAGTGTTGAAATTTCCTCCCTTAAACTCTTGACCTCCTCCTTCTACCTTAAAGGTGTGGCCAATCTGGCAGCACTAGTGGAGCGAGAAAAGTTAACATTTCAGTGCCTTAGTCATTCATGAGAAGTCCATTCCCCAAAGGGCTACCCATGCTGACATGAGACAGAAAATACCACAGGCAAAAAAATTCCGATCACACATTCAGTTACATAATATTATATATTTTACAACATATTACTTCTAAAATTACATTTATTTTTCCTAACAAAAGAACAGGTCAGTTAAGGAATGAATATTACAGCTAGAGTATTTATAAACATAGCAAGGCCTCAATACCATATTCTACTCTCCCTGCCCATCTGTATACCCTGACACACTTGCTCCCCTCCGGCTTCATAAACTTTCTTCCTCCCCTCCACAAAATACACTTTCAGTTTATTTCAATCCGTTAAAGCCGCGGAATAGAGTGGAGATTGGAAACGCATGAGAACTGGAGAGCGAGCAGCTGCAGGCAAGCCTTCATCTTCCGAGAGCCCGGCCTGCAGAACCGTTCTTGCAAGCCGCGGCTTTTCCCTGGCCACCTCCTGCACGGAAAAGTGAGGGCACAAATGGACAAACTCTCAGCCACCGTCTCACCCGGATTATTCCACATCGTCCCTTCCCGTGACCGTTTAATGGACGAAAGCCCGTTCGGAACCGACAAAGCGCGCCAAACAGGTCACGTGCAGCAGCCGACCACTCACAGGCCTCGAAATTCAAATTCCTCGCCCAACAGTTGCCAGGGAGTCCCACCCCCTTCTTCACCTGACCCGTGATTGGTTTGTAGTGGTGAAGGTCTGACGGCCACTGCCATTTTTATTACTGGCACAGCTCTTGCTCAGTTCCTACTTCTTTTCCGTGAGTGTCGTCTGAAGTATAAGTTCATACTTTATGGCACATATGGCGAAAGTGAGGACTGCAGATGCTGCAGATCAGAATCGTGAGTGTGGTGTTGGAAAAGCACAGCAGATCAGGCAGCATCCGAAGAGCAGGAGTACCAACATTTCAGGCCAAAGCCCTTCATCAGGATGCACAGAGTGTGCTGAACAATTTAAAAATTTGGTTAACACAAATAGCTGGTGCCCTGATGCAATGGTACAAAAACAAATTCAAATTTGGCCAATCAGTTTGAATTATGCCCCAGAGACCAAAATCCAATCAAAGTTGAATTTTACTGTGTGGGAAGACATCAAACCAACAAAATTATCTGATGTTTTGGGGTATAAAACTGAACATTTTGAACAGTTGGGGGGAGAACAGCAAAAAGCACCTACAAGTAAAGATTGCCAGCAAAGTAGCTCTCTGAAAGGAACCTGTCCATAAGAAATTTGTGCAGCAGAAGACCAAAACTGAGCTAGAGAAACCTACAGAGAAAGTATGACATCTGAAAACAATAACTAGGTTTGAAAGTGATTTGCTGTAAATTTAAGAGGGAATTTATCGGACCAGTATTGTAGAGTAGAAGGTAAAAGATAGGTTTAGGAGAAAGGAGTTGAAAATAATGGTTCGAATATTCCCTTTTGGACTTAAAAAATTGTTAGTTTCTTTAGTGAAATCTGAGATATTGTCCCCACTTGATTATCCTCTTGATTTTCCTTTGCTGAATTCTAGCCTGCTCTCAGTCCTCAGGCTTGCTACTTTCTCAAACAACTTTTTATGACTCCTCTTTGAATCGAATGCTATCTTTAATTTATTTTGTTGGTTGTGGTTGGCCTGACTTTCCTATTATGTCCTTTTACACTAAAGGATTGACATAACTTACACATTTTTCCTTGCATATTAGCAATTGCCTATTACAATTGTGCCTTTTTACTCAAAACTACTCAATCTGTTGTAGCTACTTCACCCCTCATACCTTTGTAGTTTCCCTTGTTTCTATTTAGGATCTGAGTTTCAGATTGGACAACTTCATTTTCTGTGCCACTTAGCACTATAGTTCTGCTTGTGGGATGCAATATAAAATTGGGTGTCAAGTGCATATTCTTTTACCTAGAACATAAAAATTGGTATTGGTCTTGTTTAAATTACCAGTGGTAAATTTGCAGTGCGCTGTATTTTTATATCTATATTTACAATCTGTTTTGAGCTGGTTCATCTGATCAAAAAATGCTAGAAATTTATAAATCTCTACCAGTTTGTAAATGCTTCCTTGATTTTGTTGAAGAACAGTAACTGCTGTGTCCAGAAAGTGTAGGAGGCTTTGTGAAAGTGATAAGTGCAATATACTTTTACACTTTGAAATTTTAAACTTTAAAATTATTTAAATGGAAACATTCTGAAAGCTAAATAGGGTGACACCAGCATTATTGTCACAGTTTAAGTTTGTTTATTGGATTTTCTGAAGCCAATCAGTAAAAATGTTAATTTATTTTGCACCATTTGGCTACTCTGACCTGTTGCAATATCAGAGTTATCATGCCCTCAGAGTACACATTATTCTGTAATACAACTCCACAATCAAAATGCTCGCTAATCATGATTTAAGTAGGAGAAAATGAGGACCGCAGATGTTAGAGATCAGAATCGAAAATCCTGATGAAGAGCTTGTGCTCAAAATGTGAACTATCTTCTTATGTTGCCTGACAAGCTGTGCTTTTCCAGCATCACACATTTTAACTTTAAACATGATTAAGTGGCAAATGAATGCAATTTGGACAAGATATGGCCACATTCCTGTTTCCATTTTGCATTGCCATTTATTGTTGAGCCCTGTAATATTGTAATTAAAAGCTTAGAACCACCTTCTGATCAATCCATTATTGTAACAAGAGATGAAACAGTAATTAAAATACAGTTTTAATATCTTAAAACATTAGAATAATTACTTTGTGGGCAGAGACAGTCTATAAATTTTATACTTTTGTAATTGAACCAGTTCTCTGTTTCTGTAAACATATTTGAGATCTGCTGAATTAACATTGTTGTTCATTCTTCTATCAGAGGTCACGGGCCCAGCAAATAGTTCCATGTACAGTGTCACAGCTAATGTCTGCTATTCAAACAGAAGAGATTTTCAGGATTGGAGAGGTGGAATTATCTCAGGTGTGTGCAAAGCTTCTAACTAATGAATATTCCAAATTCAGCAATATGATTTTTAAATGATTTCAGATTTATCAGTGAATACCATTTATTTTCATGACTTAAATTAAGGGATACATATCTAAATGTCTATTTTAGATATATTTAGGGACATAAAGATTTTTTGAAATCCTGAAACAGTCTCACTTTCCTACTTCCCTTTTTAAAGGGTTTGGTGTCGGGGGCGGGCGTGATAAGCAGTCATTAGCTGAGTGTGAATTAGTTTTATTTTTACTTCAGTGAGAATATAACATTATAATGTGTAATTGCCAAATTTGCTCTGCTTTTTGCTTGCTAATCCATTTTGAAAGACTGTATTCATGATTCTTGAGGTTTAATCTGATAAATATTTCTAGTATTGCTGATAAATGACACTTTGTCAAAACTTTTCATCTTGTAAATTGTCCTGAAATGTACAAGAGAAAGCACTTATACTGTATTGAGAACAGGGTGTTTTTTTTTAATCATTTGTGGGATGTGGGTACTGCTGGCTGGCCTGCATTTATTGCCTTTCCAAGTTGCCCTTGAGAAGGTGGTGGTGAGTTTCCATTTTTGAATTGCAATTGTTCCTATGCTGAAGGTAGACACAGTGCTCTCAAGGAGGCAATTCCAGGAATTTTACACAGCAACAGTGAAGGAATAGTGATATATTTCCAATTCAGGGTGGAGTGTGGCTTGGAGAGGAACTAGCAGGTAATGCCTTTCCTCTTTTAGATAGAAGTGGCCATGTGTTTGGCGGTTGCTGTCTAAGAATCTCATGAATTCTTGCAGTGCATCTTGTAGATAGTACACATTGCTTCTGCAGAGCATTGGTGCTGGAGGGAGTGGATATTTGGCCAATCGATCAGGCTGTTTCTCCTGGATGGTGTTAAGCTTCTGAAGTAGTGGTGGAGCTGCATGCATTCAGGCAAGTGGGAAGCATTTTTATTACACTCTTGACTTCGGCAATTGTAGACAAATGGGCACTTCGAATAGAGATACCTAACATAAAACGGTAAAAAAGGGGGAGCTTTAGTCAACCCCTTCAGTGGAAAGCCATCTCTTCCAGACATTTTATGTCCTTCCAGTAATGAACAAAAGAATTATAAACTAGTTGAACCCTTGGTCTGGGTGCGGTAGTGGTCGTGAGCAGAGGTGATCATGGGTACCAGTCTGGCTTGAGGTGCTGTAAAATTGGCAATCAATAAACCATAATTAGTTGCACCTGCATTGTTAGTAAAATGAATAGAACGTTGCTTGAAGTAAAATAGCTAGCAAGCTGGCCAGAAGGAAACAGAATAGGAAAGGCGCTTTTAATTTGAATACTGCCAATGAAGTACATCAAAGATTTCTACCAACCTGCAAAAGCCAAGAATTCTGACTTGTCTTTCCTGTAGTTTTGATTGTGGAGTGAAATGGGATTGTTGAAGGATTGCTGCATATTTTGGAAAGCAAGTAACTTGACATTCATTGTAAGTGCTGTTTTATATAGCTGACTGTTGAGGCAGTAGTTGTGTAGTTTGCCGGTGAGCTGAAGCAAAGGACTATGTGCAAATGGAGATTAGCTGGCATGGACTAGTGACCAATTATCGACAAAAGCCATCTGCATGCGAGCAATTGTGATTGATTCCTAGGTACCTGTACAGATTGGTCCTGTAAGCAAACTAGTCAGGAGCTATCAGACCAGTGCAAGTTCAGGGGCTATTTTCTCTGCAAAAAACAAAACAATTTTTAATCCTAAATAAAACCAGTTTATTTTTCCTTCAGTGGCTATAAGCTGTGACTTTTGAACCACAAAGATTGATCCATATATTTTTCAGGCTGACTTATTTCATTTAATAAGTAATAAACTCATAAGTTTGTTTGCTTGGCTAAATTGGACCTTTTTAAAACTTGAAATCATTTAGTCTGGAAGAGGGGTTGCTATCCTCGTGGGTGGTTTTCTAAATTAATGTTGCAACCAAAGAAGGGGCAGGTGAATAAAGTAGGGGGGTCAGTTCATCTCTGCACTTGGGAGCTTAATAATTTGGAATATCTGTCTAGAACTGTAGAACATACAACAGTACAGGCCCTTCGGCCCTCGATGTTGTGCTGGTCTTCTATCCTTCTGTAAGGTCAGACAAAACTACATACCCTTTATTGTACTAACTTCAATCTGCCTATCCAAGAGTTGCTTAAATGACCCTAATGTATCTGACTCTACTACCACTTCTGGCATGTGTCCACCACTCTGTAAAGGACCTACCTCTAACATCTTCCCTAAACGGTCCTCCAGTTGCCTTAAAATATGCCCTCCCATGATAAATGTTTCTGCCATGGGGAAAAGGTTTCTGTCTATCTATGCCTCTTGTCAATCTACAACAGCCCTCCATACTATTCACAACTCCTCCAACCTTTGTGTTATTGGCAAACTTTTAACTCCCCTTTCTACTTCCTCATCCCAGTCATTTATAAAAATCATAAAGCGCAGAGATCCCAGAACCGATCCCTGCGGAACACCACTGGTCACCAAGCTCCAGGCTGAATACATTTAATCTCCCACAATCCTCTGTCTTCTATGGACCAGCCAATTCTGTATCCAAACAGCCAGATTTCCCTGTATCCTCTGCCTCCTTACTTTCTGAATTAGCCTACCATAGGGAAGCCTATTAAACAACTTGCTAAAATCCATATGTACCAAATCCACTGCTATATCTTCAGTATTTTGTCACATCCTCAAAGAATCCAATAAGATTGGTGAGGCATGAACTGCCCCACTCAAAGCCATGCTGATTATTTCTAATTAAACTATGGTTTTCCAAGTAATCATAAATCCTGTCTCGGAATTCTGTCCAGTACTTTGTCCACCACTGACGTAAGATTGACCGGTCTGTAATTCCCAGGATCAGAGTTGTGACTGTGCTCTGGAAATGCACAGCAGGTCAGGTGGCATCCAAGGAGCAGACAAATCGATTTTTATGGCATAAGCCCATAAGGCTTGTGGACCGGGGGACTGAGCGAAATTGGGGGTGGGGTGAGGGGGAAGGTAGCTGAGAATGCTATAAGTAGATGAGTGGCAGCTCAGTGGTTAGCCCTGCTGCCTAACAGCGCCAGGAACCTGGGTTCAATTCCCTCGGGCAACTGTCTGCGGGGAGTTTGCACATTTTCCCTGTGTCTGCATGGGTTTCCTCCGGGTGCTCCAGTTTCCTCCCACAGTCCAAAGATATGCAGGTTAGCTGAATTGGCCATGCTAAATTGCCTGTAGTGTTAGGTGGATTAGTCAGGGGTAAACATAGGGATGTGGGTTTCTCTTCGGAGGGTCGGTGTGGACTTGTTGGGCCAAAGGGCCTGTTTCCACACTAGGTAATCTAATCTTAAAAAAAAAAGTGGGTGGGAAGGTGATAGGTCGGAGAGGATGGTGGCGCAGATAGACAGGTCATGAGGGCGGTGCCAAGTTGGAAGCTTGGGACTGGGATAACGTGGGGTGAAGGGAAAATGAGGAAACTGGTGAAATCCACATTAATCTCGTTTGGTTGCAGAGTCCCAAGGTGGAAGATGAGGCTTTCTTCTTCCAAGCCTCAGGTGGTAAGAGTTTGGCGATGGAGGAGGCCCAGGATCTGCATGTCCTTTGGGGAGTGGGAGGGGGAGTTGAAGTGTTCAGCCATGGGCGGTGGAGTTGGTTGGTGCGTGTCTCTTGGAGATGTTCTCTGAAACGATCCGCAAGTTGGCCCTGTCTCTCGATGTAGAGGAGACCACATCAGGTGCAACGGATACATTAGATAATATCAGTGGAGGTACAGGTAAATTTCTGTCTGATGTGGAAGGCTCCCTTGGGGCCTTGGATGGAAGAGAGAGGGAAGGTGTGAGTACAGGTTTTGCAGGGCGGGGTGAGGGCTGGTGGGGGGCATGGATCTGACGAGAGTTACGGAGGGAATGGTTTATCTGAAATGCTGATAGGGGTGGGGAGACAAATATATCCCTAGTGGTGGGGTCTGTTTGTAGGTGGTGGAGGTTGATGCAATATATACAGAGGTTGGTGGGGTGGAAGCTGAGAACCAGAGGGGTTCCGTCCTTGTTGTGTTGGGAGGGATGGGGTTCAATGACAGAGGTGCAGGAAGTGGAGGGGATGCACTGAAGTGCATTGTCGACCACTTGGGAGGGGAAATTGACGAAGGAGGCTATTTGGGATTTTCTATGATGGAATTGGTCATCCTGGAATATGTGAGGTGGAGGAATTGGGAATAAGGCATTTTTACAGGAAGCACGGTAGGAGGATGTGTAGTCCAGTTAGCTGTGGGAATCCGGGGGTTTTTAGTACATATACGTGGTTAGTTGATTGCCAGAGATGGAGATGAAGATGAAGATGGAGAGGTCCAGGAGTGGGAAGGAGGTATCCAAGATGATCCAGGTGAATTTGAGGTCTGGGTGAGGGTGATGTTGATAAACTGTTCAACCTCCTCATCGATGTAGCGGAGGAAAAGGTGGGGGATGATTTCTTTGTAGCTGCGAATTATTCCATGTACCCAACAAGGAGGCAAGCAGAGCTGAAGCCCATGCGGGTGCCCCTTTGGTTTGGAGGAAGTGGGAGGATTAGAATGAGAAGTTAAGGTGAGGACCAGTTCGACCAGGCAGATGAGGGGGTCAGTGGAAGGGTACTGGTTGGGATGGCATGAGAGGAAGAAATGGAGGGCTTGGAGGCCTTCATCATGGCAGGTCCCAGTATTCTCTTTGTTCCCTTTCTTGAACTAGGGAATAACATTTGCCACCCTCAAATCACCTGGCACTACTCCAATGGACAGGTGAGGATGCAAAGATCATTGCCAAAGGGCAGCAATCTCTTCCCTTGCTTCCTGTAGTAACCTTGGGTATATCCTGTCTGGCCTAAAATTTTCACATCCTCCTTCTTAACATCAATCTGTTCATGCATATCAGCCTATTTCATGCTGTCTTCAGCAGAAACATCAAGGTCTGTCTCAGTAGTGAGTATTGAAGTAAACTATTCATTAAGGACCTCCCCACCTTCTCTGATTCCAGGCACAAGTTCCCTCCACTATCCTTGATCAGGCCTCCCCTCATTCTAGCCATCGTCTTTTTCCTTACAAGCATAGAATGCCTTGGGTTTTCCTTAATCTTATAAGCTAAAGCTTTATCATTCCTCCTAGCTCTCCTAAGTGTATGCTTCAGTTCCTTTCTGGATACCTTTAATCTTCTAGAGCCCTGTCTGATCCTTGCCTCCTCAACCTTCAGTAAGTTTCCTTCTTCCTCTTCACCAGTGTTCCACATCCTTTGTCACCCAGGGTTCCTTCACCCTACCATCCCTTCCTTGTCTCAGTGTGACAGATCTATTGAGCACTATCAGCAGGTGCTCCCTAAGTAGTCTCCACGTTTTGTTTAGATTCCCTACAGTGTGGAAACAGTCCTTTGGCCCAGCAAGTCCACACTGACCCTCTGAAGACTAACCCACCCAGACTCACTTCCCTCCATTTACTCTGACTAATGCTCCTAACACTGGGCAATTTAGCATGGCCAATTCACCTGACCTGCATATCTTTTGGAATATTGGAGGAAACCCACGCAGGCGCGGGGAGCATGTGCAAACTCCACACAGACAGTCACCTAAGGCTAGTGCTGTGAGGCAACAGTGCTAACCACTGAGCCACTGTCACTTTTTGTTTCTCCTGTATGGACAGGAGCACAAAAATCAACGAGAAATGTTTGTCGTGCATTTGCCTGACACCATCTGTTTCAATTTAGGCACCCCATAACTGCCGAATAGCAGCGTAATTCCTCCTCCCCCAGTTAATACTTTCTCTACATCTGCTCCTATCCCCCTCTCCATGACTATAAGAATTGTGATCGTTATTACTGAAATGCTCTCCCACAGATAGGTCTGACACCTGATCTTGTTTGTTGCCAAGCGACAAATCCAATATGGCCTCCCCTGTAGTCGGCCTATCTACATATTGCATCAGGAACCCTTTCTGGATGCACCTGACAAAAACTGCTCCATCCAAACTCCTTGAACTAAGGAGAATCCAATCAATTTTAGGGAAGTTGAAATCGCCCATGGCAACAACCCTGTTACTTCTGCACCTTTCCAGAATCTGTCTCCTAATCTGCTTCTCTGTATCTCTTTTGCTATTGGGGGATCTGGAGAAAACTCCCAATGAAGTGACTGTTCCTTTCCTGTTTCTGACTTCCACCCATATGACCCATATGTCAAACCCTCCTTGACAACCTCCCTTCGTGCAGCTGTGATACCATTCCTGATGAGCAATGCCACTCCCCCACCTCTTTACCCAAGCCCCCCGTTCCTTTTGAAACGTCTGAACCCCAGAACATTCAACAACCATTCCTGCTCCTGTGATATCCATGTCTCCGTAATAGCTACAACATCACAGTTCCAAGTACTGATCCAGACTCTTAAGTTCGTCACCCTTATTCCTGATACTACTTGTGTTAAAACAGACACACTTCAACCCATTACACTGACTGCATCTTTGCCATATCAACTGTCTATCCCACCTCTCTCACTCTCTGCAAGTTGTATCTGGCTGTTCGCTTGCTACTCCATCCTCAGACCTGTAGCTCCAGTTCCTACACCCATGCCAAACAAGTTTAAACCCTTCCGAAGAGCTCTAGCAAATCTCCTGCCCAGGATATTGGTGCCCCTCCCGTTCAGGTGAAACCTGTCCGAGTACAGGTCTCACCTCCCCCAGAATGTATCCCAAAGATCCATATCTGAAACCACATGTTCATCTACACGTGGTCTGTTCATAGCCTCATTAACCTGTGACATCAGTAGCAATCCTGAGAGTACTACTGTGCTTGTCCTGACTTATAGTTTCCAACCTAACTCACTATATTCTCTCTTCAGGTCTTCATCCCTTTTCCTGTGTCATTGGTACTGATGTGTACCATGACTTCTGGCTGCTCTCTCTTTTCCCCCCCTCCCCCTTAAGAATCCTGTAGACTCTCTATCTGAGACATTCCTCATCGTGGCATACGGGAGGCAATGTAGCATTTGGGAGTCTCGCTGATGACTACAGAGTCTCCTGTCTGTTCCCCTCACAATTTAATCTCCTATCACTATCACTCTCCTATTCATCCCCCCACCCCCACTACTGAGCCTGGCTCAGAAACCTGGCCGCTGTGGCTTTCCCCTGGTAGGTTCCACCATTACCACCCCATATCTAAGGGAATGATCACAAGGGATCCCTGCACTGTCTGCCTATTCCCTTTCCCTTTCCTGATGGTCACACAGCTACCTTTATCCTGTAACTTCGGTGTGATGGCCTCCCTATAATTCCTGTGTCTAAATTAGAGTAGTGCTGGAAAAGCACAGCAGTTCAGCCAGCATCTGAGGAGCAGTATAATCGACGTTTCGGGCAAAAGCCCTATAACTCCTGCCAAGAGAGATTGAAAAAAATAAAAAAAATCTTACCTTACTAACCCTCCACATGAACCTTCATTCTGAAAGTCCATGTCCTCTGATCCTAGACCCTCCCATGAGGGGAAGTATTCTTTCAGCATTTCCCTTATCAAATGCCTTAAGAATTCTGTATGTTTCAATGAAATCACCTCTCATCGTTCTGAATTCCAATAAGTAGAGACTCCATCTGTTTAACCTTTTGCTCACGACAATCTGTCCATACCAGGGATCCTAAGAACATAAAAACGAGGAGCAGGAGTAGGCAGTCCAGCCCTTTGAGCCTGCTCCCCCATTCAATAAGATCATAGCTGATCTTTTCATGGACTCAGATCCACTTGTCCGCGCTCTCACCGTATCCCTTAATTCCTTTATTGTTAAAAAAAAATCTACCTTAGCTGTAAAAACATTTATGAAGTAGTGTCAGCTACTTCACAGGGCAAAGAATTTCATAGATCAACAATCCTCTGAGTGAAGAAGTTCATTCTCAATTCAGTCCTAGGTCTGCTACCTCTAATCTTGATGTTCTGCTGTCTTGTCCTAGCTTCTCCTGCCAGTGGGAACGTACTAGAGTGATGCTCGTAAAGCACAGTAGGTCAGACAGCATCTGTGGAGCAGGAAAATTGACGTTTCGGGCAAAAGTTCGTCATCAGGTCAGGCTTCATTCCTGCTCCTTGGATGTTGCCTGACCTGCTGTGCTTTTCCAGCACCACTCTAATCTTGACTCTAATCTCCAGCATCTCCAGTACCCACTTCTGCCTAGTGGGAACATATTCTCCACTTCTATCTTATTGACTCCCTTCATACTTTTATATAAATCTCCTGAATTCCAATGAATTTAATCCCAGTCTTCTCAGTCTCTCAAGTCAACCCCCTCAACTCCGGAATCAATCCAGTGAACCTCTTCTTCACCCCCTCCAGTGCCAGTGCATCCTTATCCCAAGTAAGGAGACCAAAATTGCGCACAGTATTCCAGGATTGGCCTCCCCAGCACCTTGTTCAACTGCAGCGTAACCTCTCTGCTTTTAAACTCAACCCCTTCAGCAATGAAGGACAAAATTCCATTTGCCTTCCTAAGAGCTTGTACCTTCAGACCAACCTTCAGTGTATCATCCTAGCGAGCCTCCTCTGAACTACCTTCAATGAAATGACATCATGTCAGGTATGGAAGGTTTGTTATAAGGAAAGGCTGGGATATCTTTCACAGGAGGGTAGGAGATTGAACGGTGACCTGATAGAAGTTTATAAAATAATAAAAGATACAGATAGAGTTGTTGGTCGTTGGCTTTTCTCTAAGATTGGGAATTTCAAAATTTGGGGGCACATTTTTAACATGAGAGCAGTGCGACAATGCGGTCACTTTTTAAAAAGGTTATTTTGTTCTTGGGTTTTTTTGTCTCCCAAGAGAGGTCGTAACGACAGAGTTGCCTGACGAAGTGGTGGATGCAGGTACAATTACAATGATTTAAAAGACATTTGGAACTGTATATAAATAGGAAAGGTTTGAAGGAATATGGGGCAGGAGCAGGCAGGTGGGACTAGTTTGGTTTGGGATTACATTTGGCATGGACTGGTTGGATTGAAGAGTCTGTTTCCGTGCTGTATGACTATAAATAAGGGGACCAAACTGCTCACCATACTCCAGATGTGGTCTCACTAGCACCTTGTATGCTTGCAGTATTTTTTGTCTACTCTGATACTTCAGTTTCCTTGAAATAAGGGCCAACATTCTACTGGCCTTCCTGGTTACCTACTGCACCTGTGTGCTAGCTTTGTTTAATTCACCAGTGCTCCCTTTTTGTTTTGCAATTTTTTGCCATTTAAGTAATATTCTGTTATTTTGTTCCCTTTTGCAAAATAAACAATTTCACATTTTTCCACATTTTTTCCTCCATTTGCCAACCTTTTGCTCATTTACTTATCTTGTGAATATCTCTAACTGTTTGTATCCCTCTCTCAACTTGTTTTTCCATGTTTGTATTATATGCAAATTTGGCAACAGTAAATCCACATCCTGTTAGTGTGATGTGAGTTATATAGGCCATGTGTCTGAAAGACTGGTGAATTGTCAAACAGCATATCACTTTGAACTGTTTGCAACAAAGTACTTGCTGTACCCAACCAACAAGCTTGTGTAACCTGAAAACATGAGAACAATATTTGCTAAATTAACATGTGTTTGAAGGATTGCATTGACAAGCATTTTAAAGTTTAGTGGGGAAGGATTTACTGTTCCAGTATTTGAACCTATGATGATAGAAGGTCTGAAGGATAGGGTCACAGGGGAATTGTTGTATATCCCTGATATAGGAAGTAACTTACGAGGGAGAGACTTAATTATCCTCTTAGGACTGGAGATTGGAATTCAGGAAAAAGAATTAGTTGTACAAATGGCAATGTTGACAGAGGATGTGGAGATGGAGAGATAGACCCTATTGTATGGGCTCGGGAAGGGAATCGTGGAGGACTACAGATCCCTCCCCTTGAAATAAATTTAAAAGGAAAGGGGACATTGTCTGTGAGCAACAATATCCCATTTCCATAGAAGGTACACGAGGACTGCAGCCAGTAATTAAGTAAGATCCCCCATGACCACAAATGGTTTAGTATGATAGATTTAAAGGATGCCTTTTGGACTTGTCCCTTGGCAGAGGAAAGATTTAGGACTATCCCCCTATGAAATCTTATTTGGATTACCTTACCTGGGAACGAATGGAGAATTGCCAATTCCCGAAACTAAAGATTTGTTTTTAAAGAAGTACATACTGGGCTTGTCCTCCTCTTTATCTTTCCTCAGGAAACAGGGTTTATTGGCACAGACTCCACCCCTTGAATTCACCGTTCACCCCATCCGGCCGGGTGATTGGATCTTAGTAAAATCATGGACAGAGACTAAATGCAGCCGGACTGGGAAGGGCCGTACCAGGCTCTTTTAACTACCGAAACGGCAATAAGGACGGTGGAGAAAGGCTGGACTTACTACACTCGGATCAAAGGGCCTGTGGAATCTCCAGTTGAGGAAGAGTCTGGACAGCCGAATCAACGCAAGACCCGCTGAAACTCAGACTAAAGAGACTTTGAGTAACTGACTATACAGTGGCGACGCGAGCGCGGGATTATTTCTGTAAGATTGTATATTAAGTCTTTTTGTGCTTCAGCATGATGTTTAGAATACTGGGAATGCTTAGAGTTATGATGCTAGCCCTCTTAGTATTGGGATTTTGTCAAATATCATTTTCATATGTATTATTACAAGATGATTAGGGGTTTAGATAGGGTTGACAGTGAGAATCTTTTTCCACGTATGGAGTCAGCTATTACAAGAGGGCATAGCTTTAAATTAAGGGGGGGTAGATATAGGGCAGATGTTAGGGGTAGGTTCTTTACTCAGCGAGTCGTGAGTTCATGGAATGCCCTGCCAGTAGCAGTGGTGGACTCTCCCTCATTATGGGCATTTAAGCGGGCATTGGATAGGCATATGGAGGATAGTGGGCTAGTGTAGGTTAGGTGGGCTTGGATCGGCGCAACATCGAGGGCCGAAGGGCCTGTACTGCGCTGTATTCTTCTATGTTCTATGTTCTATTAACAGTTCCTGAGTCTGATAATCCACAAGTAATAGACGCTGATGCATGCAGCTTAGTAAATTGTGGGGATGTAGATAATCAGGGACAGGACCGCAGCTTTGAAATACATCTTAAGTCCTATGGGGATGGCCTTGGGGATTGTACTTGGTATAATGGTCTCGTCACAGTACACCGGGCCCCCTTCCGACCAGCTCGCAATTGTCCCGATAAAAAGTGTAACCCAATATACCTAACAATAAGGAAAACCACATGGCACGAAGCAATTCTGGGGGGGGCACCTATGAGATACAATTAAATGAAACATTTGGGATCGAAATGAAAGCAAATGGGAAGGATTTCTTGGGCTGTTGTTTTCGAATTAGCGTAGGACAGGGAAAATGGACGGAATTACTGGATAATAAGATATAACCTTTCACCCCTCCCGATGATCCTAACGTATAAAAATTATAGAGGTAAAGGACTTGAAACAGACCATCGAAATAGAAACTGGGTACGGGGATGCAAATGTCTGGGTTGAATGGGTAAAGTGTACTGTAAAAAGTCTGAACAAAAGCAATTGCTATGTATGTGCCTCCAGTAGGCCAGTGGCCCAGGTGGTTCCCTTTCCGCTCGGGTGGAAGCGAGACAGGAAGGGCATGAAATGTATGATAGCCCTGTATCAGGATGAGACTGCATGGAATGATAGGAATTGTACCTCCCTATCTCTGATGCTCCCTCCCTTGGAGAAGAAAGATGCAAAAGTCCCCCCCACATTTTCCGCTGCACTTGGAAATCACATGTCGTGTGCGCGTAGACGAGATACAAGTCGGTCAAGAGATTTGGGGGAGCTGAAATTATGTACAGAGATTAAGAATGTTACCGAAACAGAGAAGGGACGGAACTACTCAGCACTAAAGGTTCCCCGAGCGGATCTGTGGTGGTACTGTGGAGGCAAAATATTGAGACCCACGCTACCTCCGGATTGGAGAGGGATATGTGCAATTGTACAATTGGCAATTCCATTTACCCTGGCATTTGAGAAGGAAAAGATAGTAGGTTAAAAGGGAAGGGGTAAGAGATTATTGTTAGACACTTCTTTTGATGACAGGATTTATCTCGATTCGGTAGGAGTCCCTAGCGGGGGGTAACCTGATGAATTCAAGGCTCGTAACCAGATTGCAGCAGGCTTTGAGTCAGCTCTCTTTTGGTGGTAATAAAAATGTAGATTGGATAAATTACATTTTCTATAATCAACAGCGATTTATAAATTATACATGAGATGCGGTTAAAGGAATATCAGAACAGCTTGATGCGACAAGTAGGATGGCATGGGAAAACAGAATAGCTCTTGATATGATTTTAGCAGAAAAAGGGTGTGTGTGTAATGTTATGAGGAAGCTGTTGTACCTTTATTCCTAATAGCACTGCACCTGATGGTTCAATTACTTGGGCCTTAAGGGGATTGACTACCTTAGCAGAGGAACTGGCTGAGAATTCAGGAGTAAACACATCTCTCATGGGATGGCTTGAATCACGGTTTGGAAAATGTAAGGGGGTGGTGGTTTCCATCCTTACTTCCCTGATAGTAGTAGTCGGGGTATTGGTGGCCATTGGTTGTTGTATCATACCCTATATACGAGGGCTCACCCAAAGACTGATTGAAACAGCCTTGATGAAACAGATGCCGCTAAAAGGGAATCAGACAGAGGAACTTTATCGACTAAATAATGAGGACATGAGTGAGACCAAGATGGATGAAATCTCCGGAATGGTGCCTGCGAATTTCGGGGACGATGTTTAAAAGAAAAAATGCAAAAGATAACAAATGGTAATTAAAGAAAAAGGGGAAATTGTGGGATATAGGTAAATTAATGTTACTTCTGCAGTTCTGCAATTCTGCAATTATAATTTCTGATACAAAGTAAATGAACTCACACCAGTGTGTGGTTGTTTCAGCCGGGAGCTGAGTCAACAAGAATGGAAACTATGTGGAGGAAATATATAATTGTTTTTGTATTAGCTAAAAATTGTATGCCAGCATGAAACGTGACTGCAAGACAATGGGCAATTAGATAAGATGGGCAAATATTATGGGCAAATAGATAAGATGTTGTGAGGGGATGAAGTTAGGCCAGATACGCCTAGTAGGTATGACATCTGTTTCCCACTTTTACAGAGACACAGGAACAAACCCCAATTAAAGAGGTCATAAGGATCAGAGTGGCTTCGGGAGAAGCCCAGATGGAAAGAGTAGATACTGATGAAGAAGGAATATGTCTAACAATGACCTGCAGTGGGATGAGGTCAAATGGCCTTGTGAGGCCAGAACTAAGCATTTTGTCACAGACAAGGCCGGATAAAGCAAGAGATAAACAGGAGTAGGGAAGTGGAGGATGTAGCTGAAAATGTGTTGCTGGAGAAGCGCAGCAGGTCAGGCAGCATCCAGGGAACAGGAGAATCGACGTTTCGGGCATAAGCCCTTCTTCCTGAAACAATGCTCACACACTTCAATCATTTCAGTCTGAGACAAGATCTGAATCAGTAGTGTCATTTATTTTACACTTGCAAGTGAGTGTGATGTCCACAAGGCAGGGACAAAACACACTGAGTTCAACAAATACTCGATATTTATATAATTTGGTTCCTACATTTTTTTTCTTATTTCATTGTTTCCCCCCACTGTTTACATCCTCCACTTGAGGAGAAAGTGAGGTCTGCAGATGCTGGAGATGAGATCTGAAAATGTGTTGCTGGAGAAGCGCAGCAGGTCAGGCAGGCTTTACAACAGATTCTCTAAAGGTTCCTGCAAGCTCCCAATATTTTTCAGCTATACCAGCAAATATCGTTCACCTGCATCCAATGCTGCACTGAATTATTATTGGCTTTTTAGCTTTTTTTCCTTATTTGTAGAATATGGACATTGCTGGCTAATGCAGCATTTATTGTTGATCCCTAATTGTTCTATAACTGAGTGGCTTGTTAGGCCATTTCAGAAGACCATGTGGAATTGCTAGTATTGGACTGTGGTGGCAAAAGTGAGAAGTCACAACACCAGGTTACAGTCCCAACTGGTTTATTTGAATTCGCAGACTTGTGGAGAACTGCTCCTTTGTCCAGTGAACTTCACCTGATGGAGCTCTGAAAGTTTCTGATTTCAAATAATCCAGTTGGACTGTAACCTGGTGTTGTGTGACTTTGTATTTCAAAAGGCACTTCAGAATACACAATGTAGGTATGGGGTCAAGTGTTAAGTTGTTAAATTTTTATTCCTTTTGAATTAGATGGGTTTTTCATGACCATTAGCAGTGGTTACTTTATAACCATTAGGCTAGTTTTTAGTTCTGGATTGCCTTCTTAATTGCATTCAGCTTTTGAGATCTGTGGTGGCAATCAAACTCATGTTCAGAACATTAGTCTAGGCTTCTGAATTACTAGCCCTGTGATTATTACCACCAGTCCCCAGCCCCCAGGACTCTAAACAGCTACTAAAATGCTCTGAGCTGTAACTCCAATAAGTAGCTGTACCTACTGGCTCCCAGAATTTTCTGATCCCTGACTGCTCGAGGTCTGTTGCAGCAGAACCCTTTTTGGGATGAAACTATTTTTTCCCCTGCAGCTGTCCACTAGACTCATTAAAGTGGCTTATAGAATCGGAGTCATACAGCACAGAAACAGACCCTTTGGTTCAACCAGTCCATTTTGAACATCATCCAAACTAAACTAGTCCCACCTGCCTGTTCCTGTCCCATATCCCTTCAAACCTTTTTCTATTCATTAACTTATTCAAATGTATTTTAAACATTGTAATTGTATCCACATCTACCACTTCATCAGGAACTTCATTCCAAATGCGAGCTACCCTCTTTTAAAAAGGGATCTTTTTTAAAATCTATGTCCTCTCACCTTAAAAATGTGCCCCAGATGTTGAAATCTCCCATCCTAGAATTAATGGGAAATGTATTTTCCCTATCTGTATCCCTCATTATTTTAGGAACTTCTATAAGATGGCCTTTCCACCTGCTGTGCGCCAGTGAAAAAGGCTGTAGCCTATCCAGACTTTTGTTATAATTCAAGCCTTCCATACCCAGCAGCATCCTGGGTAATCTCTTCTGAAATCTCTCCAGCTTAATAACATCCTTCCTATTACTGGGCAACCAGAGAGGATTTGCTAATATCCTGTATCTTTCATACTGACTTGTTGTCTAGTCTTCATGCCAGTCCATGATCTCCACTACCCCACAGCATGTTTCTGATGGCAGGGCCTTCTAGATATTTAAAAATAGCATGTGTGGTCTGGGTTTTTTTTGCCATTCAAAATGGACATTAAGACTTGCAGGAGCTATTAGGAAATGGAGCCCTCATTGGAGCCCAAAATTAGCTATATTTTGGATTTAGTAGGTGTATATATTCTGTGTAAAAGTATGTTGTGTTCTCTGTCAGTCCTTTCGATTATACTATTGTTTTACAGATATCTAGTTCTGGACAGAATGTAAATGTGTTTCAATCTGCTTGTTAGTTTGTGTAGGTCAAATTCATTGTTGGAAAGAGCATTTGATGTTTGTAAATGGGAATAATTTAGTTTGGTGCAATTGATATTACTTATTTATATCTATTTCTACAGTTAATTCAACCCTGTCAAGTGACTGTGTTCACTCGTCTGAAATTGAGAATCTAATTAGTTGTACTTTACAAATTTCAACTCTTTTGCCATTCTAATCAAGACCGCCATTTTCTTATTTTGACAAATGAAAAGGCCTTGCATTTAATTTGCAAAACCCAGTGTGATTTATCTGATTTGTAGTCATAAAATTATGTTTTTGCTTTAGTATGTTGATTATTTTCACTTGCATCTATAACATTTTTAAATTCTGTTCTAAAATGATTAGGTAACTTTTTAGTAGATCACTACAGAGCTCCACATTATATCCACTACCTTCTAAATTACCCTGTGAGTCTCTTGTGATGATCATAAATTTGAGTTTATGAAACTCAGTTCAACGAACACCTATTGCTAAATACCTTAAACTCTGAATCCTGAAGACTTCTGTAACACCATATATTAACTTTTGCAGCTCTAGACAAGAAGATTAAGCATTATTAAACTGACTTCAACATTGAAACCATCTGTGCTGCTTAACACAGTTTAACATAAAATACACTTTTCTGCTGATTTCCACATTGTCCATTTGACTCAACTAGTCCATGTTATTGTTTATGCTTGAGTCTCCTCCGTTGTTCCCAGTACAAATCTGTCAGTGTTACTTTGATCAGTTCTTGTGTTCGTTCTATAGTTAAGTGCACAACAATACTACACCTGTAGTTTAACTAAGGTCTGTACAGTTTAACCATTATCACTTTGTTTTTATGTTCTGTGCATCTAAGTCTAAACCCACAGATTCAAGTTGGTCTGATGGTCATACCTACTTGTTGGAGTTTCTGTTTTACTTTGTTTAAAATCTTTAAATGTGATAATTTTATTTCTGTTCCAAAGAATGTCATTCTGATTTTCCCTGTACTGTCTGCCCACCCAGCTAAATTCTTTTTGTCATCCATTTGCTACACACTCCTCTCAATTTCCCTCACTTAAAAAATCAGTGCCATCTGTATATTTCAGTCATAACCTTTCAATTTGATATTTATGCAGTTTGATTTTAAGTTGACTTTTTTGTATTTAGTAATGCTTTGCTTGGTAAGTCTTACCTGCAATGCCGGAGATTAATCTGTAAAAATCCAAGTGGCCAAGAACTATTTAAAGTTAAAATTTAACAACTTTGTTTCTTAAAGTATTACGAGAATAATTAACTAGCCACTATTTACAATTTTTTTCTCTAACCTAGCTTTTACCTTCCCTTCTATAATACTAGTCCGATTAAAACTCCCAATTAAGATTTACAAAACCACACTTTTTATCTCAAAACGAGGCAGCTTTCCTGCTTCTGTATGGATCTTCCTGTGCTGCCTTTGTTCTTAGGAATTTCTACTTCACAGGTTACTGATCGAAAAGGTATTGATACTTTAGACATATCTTTTTGTTTTGTCTCATTACATTTGCTTCTTCTATTTTACCAATTTAGCATTTTCATATTTAGAATTATTTATAAAAAGCTTTATTTCCCCCAGTGTTTTTTGTTTAATGCACAAATTAAATGGAATGGTATTCTGTTAAAATATAAAGCCTATGTTTATTTATATAACTAATTGGGATGGAAAATATGCTATCTGAAATACTTCCCTGATTAACAATTTAGTACTTTTTTTTAATAAGTGCGACTTAATGTATTTTTTAGTTGCTTTGTGTATATCATGCCATCAGGAGCTACCAAGTGTGGCAGTTTATAGAATTGTTAAGTTGAATGTGTCCCTGATTTTCTTGTTTCTGAACATTGGGCACTCACTATGTCCAGAGAAAAGAACTAAGCTGATGAGGGAACAACTAATGTATGTAGATAATTTAAAAATTAATGGAATAGTCATTTATAGATTTTGGCAGATTCTGCTTTTGAAGTTTTAAGCAAAACAAATCTTGTCGGTCTTTTGTATCTATTAAAATAGAACAATTACATGTTATCTGTAACTCTTCAGCTTTTTGTTACACTAATAATTTATTTACTGATTCACTTGTAATTTTTGATTCTGCATGAAAGTCAATTCTAATCTTGAACTTGACTGTTACTTTAAATTGTTAGAACAAGAAGAGCTTGGTAGCTTTTAAAAATCATGGTTTTGGAAGACATGAATGAGTTAACATCTCACATGTTGGAGGTGGTGCAGGCTCACTTGCTGCTAAACAAACCACAGGTGAGTATAAAGCTAAATACTTGGAACAATGTTCTGATAGGATTCAGCTAATGTGTGTTTCAAGATTAGAAATTGTGCTGCATTGCATAACTGTACAAGAGCTGAAAATGTGTTGTTGGAAAAGCGCAGCAGGTCAGGCAGCATCCAGGGAACAGGAGAATCGACGTTTCGGGCATAAGCCCTTCTTCAGGAATG